>NC_137253.1:18405723-19005723 GCF_965637545.1 Phallusia mammillata
CATATTATTTAAGATGATGCTCGGACTGCACTATAGGTATATATTCTACTCTGCACTATAGGTAAATGTTCTCTCGTAATGGCTATGAACTGTTCTAATAGCCCTGTGAAAGAAGCGATTTTTCTGTTGAAAATCAGGGGTCTCCAACCTAAAATTAGTCCTGGGACACTTTTCAAACAACCAAGAAGTTAAGAAATAGTCACAACGCCAACAAACCTATTAGGCCAGGGGTGCTCAACCTTTCTTGCCTCAAGATCGCATTTTGAGGTATTCAAACTCTCCGGATCTACCGTGCCAATACAAATTAGCAATATAATACAAGACCATGTGTTGATTATTATCAAAGGATAATTAATTCGCATTTTTCTCTGCCAAGTTACGTTTTATCGTGGTTTGGAATAGATTTGTTTTACAGTGCAATAAGCGCTATTTGTTAACTTGATCCAATACTAATCTTTAAAATACAATATTGAGAAAAAAGTTTAGACCAAACCACTCATTTTAATTAAAATAAAGAGAGCAACTACCAGTACAAAGTAACAATTACCACTGCAACTATCACTTTTATGACGTAACAATGAGCCTTCTGAGCATTGGTAGTGTGAACATATCAACATATTTTGATGAATTTTCTCATGATAAGACTTATTATGACAATTATTTACAGAATATGTTGATAAATATAAAACAAGATCATGATCTTTTATTCATGTAAAGGGACACTTCTCAAAAATGTGTTACAAAACAACTTTATATTTTTTATTATTATTTGTATCCCTCGCGATCGACTTAAAATCAGTACGAGATCGACCAGTCGATCGCGATCGACGGGTTGGGCACCCCTGTATTAGGCTATTACCCAAGCAAAATAGAATAGCAAGGGAACTTCGGTGTCTTTAATAAAAAAAAACGCTGGTACAATACACAAGATAAAAAGCAATAATTACGTGAATTGGCTTTTTTTAAGACGGCAGCATGCGGATGTTCATCTGTCAATCGTGCGCGGAGGGCTAATATAAATTTTTATTTAAATTAAATTTTATGAAAAAAACTGCTCGCAAACACATGCGCTGCCAAACATCGCAAAAATACGGCGAGAGTGCAAGATTAACTTTGAAATCTTTCTTCTGACACTTAACCCGAAAACATTACCTTCAAACTACGTTTCTTTTAACACGGTGTCGCATTGAAGATCTACTAACTCCATCTGAAACTGATTTAACATTCGCAGCATTGGAGTAGAAAAGATCGTGACTTATTTTTCCAATGCGGGAAGTTATTGAAATCGGCAGTCAAATTCCCTACGCAACATATTGATTTAATTTACATATTGTTTTAAGGCACTATATGCTCAACGTTGTTTAGATATAGCAGAGTTGAGCAAAATTCACGACCTTTAACTACCTGGGTTGCCCAAAATACAATTTGCACTTAAACGATTGTATGGCATCAAACACGGTTGTGATTACTAGGGCAAGTTTTTGTTGCACTAAAAACGTGAGAAAGTTGCACTTAATTTCAACAAAAGTTGCAGAAAAAAGTTGCATTTATGCACAAGTTGCATTTATGCATACTTCTTGGAGTTAAAATGACTAGCGGGCCGCAGGTTGGACAATCCCTGCCTTAGACTGTCATCTTTAACAGATATCGAGGTTATCGCTTCTTACTTGCAAAATAACGAATGCACTTTTATATAAAACTTTATGCTTGGCTGGGGTTGTTGAACTTCTAGCTTGCAAGCCAACTGTTGCGTCATAGATAACATTGAGATGCAGCTAATCCATCACATAGCTCTTTGTTATGCAAATCAAAGAGAATAGAACCATACTAAAAATAGTTTCATAGCATGTTTTTTAAAACTCTTTCCACCCCGACCGTCTATATATAGACGATTATGCGACTACCGTAGAATCCGATCGTCTATATATAGACCAGTGTTTCTCAACCTGGGGGTCGCGACCCCCAAAGGGTTCGCCAAGCACTTTTGAGGGGGTCGCGAAGACGCAACTCAACTCGGAATGATTTTATCAGTAGCATAAAAACTTTCCCTGTGACTTTTGTTTAGCATAGTAACTCACACGATTGTTTGACCTAGAACGGGCGCAACAGGAAACTTGGCCGAATGGCCTGGCGCGCCTGACCCATGTACAAAACCTGATCGGGTTTCGTCCCCGGGAGTGTCCAGGGTTCGAATCCCGTGAACGACAAAGGGCAATTTTCAGTTCTCGGACTGCCGCCTGATTGTCACGGGCGCAACAATATTTGCGATTGTAGCCTATACTTCTATAATTGCAGTTTTTGGCTTTTCTTAACATAAAAAACACGAAATAGTGAAATGGTTAGTGAAAATGAGCCACAAACACACTTTTAAGGGTTTTCTTGAGTACAGCAAAACGCCGAACTATCGGAGCCACGTTAGATTGCAAATGTATGATGAACACAATCAACACATTCTGGTAGTTAAACTTCTTGTGTGCGTGTTAAAGGGGTCGCGTTGTGTTAGAAAATCTCTGAAGGGGGTCGCATAGCAAAAAAGGTTGAGAACCACTGATATAGACGGTAAATGAAATCGTAATTACGTCGTGATAATTAGCGGCGGTTGCGTGGAAATACCTTCAGTGTGATGTACTTGGATGGAAGAAAGATTTCTTCTTTGAAAAAAAATCTACAGTGAAGTTTTAATATATTTTTGTCATAAAACAAAAACCTAAATTTAAGAAAAATTTTGCCCATTTTTTGCCCTGTTTTATATATTTCGGTTGGAATACGAACAATAACGCGCCGTTGTATTTTAAATAAAGTCGTTACGGCATGTGCAGCTATCGTTGGAGTCGTCCGCGTAGTAAACTCGAACGTTTCCAATTCCAGAAACCACAATTATGACGTCATAGATAATGCGTCGAAAATACAGAGAAACCACGATGCACATGGGTATAGTGACAATGCCATCATTGCAAAGTTATTGGGCAACAATGCCATCTCTTGTTGAAGTGTTTTGTCCACAATACATGGGTCAGAATAGATTTTTAACCATCCTGCATGTTTTGCATGCTAATAATAATTGATCAAGCTGGAGAAAGATGGCCATGACCCATTGCACAAAATCCGTCCAGTTGTTGACATGCTGCAAGGTACATTTAATTTAGCAGTCAAACAGACTCAATCAATTTCCTTGGATGGGGCAACGTGTCCTTTCAAAGGAAGATTTAGATTCCGCAAATATAATCCAAATAAACCACACAAATGGGGAATCAAAACATATGAGCTTTGTGACAGGATCTGGATACTGTTTTTCTTTTTGAATGGCTTGTGACTCCCAACAAAGTGAGAGTAAAGGGTGAAAAATCCATAATCTAGTTATAGACTTGCTAAAAAATTATCTTGACAAAGGTCACATTGTGTATATGGACAGGTTCTACACTTCACCAAAAACAAATCAGTAGTACATGAAACAGAAAGGAGAAAAGGCCATGACCCTGCTGCAGTATGTCATGGAAGTCTCAAGCTGTGTGAGAAAAATAGTACATCAAGGTATGACACTCCAGTTGTGACACCACCATTAGAAAATAGGCTGACAGGGTGCCACTTTATACAGAAGATTTCACCAACAGGGAAATCCAGTATTGTACAGAGAGCATGTAGATATGATGTGAGCAGAAGAGACGAGTCAGCAGCCACAGCATTCCAAAATGCAGTTCATGCTGGTGTCCAACATGCAAAGCAACATTGTGTGTGAACAATTGCTTCGAAAAGTTCCACACCATGGTTGATTATTGTGATCAAGTGTAGTCCTGTATGCCTTGTATGTCTTTCTTCATTTATTCGTTTTTTGAAAATTTCAAAAAAAATGCATATGTTCAATGACCCTTTGTGGAAAAACTACACATGCTATCTTCAAAGTTAAAATTTTCCCTGAAAACACATTTCTAGCACTTCATTTGGTGAAAATTTCAGCTGCTTTGAATAAAAAACAAGCTTGTGAGTATTTCAAATGTTGAGCTGGCAAATAAACACACAAGCGCATGGTATAGTCGCAAATTTTGTCAACTGGTTTAGATTCATTATTGTGGTTAGATGTAAGCAGTAAGCATCCTACAAGACTAAAAGAGCTTCTGTATGAACAATTTCTGACAAGAAAGTTTACTACAACAAAAAAAATCACAAAATTATTTATTGAAATTTTTACCATAAATGATATAAAGTACTATTTTGATAGGTTGCTGCAAAAAAAACTACTGTCAATAGACACAAAATGAAATTTTTCCCTAGTCCTATATTACATAGTGGTGTTACATACCAAAAATCAAAAACATACATGTAACAGTAAGGCTGTGAGTATTTCATTTACAACCATACCTCAAAACAGTCAATTTAACATGGTTTGCCAAAAGTTACAAAAGGTACTGTCAGCATATGGCAAACAAACACATTTCCACTGCACCCAGGCTGCTGAAACTTGCCTAGATACAAGACAGGGTATTACCCTTTCAGATGCGATGCTGGTAACCGCTCAAACTTTAATATTGACGAAATGGGGAGTGGTCAAAGTTCATGATTTTGGGAGAAAAAATCCGGATTCTAGGGCCAGTTTTGCAAAAATGGCCCGGGGTGGAAAGAGTTAAATCACTCCTTTACATTTTGCGCAATACTTGATAAAAGTTGCAGTCAAAAGTTGCACGAAAAATAGAAAAAAGTTGCAACATAAAATTCCTACAAACAGCTTATAACATCATACATACTACATAAATTCTGAGTATTTAGGAAGCTGCCGGAAGCTGTAAAAAAAAGTTGCAAAAGTTGCAAAAACTTGCCCTAGTGATTACCTTTAAACGACTTTGTAAAAAGGTATTCAAGTTGTTAAAATGTTATGCAAGATTACACATAAAGTCTGAAATAAACTTTTATCCATCCAGCTTCCCTCAAGGCAAAATAAACTGTTTTCTGCACACTGTATGGTTAAGTATTTCACCATACTCACCTTCCATGGTTTCATAAAAAGATTTTAAAATCGATGGTTAAAAATCGATGGTTGGTCGAATGAAACTTACAGCTTTTACACCAACCCTCAAAACATCGTTCGTTATAGACCCAGTTTTTCTCAAACTTTAAGTCTAAATGTGTTAACGTAAGCCTGAATGTGTATTTCAAAAAAACGAAAGTTGATTGCAGGATTTTAACTAGTTATGCAAAATTGCGCATAGCAATGATCCAAATCTGACATCACAGACAAGACAAAAACATTACAATTGTGCGCGAACAATTGCATTTTGTTAGTTGTCATGCAATAAAGCCTTTTGTTTAACAATGGGGACGGTTGATTCTCACTTTCATTTTGATTTCAACTTATCCAGTTGCACAAACTGACGCCAAATAAGAATATACAATTACTTCCACCTTTTCGAGATCCCTGCAAAATGTCCTAAAGGACCGCGGACCCCAGTTTGAGAACCGCTGCGTTAACCATTTTTGCGATCCAAACATTTCTATTCCGGAATAAATTAGAATATTCGGAAGTCACACGGACGGCGACACGAGAAAACGTTACATACGATAACGTCAATTACTTTCTGCGTAGGCTTCTGGTTAGTAAATGGGAGTCACAAGGACCATTTAAAATTTGAAGAAAAATGCCACTTTAAAAATGTTTTTATGTCTCACCATAGATAACTTACTATGGATGCCAAACTGCCCTTGTCGGACCCCTTTAAAACATAAAGTATCGCATGTACCGTATGTACCGCATGTATCGTATGTATAGCATGTATAGCATGTATAGCATGTACAGCATGTATAAGCGTTTACCGCATGTACCCGGGACTTTCCCTAACTTGTGTTGTAAGAAAATCAAATGTGAGTAGAAGTAGACTGTACAAAGTAGTGTTGTTAAAATGTGGCTGCTGTTAAAAGACCTGGGCTCACTAGTCACTAGTTTAATTGGTGTGTAACAACAAAATTAAGATAAAAATTGATAGGAGTTTGACTGGTGAAGTGGTTGTAATTGGTTTAAAGTCAGTACTTTGTGCAACCTCTTGCTTTACGAAACTGATCAATGCTCCACTGCAGGCACAATTTTACTTTATAAAATGTACTACTTTCTGTGTTACATTTTGTATTGTAGATTGGTAAAGTTTTTGCGATCAATAGTAAATCATTCATTGTTGCTGTTTTTGTTGCACAAGTTCAGACAGTCATTTCATTAACTTCATTTTAAAAGTCTGGTATTTTAGTCTTATTGTTTTTCATGCAGCAGATTCGTAACAGAGTGGTGTTAATTTTAATTGTATTAATTATAGTGTGTACACTTTACTATGCTTTCTGGTGCAGGATTTATATGTTTTTGAACTAATTCATGATTCCATTTTTCAGCTTAACTTTCAAGATAAATGTTTAAAAAGTTACTGCTATAGACAAGTCTAACAGTTTTTCTGAAAACATATTTGGTTATCATGTTTTAGTTTATTGACAGTGTTGTCCTAGTAGCAGTACAAAGATTCCATCTGTGAATTATGATTGTACTGTTTACTCATTTGCTGACATTATCAATAATATTTTGTGTTTTTTTATGGTGCTTTGTATTTTTTTTATTGTAACCCCAAAGACTAAATTGTAATTAAAATAAATTAAAAACCTAAAATACTTGTTGGAAACTTCAAGGGTAAATTTAATTTCAGAACATCAGCTAATGACTGCGTAATGTATCAGTTGTCCATAAGTGGAAAGTATTGTACAGATGCTGAACGGGTTTTGAACTATATAACAATGCAGAATAGTTGACAGGAGAAAATTCCAAAAAATGTCCACTAGTATGTCAGTGCATTAAAATCATAAACGACATGCAGATAGGTAATAATATAATTTATTCAATTTTTAGTCAGAAGGTGCAGTAAAAAAATACCAAATACACATCAAAAACATACTAAATTTAGTTAGCAGACATGGAAAATAATGTGGTAAAACAAGTGAGGATAAAGGAAAGAATACTTTTTGACAATCATAAACCATTAGTACCAGAAAAAGGTGAAACACAGCAGATAGAGGTTGATATATATGCCGCAGAACTACTGAATCAAAAAGGACTTTATCAAATGCACAACAAAGCAGCACCTATTTTGTTGTAATTATAGACAATACTAGGTACTGCTTAAAGCATATGCATTCCAAACCATTTCTTGCTTGTGGACCAGCAAGGATAGAAAAAAATCATATTTTATCACACTGACCAACTTCCAGAACCTATCATCAATGATGACTAGACTTCTGTGTCTTCTCAATTCTAATGCACTAATCTTTGCCAGCTGACAATCAATTAGAAAGTAAGATAAAAGTTGAGACTGATAAGCAACAAACTTTAAAACCAAATGTCATCATCACACTTGTTTGTATCATCCAACTTTAATGGACCAAACTTTGCCAAGTTTGTTTCCACATTCTCTGAAGGACCCATGACCATAAAATTGCCACCAAAACAAGCTGATAAAAAGCCAGGAAAACACAAATAAATGTTTTAGAGTTCTGAGATTTGGATTTCATTCATTTTGTTGTTTGCTTGTTTTTGCATCAGCAACTGTGAACTGATTCTTCAATAAAGGATGTTGAAATAAAACACTGCTTGCTTTAGTTTTCTATATCCTTGCTTGCCTAACACATGTAATAGACATCCTGTAAGACAAAAGTCTTTAGATAGTAGTTGCAGCAGTAAAGCACATGAAGACTGTTACATTCAGCGTAAACCATACTCACTAAATCAGTTAACTGTAGACCAAGACCAAACTAAACTCGTACCTCATGTAGTTATAGCATTGCAACCGCGTAGTAAAGTACATGCGGTTACTTACAATACAAGTTGGGGAAAGTCCCGGGTACATGCGATAGATTTAGTATATAGGCCGTGTACATGCTATAGATGCGATACATGCGATACTTTATGTTTTAAAGGGGCCCCCATTGTCTCCATTGTTACGTTTTGATTGGACACGCATGAACGCTTCTAGTTTTTTTGCTCAAAACAAATCGCGGTAGATGGTAGTTTGAATACTTTAAACAAGTTTACTCACAGTTTGCGATAAAGCGATGACATTTTGCAACATTTTTGTCCCGGGATGCTTGTCGTAATACCAAACAGCAAAGTCTAACGGCCAAAGAACCACCCTTTTAATGTAAGAAAGTCCGAATTAGGCAAGACCCATACGAAACAACATCGTTCAAAATTGACGTTTTTTGTTGTCATTGAGGGATGTAGCAGCTGGTAATACAGCAAATGTTGCGGAAAGAAACACAAGAATCTACAACTCACAATCTTACATTATCACGCACTACACATTTTCAGCCGCGGTTACTTACACACACTGGAGCTCCATAATGTGGTTACTGGCTACACTATAGTGTATACGGCCTTACATGCAGAAACACTGATAAGACCTTACAGGTCGACAACAGTGTGGCCTGTTTACTGCTCACCTAAAAAGAATCGCACAAAACTGGATTTTGACATTTTAGGACAGAAACTGCACCAGGTTTTCTTGCTTCCATTGTCTGGCATTAAGGGTACAAACACCAAGTATACCAAATATTTGATGTAACCAAAAAGATAGTATTTTATATTGCTGTTTTTTACACTTATAATAATATGGAAATTTTTGTGTAATTTACACTTTCCTGCATCTATTGCTATTTTAAAAAGTTAAAATAGCGTCCGTCTTTTTGTCACTTGTTAAATAACACAATCATTGGCAAATTTGTATTCCACCAACAGGCACTTACATCTCGAACCAGTAGGTCAAACCACCATAAATTAAGAATGACAAGCATAGTAAAAGTTAAGGACAAAAAACAACGAACACCTTGTAGTGTTTGAAAAATGGTCAAGGAAAGAAAACAAAAGGTACAGCTGCATGAAAACTGATGGACATGTGAAAATATTTTCCAGGCTGATTTTGGACCTTCAGAAAATGAAACAAAAAAAATATATGTTAACCCTTTTTTCAATCACCATTCACCACGCGAGCCACTTTAATTGCTTGCTTACTTTTTGAAAAACTTCTTTCCAAATATATATGACAAAACTTTGACCAATCAATTTTTAAAAAACAAATGATAATGGTAAGTTGTTTTACAAACTCATCACTCAAAAAACTATTCTTAATGTGAATAAAATCAACTTAATGTGGGCAAAATATTTTTCATACACTCTGCACAACTAACTTTATATTTAGGAATATGCATGGCTGACCACATCTATATACCTTTTGGAAGAAAATTTCAATGCACCTGCTTTTTTAATTTAAACAAATTAGATCAATGTGTTTGTCACATACTAAGCTTTGTGTCAAATACAACACTTTTTATTGCCTTGTCCACGTGTATCCACCAATATATATATACATATTACAAGGTGTCATTTTTCTTGTTTTGTAGTGTGACATCTGATCTGCTTGGTTGCAGTGGCGTAGGCAGCCAAAAATTTTGGGAGGGGCCAAATGATTTGTTGTCTAATACAATGCTCGGCGTGCTTTTACCAAACACGTGACTTGCCAAACTGTGGTTCGACTGCATAGCCAAACGCTTTATTGATTTATTCCATGTCTGCATAAATAAAAAAAGCATGGATTCGCCTTACAACTTGGTGACAAAAGTCATTTTTGGTAATAAATATATTCCTTTGATAGTTGAGAGACGAAACCACAATGATGAGGGACGAAACTACACTAAATTAAAGCTTATCAATTTACAACTTTGAAAATTTGGGAGGGGCCATGGCCCCTTTGGCCCCTCCCTGGCTACGCCACTGCTTGGTTGCATTCATTTAAACACGCATCCAGTGTCAAGTATTTGCTATAACTTCCAAAAAATACCGGGAGGCATAAACAGCCGTTATCCAATTGGACACATGTTCCAAGCCACTTTCAGAAAACCTAGCATCTAGGTTGATTGTTTTAAGAAAGTCTTTTGGGTAAGAAACTATCAACTTCCTTCATGTTGCTAACCCAAGTTTCAAAATTTCGTTCAAATTCATTCTCTAGTAATAACACAAGTTGTTCGGGATTCTCGAAGTCATTGGTTGTGTATCGGACTTTGGACTTTTTAATTCAAAACATTTTAATTCGTGTAATTGTCGTGTCATATCATCACGGTCAACCCCGTTCATAACTCGCCTTTTTCTACACAAAAGCTTGACCGGCTGTTAAAACTGTTGAAACCTGTTTTACTTATTAATGCATCGGTCAATTACTGCTTAAGGCTATCGTTTTATCGTCCCCTTACGTGTTAACGTGAAGCAATGTCTTAAACTGCTTCCAGCCATGTTACACTTGACAATTCTATAAGCGATTTAAAGTATAATTACGGTTTAGAACACAGTTAATCTTCTCGGGCGTACGTTTTACGACTATGCCGGTGATAACGAGATATGACCTGAACGCTATAAATATAGACGTATTTTAGACTTAAAATCAGTCATCTAGAGTTATCTAGAGTTATCTAAAGTTACCTTAAGTTACCAAGAGTGACTAGAGTACGCATTAGAATTGATGTCTCACAGTTGATTCGTGCGCGGTGACTTTTGTGTTGCGTGTTTAGCCGCAAGAGGCGCTTTCGTGGCATGCTTTATTGAAATATAATGTGGGAACGTTAATTTAGCTTTGCGTCTTGTTGTTTGTTTAGGTAGCGATAGTTTAATTATTAGAGTCAGATATACGGCAGTGTTTTTATTGTCTACCCACTGGGTCAGTACAGTTGCACTGATACTAGCCATTTCTGTTTTTTTTTATATTGGTACAAAGCTTCAAGTCCGATGTTCCCAAAAATAATAACGCGAGCATTACTAGGCGAAGCCGAAATACGTAAAGCGTTTTACAACATGAAAAGTACGTAGCCTGCTAGCAATAACAGTGCACATTTCTCAAGAAACAACCAGAAGCACTCATCCATGACCGTAACAATGGGTTTGTTATCCATGGTAAGTGATCTATGGTCTCACGCATTCGACTTTTAGTTGTTAGTTAGTTCCCTGCATATTAGGTACACAGTTAAGGAAATGAAATTTCCGTTCTCATGTAGCATCGAATGCTGTGTTTTCTTGAGACGCGGATTTTTATTTGTGTATATAACGCATATTGTTAAACATCTAGTAACAAACAGGTATTGTTACGCGCGCACACACACCAAACAGTAACATGTACGTGAAACACCAGCCTCCTTAGAGCCTGTTGGGCGGCAGGTATGGTGTCTCAAGGGAATGGATAGATTGATGACACAAGATTCTTCTCCGTTAGGACGCAACCACAATGGCCTTGCAGGTGCGGCGTGCGTTAGCGTGATACACTCAAGTTGCTCACGATTAACCCGTTGATATAGTCTCACTGCTTTACTTATTTCGTCTGGGTTGTTACCGAAACTAGCCTGTTCAAGATCTGTGCTTGCAATTAAGCCTTGGAAGATTTCACACCTTATCTCCTGCAAACGTCGTCGTAGACCTTCAGCCAGATGTTGATCTCGGTCACTTGTGAATTCGACTAAAGAGATCTCTTCCTCCAAAGAACAAGGCTTGAACTTCAAATCAAACTCTCTATGGTTAGAATTCCAGACAAAGGTTGGAACTGCGTTCTGAACCACAGTTAAACGATTTATCTCACGCTTAGCTTCAGTAGAAAGTCGCAATGTGTGATCGCGGACACGATTTAATTGTTCTTCGTCCTCCTCACGATTTCTGGATTGTCTGTACTGTCTGGAATAGTTAAAGAGTCTTGCGAACCTGATGTTTCTATGTCGGAATGAGCCTCTCAAATTCGCACGATTCATCACTATCTCAAATATTAGGCACACACAGAGTTGATTAACACTCTGTATTCTTGATTATTTGCCTTAAACGATATCGTTGATTAGCTCTTGGCCAGCTAACCATAGCAGTGAGATAAAAACCAAATTTAGCATCCACAAATAGAAGAGAAATAGAATTCCAAAATAGAAGGGCGAAAACATCAAAGTCTACGCTTAAATAACAATGTGAAACCTTGGCCGGTGTACGAATTCTTTTTCTCATATTACTTATATTATTTATTTTAAGGTAGCCATGTAATTTATAGTGCCATAGCGCCTTTTGGTGAAACATATGCTTTTTCACAGGGTGGAAACGACGCGTTCTAATACGAATCACAACTGCGGAAACATTGCAAATACCGACGGAGATATGTGTCATAAGGGAATAAACACTATGTTTACTGTTAGATCTTTCTGGAACCCGAAAAATGGCTGAAAATAACTTATGACTACCATAGAAACGGAAATATAAACATTAGTCTATGCAGAAATGAGGGTAAACATTTCCATTTCGTGGTGTGAAACGTTATTGCGAAATAACATGCAATCGTTTTCATAAACATTGCACAATAGTGTTGTAACCGCTACAAAAAGCTCCCCCCCAAAAAGGATGCACAATGTGTTTGAATGAAAAACACATTTTATCAATATTAATGGTCGTTAGCGACACGCGACAAGAGAGATTGGTCAATAGATGGCGGTAGGTGCTGTTACGTGGGGATTTATACGTTGGGAAAAATATGCACAATTAAAGACGAAAAATGAACATAACAATTATATATCTTGTCAATAAGGGTTTGACTCTTCGGCTCTTAGAATAAATATCGTAAGGAAAATAATAAACGTCGTCAAGACAAGGTTGGAAGCAAAGAATATAATGTATAAGTATAGACTGGCGAAACATAATTTGACAAAATTGCACACAAGAATGTTTTATCGATTTATAATGCGGTTTGATAGCTATGATATTTTTTTTTTTTTTTTTTTTTTTTTAGTTTTATAAGTATATGCGATTCTTGTATAAATATATTGCTTTTACACTATTGTTAAAAAGGAATGGGCGGAAAAATACAATGCAAATTCATACAACAAGTAATGTGTGTTATTGAAATCTCCACAGGTTTCGAATTTTGAGTTTTTAGCCTTATATACAAGCATTGATTATATATTTTTGTAGTGGAGACACAATAGGGGTTTCTGCACTTGAATGAGAAAGGCGAAAACAAAGAAACATTTGTACATGCAAAAAGAAATTGTCATGCAAAAACAAAGTTAGTAATATTCACGAATAAGATATATATATTGGTTTTCCTTAAGCAAATTTTGGTTGACTATTCTAGCAGAATGACAAACGTGAAACGTTAAAGTTAATGTGTTGTGGTATGATCTGCCAAACGGCTAGAGTAATATTACGTTCAGGCTTATCTGAATGTGTGAAATGTTTAATAGTATAGTGTAACATATGCTGTTCGCTCAGCAACTAGTCTGGGAACAGTATTTCAGGCTTCTGGTTCTGTGTTAATGGCTTCCTGAGACTGACCATTCGTGTCGTCATCGTTGTTTTGTTGTTGATGACGTAAATTCCAGCGGCGTTGTAATTCTGCAACTGCCTGGTTGATTTTTGGTCTTGCTATAGGTTGAATACGTTGAAAAAGATGCTTTAATGTCAACAGGGACAAGGCTATTCCCCAGAACAAAGCTTGGATAACGAGGAAGGAGAGGAATGCATTTGCAGCAGGACTGGTCACAGAAGATAAAAGGGTGATGAAAGCTGACTTGAGAAGATTTTGCGGTAGAACCTTGTCATCAATTCCCCCTTCTGTGGAAAGGTTAGTTTGTGAGTCGAAGAAAACATTCATTCGTTCGTTGTTTAGTTGAGTGCTTGAGAGGACGGCTAGAACGTCCGATAATGCGCGATTTTCGCTAGGTATATATTTGAGAAGCTGGGCCGCTTCAACGAAATCATAAGATTGAAAAGATTCATTTATCATCTTGATAATAGGAGAAAGTAGTTGGATGTTGGTTTCGACTCTTGCAAGAGTATAATTGACGAATAAGTAATAAGTATTATGAACTTTGAAAGTGAACATTCGGTTGGCCCGAAATGTTTCCTTGTAAACTAGGTCTGGGAAAACATTACTCTGGTCATAAAGTTGGTAGGTCTTTTCGTCGATGTTCACATGGCCAGTATGAACTTTTTCGAAAAGAGGCCTTGTAGCAAAGTAATTGCTATTCTTTATTCGCAGACTTCGCAACAAACGCATTTTTGATGTGGTACAAGCGGTCTCTAAGAGTATGTCGCCGTGCGTTATCGCTGCTGTGGGCTTTCCCATCAGGTAGGATAATATCTGGCTTGGGGAAATATGCGCGCTGGCCCCAGCCAGTAATGCCGTTATTTGGGTAGACTGGCATTGAAAGTATAAGATGTCTGACAGCTGTCTTCTAAATGTTTAGGCTGAGTCGTAAATGTAGGACTCAAAAATATCGTTTGTAGACTTGTAAATAGTTGGAGCATGTTGCTCGAAATGTCTTTTTTGTAGACTTGTAAGTAGTTGGAGCTCTTAGCTCATAATTTGTAGAATTGTAAATAGTTGGAGCATGTTGCTCGAAATGTCTTGTTGTAGACTTGAAAATAGTTGGAGCTTGTTGCTCGAAATATCTTTTTGTAGACTTGAAAATAGTTGGAGCTTGTTGCTCGAAATATCTTTTTGTAGACTTGTTGATGGTTTGTTGATGGGAACATACATTCATATTGTAGAGTAGGGACGGGTTTACGCAATGCACAACTGAAAACAATATGTATATACATATGTACAATTTGTTGAATCGTAGGAGACTAATGAGATGTTGTCATCTGTAAGCGGTTGCGGGAGATCAAAGGGGCAGGAGGGCGTTTCTTGTTCCGGGCTGGAGTGGGAGATCGTCTCATTTTCGGTGAGTGGTTGGTCTGTCTGTTCTTCTGTCTTTAAGCAAGGGTTATGAAATCCGATGATGCGAAAGCGTAGATGTGAATGGATTGTACCAGGTATTCCAGATGCTGTGGCACTTCGTCGTCTGATTCCCACGATGACTCAACAGCTTCGTAGATGACCAAAACGTCGGCTTGCTCGGGAAACGAGCTTGGCAAGTTCGAACCTCTGGGATAGGGGCACCAGTTTGAAACACCAGCCTCCTTAGAGCCTGTTGGGCGGCAGGTATGGTGTCTCAAGGGAATGGATAGATTGATGACACAAGATTCTTCTCCGTTAGGACGCAACCACAATGGCCTTGCAGGTGCGGCGTGCGTTAGCGTGATACACTCAAGTTGCTCACGATTAACCCGTTGATATAGTCTCACTGCTTTACTTATTTCGTCTGGGTTGTTGCCGAAACTAGCCTGTTCAAGATCTGTGCTTGCAATTAAGCCTTGGAAGATTTCACACCTTATCTCCTGCAAACGTCGTCGTAGACCTTCAGCCAGATGTTGATCTCGGTCACTTGTGAATTCGACTAAAGAGATCTCTTCCTCCAAAGAACAAGGCTTGAACTTCAAATCAAACTCTCTATGGTTAGAATTCCAGACAAAGGTTGGAACTGCGTTCTGAACCACAGTTAAACGATTTATCTCACGCTTAGCTTCAGTAGAAAGTCGCAATGTGTGATCGCGGACACGATTTAATTGTTCTTCGTCCTCCTCACGATTTCTGGATTGTCTGTACTGTCTGGAATAGTTAAAGAGTCTTGCGAACCTGATGTTTCTATGTCGGAATGAGCCTCTCAAATTCGCACGATTCATCACTATCTCAAATATTAGGCACACACAGAGTTGATTAACACTCTGTATTCTTGATTATTTGCCTTAAACGATATCGTTGATTAGCTCTTGGCCAGCTAACCATAGCAGTGAGATAAAAACCAAATTTAGCATCCACAAATAGAAGAGAAATAGAATTCCAAAATAGAAGGGCGAAAACATCAAAGTCTACGCTTAAATAACAATGTGAAACCTTGGCCGGTGTACGAATTCTTTTTCTCATATTACTTATATTATTTATTTTAAGGTAGCCATGTAATTTATAGTGCCATAGCGCCTTTTGGTGAAACATATGCTTTTTCACAGGGTGGAAACGACGCGTTCTAATACGAATCACAACTGCGGAAACATTGCAAATACCGACGGAGATATGTGTCATAAGGGAATAAACACTATGTTTACTGTTAGATCTTTCTGGAACCCGAAAAATGGCTGAAAATAACTTATGACTACCATAGAAACGGAAATATAAACATTAGTCTATGCAGAAATGAGGGTAAACATTTCCATTTCGTGGTGTGAAACGTTATTGCGAAATAACATGCAATCGTTTTCATAAACATTGCACAATAGTGTTGTAACCGCTACATACGTTAACCTGCGCGCCGCCAGTTTACTTCTTTACGTTTTATGGTATAGACGCGGTTGTAGCTAACTACTAGAAACTTTCTCCGTTGGTACATTAATTTCATAGTATACATATGTATTTTTTCTTAAATTCCTGACTTTTAAGTACATTTTAACATTTCTCCCTGACGCAGATTTAAACACCAAATTCCCTGACATGTCAGGGAAAATCCTGACGAATGGCAACCCTATTTCATTTGCCCATATTTGCTAGTTACGTTGATAACTGCACCCAACAGAACGTATATCGACGCCTAATCTGTATCTGCATACGAATTTTGAACCCCAAATCAATTCAAAAGTTGAAGTGTAGAAATAATATCAGTGTAAAATAAAATGTAAGCCGCCCCGATTATAAGCCGCACAAACGGCAGGTAAAAAAACATAATAAGCCGCGGCCTACAATCGAGTAAATACGGTATAGGGAAAAACACATCAATTGTCTGATTTTTGCTAACTGGTGAGCTTTAACGCGAATTTGAATGGCCAAATCTAATGAAACTTTTTGGGTTCCAACATTTGAGCGTGACAATGCAAGAACTAAATTTTTGGGTTGGTTTCATTGAATTTTTTATTATAATACCTAAGCCCAACCTTAATAGCCCTGACCGTAAGCATATTTTTACATGTACCATTTTTAATAGGATTTGTCCTCTTTGCATTACCTATCGAAAATTAGCTAAATGTGTGGCTGACGTGAGTTATGGCAAAGAACTATGAAGAGTTTTTTCGTCATGGTGTTATTAGATTTTCCTCATACCGTATTTGCTCGATTGTAAGCCGCCCTCGTTTATAAGCCGCCCTCGATTGTAAGCCGCATGTTGAGGTGTTAAAAAAATAATGTAAGCCGCCCTCAAATGTAAGCCGCACGCTGGAATTTTAGATACGATTGTTTCCTAATACATCTTTCTGTAGTTATATGGTATGACTATTTGCCCATATCTGTTAGTTACGTTGATAACTGTACCCGACAGAACGTATATCGACGTATAATCTGTACACGCATACATTTTTTGAACCCCAAATAATTTAAAATGTTGGAGTGCAGAAATGATTTCGGTATAAAATTAAAATATAAGCCGCCCTCGATTGTAAGCCGCCCTCAATTATAAGCCGCACAAACGGCAGCTAAAAAACAATATAAGCCGCGGCTTACAATCGAGCAAATACGGTATTTTCGTTTTGAAATTCATACATTTATTTGCAATTTGACATGGTACCTAAGATATTGTGGTTAGGTTTTTGTTTTGGGGGAAATGAATTTGCCAGAACGACACTGGTCCCTTCCATCTACTACATTTATGAGTTAGCTCTGACTCTGACTACATATTTCCCAGAGATCAATGTCAGTGCCTCTGACCGACAAGATGACAGGCAGCACAATGCTATTTTTTTAATTTCGGTGACGTTTTGCATATTAGATGTATAAATGTAAATGGTAAAATACTGTAAAAGCAAAGGTGTTCCAAAATATCCATGTGGATGAACGTTTGTACGGAATGTCTCAGTGATGCCTGCGGATAATGCTATTCCACTTCTGGTCATAGGAGACTATGTAAAGGAAAGATGGAAAATTGTAAGTATTTCTGAGTAAATTTAAGGATGATTTTTTTTTACTGGTGATGGTAACTTGATGTCAAGTCTCACACTCTATTTGGTTTTGTTTTATTTGCCCAAATGCATTCATACTTGGTGATTGCACCATAATACTTCAATGCTGATTACTTAATGGGCCACTGTGGCAGCAAGACAATACTGACTAGAGCAGGGGTGTGACTGTGAACCATAAAATCTATGCGCATAACCATGATTTCTTGCGACCTAATTGGAAGTGGTTTATAGTTTTTAAAGTAATTAAAAATAGTAGTAAACCTTGA
This sequence comes from Phallusia mammillata, assembly GCF_965637545.1. Classification (NCBI taxonomy): domain Eukaryota; kingdom Metazoa; phylum Chordata; class Ascidiacea; order Phlebobranchia; family Ascidiidae; genus Phallusia; species Phallusia mammillata. The sequence continues at coordinate 18,423,835 of NC_137253.1, forward strand.
AGCAATGGCGCAAAAAAAGATTAGGCAGCGATCTACCTATTCTGCTTTTCCAACAAACACACGCTATAGCAGGGGTGGGCAACCTACGGCAACTTTTGAGCGGCCCGAGACCCGTATTTTATTTTGATCGGCCGGACGGAATGTATGTGTTAAAGCCCATTTTTGAACTGAAGGGCTGTTACATTAAATGTTGATAGTTATTAGTTTATTGCTAAGAAGAGGAATTGTTACGCACAAAGACAAAATCATTGTGTGTTTGACTTTGCATAGCACTGCTATGTTATTGCATGATCATTGTTGCGGCCCGCCGCCACAATATATCACTACTTTTTGGCCCACGCATGCAAAAAGGTTGCCCATCTATGCGCTATAGCTTGATGGAATGCTGAAATTTTTTTTTGCACACTCTTTGAGCCACCACCAATTGACATAATGCTACTGTGGCCATCATTAATAGAAGTAGTGACATGTTTTATATGTATTGTAACCGAGATAGAATATTTACTCTCTCAGAATGAAATCCATTCTCAAACCCAGGTCGCAGATTGCGACGTTAAACATGCCAATAGTCATGAGTATGGTGCAATCAACCACATGTAACAAGCAAAGGTCATTTTTTTTCAATCTTCGTATGATGAACTGTAAAACAAAGATCAAAGTGTTGTGGTCGTATTACAGACCTAATTGTGCTGTCACATATAATATACTTTATTGTGCTGTTTATGCCAGGCAAAACGTTGTTAATCAACATAAAGGTGAAAAAATAAACTTTTTTGAAAGAGTGATAAATGGTCTCAAAGTTCTCGTTGTCAGCTTGGCCGCCACATCACCACAGGTCACTAAAGGTCAACTTGTAGGTATTACATACACAGTTAAGAACGATTTTTCGTCATAACTTAGCTTTTTTTATTTTGGGCAAATCATTTTTTTTTGGCAAAAATCGTTAAAATGAGTCATTAACTGTTATGATTCTGTTATGAGACCCCTTCCCTGAAGAGGACACATCGTGATTTCACCCAGTTTTTTTTCTATCTTATTTCTTTTTTCCGCCGTAAAGTTTGTCCATGCACTTTTGGCAACAAATCTTTGATGGATTTGGATGAAACTTTCATAGATGCTAGATATGGTCATGTAGATGTGTTATTTGGTTTGTTTGTCTTAATAGCCCCAGTATTGACCCCACTAGCCCCCTAAAAGGTGTAATTTTTAAACATTGTCCAAATTGGATGAAATTCGGACAATTTGTTCATTTTGCAATAATTAGGTGTCAATTGTTGTGTTTCTCCCTGCAGCCCCAACATTTACCCCACCAGCCCCTAAAATGGGTGAATTTAATAAATAAGTTCAGAAATGGATGAAATTTTGACATGTTGTTCAGTTTGCTATAATTAGGTGTTGATTGTTGTGTTCCCCCTGTAGCCCCAACATTTTCCCACTGACCCCCTAAAATGGGTAAATTTTGACATTTTGTTCAGTTTGCCATATAAAATGAAATTTGGAAAGTTTGTTAAATTTGGTATTTATATATAGGTGTTGATTGTTGTGTTTCACCCTGCATCCCTAGTATTTGTAAACAATGTCTATAGAATACATCATCCATTGATGTCTTTTACCCTGTGAGCCCCACTTTCACCCCAGTAACCCCTAAATGGGTGTAATTTCTAAACATTGGACGAATTGCATGAAACTTTGACAGTTTGTGCAATGTCTCATTTTTTTGTGTCAAGTTTCACGTTTTATCCTGCAGTCCCACTAGCTACCCCATTAGCCCTCTAAACTGGATTTTTATAATATGCCATTTTGAGGTGTTGATTGTTATGTTTTGCCATGTAGCCCCACCATTTACCCCACTAACACCTAAAATGGTTAATATTTGCAAACAATGGCTGAATTGAATGCAACTTGTATAGTTTGTACCTCATATAGCATGATTATGTCTGCAGACTTTTTTATCACCCTGTTTAAACAGATAGCACCCACTAAAATTTATCATAGTTATTTTGCAAAATGCATAATTTACAACTTTGCATGTATAGGAGAACCATGAGTTTCTGCTTGCAGAAACAACTAAGGCTATAAAAGACAGTGGCTGAGATGGGACCGATTATTATAAATAAAGTGTATGTTATGTATGTGCTGAGCCACCCTTTTAGTTTTTATGTGAATCCGCTCATCTGTTTACAAATATTTTTTGTGTTTGCAGACACGGAAAATTGGTGGTGGTGGATTTGGTATGTACTTTTAAGATATGATTGATTGGCTTCAACGAGTATTTTTTGCTTATACATTTATTAACATGTGCAACTGAATGCAAGTTTTTTATTTTTTTAAATAATTTTCTTTTGGTTTTTAAGTTTTTGTTGGCAATAGTGTATTGCAGACTGCAGAGCAATACTTTTAGGATAGTTTGGCAAAAATAAATTCATGTATATTTGTCAAGGTGAAATTTATGAAGCTGTGGATAGCACTGTTGGTGAAGCTGTTGCAATTAAAGCAGAATCTGCAAGACAAGCTAAACAGGTACGATAATCAAACCTGAACCGGTAAATCGGGGCGGTCCTTGCCTATTATTTGTCGCCTATTAACATACCAGTGCATTACAATACACAGTTTGAGAATCATGAATCTACCCGCTCTAATTAAGTGAAGTTTATTTCTCGTGGTGATAGAAAACATAGTGATTAGCGACAAAATTGCACTAAAACAATCACCAAGATGGACAAAGCATTGAAATGCTATGGGGCATACAGAAGTGTATGGAATTGGTGGATATGTGTAGGCTAAATAAAATCAACTGTCAAATGCACTTACAACTCAAATACACAGCTACACCCCATTGTTGTAAGTCACTCATTATGTTGTAAAAATGCAAGTCATATAGGAAAACACAGTTTGAGGATTTAATATGCCTTTGCTACAACATAGTTGGACTGTCACAAATGTTATGGACCGCCCCATGACAATGTCCCACCAACAAGCTACCACAGATCATGGGTAATTTCTGTTTGTCTCAAATATATTGTTGCAGACGCTATTGTTTTGTTATTGTTCTAATGTGCCAGTTTTATCGCATTGCCGGTTGTAGTGTACATTGCTTTATCTATTGAAAATGGTCATCGCGAGTTAACACCTGTTACCCCGATCATCGTAATGCAAGCTTTATGAGGGCCCCCATCTAACGATTTAAAAATTTAGAATATAGATAATACAGAATAGAGATAACTCCAAAGTAGCGCCGGACTAGTGAAATTGTTGTTTTCGTTGTGTGTGGATAAAGTTGTACTTAAGAGTTATCTCTATTCTGTATTAACTATATTCTATATTTTTAAATAGGGGCCCATATAAAGCTTTCATTACAATGATCGGGGTAAAATGCCTTAACTCGCTATGGCCATTTCCCATGTATAAAACAATGAACACAGCAACAGGTATCGGCGATGCGATATAACTGGCACATTAGAACAATAACAAAACAATACCTTCTGCAACAACAGATTCGAGATGAACAGAAATTACCCATGATCTGTGGTAAATGGGTGGCAGGAAATTGTCATGGGGCGGTCTAGAACATTTGTGACATGGACCAATATCGAAGTTTCTTGATACTGCTCTGTATATAACATGTTTTTGTTTATTTTAGGTCCTCAAGATGGAAGTGGCTGTTTTGAAAGCTTTGCAGGGAAAAGAACATGTTTGTCGATTTATTGCATGTGGAAGAAATGAGTCATTCAACTATGTTGTGATGTCTCTTGTGGTAAATAAAATTGATATTACAGTTTGAAATGCAGAAATTTATATGAATACTTTTTTGCTTTTTTAGGGCAGAAATTTGGCAGAACTCAGACGCAACCAACCAAAAGGAATGTTTACCTTAAGCACAACTCTGCGGTTAGGAAGACAAATCCTTGTTGGCATTCAAAACATTCATAGTGTTGGCTTTCTTCATAGGTAAAGAGCATTTTAAGTTAATTTTCTTTCATTTTACTCTGTTTACTCACCACTGTTCATTGTTAGGGACATTAAACCTTCAAATTTTGCCATGGGAAGAACTTCCAGCACATGTCGCAATGTTTACATGTTGGACTTTGGACTGGCCAGGCAATACACAAACAATGCTGGAGAAATACGTCAAGTATTACCTATATCAAAACTATTTTTATGGATCTCCTTCCCTGAAGGGGACACATATTGATTTTACTCAATTTGTTGTTGTTTTTCGTCCTAATGTTTGTCCGACTTGTTTTGCCATGTAATTATAGGTCCCCTTCCCTGATTGGGGGCCCCATCTTGATTTTACTCAGTTTTCTTTTTTCTCCGGTAAAGTTTGTCCACTTTTGGCATGAAATCTTTGGTGGGCTTGAAAGAAACTTTCACAGATGGTAGATTGAGTTATGTAGATGTGCCATCTGCTTCGTTTGACTTGGTAACCCCAGTATTTACCCCACTAGACCCCAAAGTGTAAACGTTTTTGTATGTTGCTGCGTACCTCAAAGAAAGATTTTTGTGATGTAATAGTATAATGGCAACAGAACATATAGTACTTGTGTTTGTGCAATACTTGGTGGAAGATTTTGCACATGCCTGACAGAGGGGCATGTACCTTATGTAGTGGTTAGAAGTTTAAACATTGTCTGATTTAGATAAAATTTTACATGACTGTTTATTGGGTCATTTTGGTTTCATACTTTATCCTTTTGGGTGTTGAACCCCACCAGTTACCCTACTAACCCCCTAAAATGGGTGCGTTTTTTGAATGGTGTCAGAATTACATGAAATTTTGACAGCTTGTAGAATTGTCATGTATAGGTGTCAATTGTTGTGTTTAACCCTGTAGCCCCAATATTTACCCCTCTACAATGATGTGCAATTTGCTATTAATAGGAGCTGATTGTTTTAGCCTATTTTCTTACCTTTTTACCCTTTTTCCCTAGACAGACCATAAAATAGAGAAACCTTTTAAATACATGAATAAATTGAAATAGTTTCAACTCCATATAGCACATTTATTCACAGTACCGATCACTGTGTTTGACGTTACAATGCCAAACTTTCTCATAGTTATCTCTTGAAATGGATTATTTACAACTTTACATGTGTGGGGACTCATGCGTTTCCTCCTGCGAAACAACTAGGGTTATAAAAGACCGTTGATGATATGAGACGCAATAAAAAATAAGTGTAGGAAATATATTATTGTTTTAAAATAGGTGATAGTGTATAGGGTAATATGTGCAAAGCCAACCTTCTAGTGTTTGATGGATTTGGATGAAACTGACACAGATGGTAGATATTGTCATATAAATGTGCATCCCACTTTATTTGTCTTTATAACCCCAGTATTTATACCCCGCTGGACCCCTAAAAACAATGTCCGAAATAGATGAAATTTGGACTTCATATAGAGTGTGCTATTTACAGTTGTCGATTGTTGTGTTCAACCCCTGTAGTTTCAATATTTACCCCCCTAGTTTTCATTTAAATTTTTCATTTATTCCATTCATTTATTCAAATATTCAAATCCAAATTTGATCCTCCTAAAGTTTGACCCTGAATGACTCTGCGGTTCACCCTCAAAACCTAAGTACTGATCTAGGACAGGGCTACTCAATTAGTTTTGTCATAGGTCCAGATACAAAAGGTAAAAATCAACGAGGCCTGGACACATCTGTCAGTAATGCAAAATATCATAGCCAATTTTGGTTGTAACTAATCGCGGTCCAACATAAGCACATGTGTTCAAGCCGAATGTATGTCAGCAAAACAAAAGCTTGTATCAGGCACTAAACGTTAATTTACTCTTTGCGAAACTATATTGGCACAACATACAAAACACATTTTATCTAGTTTTGTAGAATCACTTTGGCAATGATTTGAAGGTAAGTTTATTACGTCACAGATAAAATTATGCACAAACAATGGCCATTTTGTTATTTGTGAAATAATGGACCCTTTTCACATTACAGTTGCACTATCTGACCTCACTTAAGATTTTGGACATAAGATCACTTAAGACTGTCATATAATCCCTATAAAAATCACAATGCGGTCCCCAGTTTAAAAACTGCTGCTACATTTCAATGATTAAGTAATTACCACATAATTGACAGTGTATGTAGCCGTAATAAAAAGACCGCTAAGGTTCACATCCAACGCCTCGAAGGTCCGGATGTGGACCGCAGTCCGCCATTTGAGTAGCCCTGATCTAGGAGTTTCATGCTTTGTTGGTTGTTGCAATGTAAGATATTCTAATTTTTTTCTTTTAAATCCAAAATTCTTTATTGGATTCACCCATTTTGCCCCCTTTAACCCCAAAATAATCGGTTTTAGTTTTTCCATTCCTCTAGGTCAGAAATGCAAGCCCGATATATGTGCTAGAAGGTAAAATTTAAAGAAAAAAAAATGTTTGCAGTGGGTTACTCATTTAGTGTTCAACATTTTGGCTCAATGGTCAAATGGTTGCCATTACAGCCCATAGTATGTGTACACTAGAAAGCCCAAGGGAGTAATTCACTGGTTTACAACTGCGGCAATTTAATGCATAGTGGGTCTTTTTGCTGATTGGATCAGCGCAGTAATGTTATGTGGGTTTATTAAGTTAGCACCCGTATTTTCAGCTTTAGCGAAAGTTTTGTATCTTAGAAGTGATTAAAACGATATTTCGGTTTTGTACATTTCAGGCAAACATTGTTGATTAACACGAAGGTAAAAAAGTACATGTTTTCCAAGATGCAATAAAAAGTCATTAAACAGGCATTGACAAGTTGGCTAATGACGACTGAAGGTCAACTTGTAGGAAATGCAGAACACAGTTGAGAATGATTTTTTTGTCACAACATAGCCTCTTTAATTTTTACACATATACTCCAGAAACAATACATAAGTTAAATATAAATTGGGAGAAACATAATTGTTAATCACTAAGGACTGTGTGCTATTAAAAACCGTGTCAAAAGATCTTCTAACGGCCGTTCGGCGACTACACCGCAATAGGCTACTGAAAAACAATTATAGGACAATAATGATGCAAAAAGAATACAGACAAAACTTAAGTTGGGTTAATGCTTTCTAATAATTTGTCCTTAAGAATCTAAAAATAACTGCAACATTTGTTTTCCGTAAATCCGCACAAACATGCATGTGGGGACCCATTAATTTTGTTTGCAAAAACAATCATATATGTAGATCAAATGATGTGTATAGTAAATTGGTAAATGTCATACAGAATATGTAAAATGGAAGTATATCAGAAAGCCACCTTTCTAGTTTAAACAGTGTCTGAATTGAATAAAATTTGGACAGCTTGTTGAGTGTACCATTTATATGTGTTGATTGTTGTGTTCAACCCTGTAGTTCCAACATTTACCCTACTAGCCCCCTAAAACAGTAAATTATTAAAAAAATGTGTAAATTGAATGAAATTTTGGACAGCTTGTACAATTTGCCATTAATAGAAGTAGATTGTTGTGTTTTGGCCTGTTTTCTCACTATTTACCCCGTTTTTCAGATACAACACAAACAGGAAAACCTTCAAAAATGTAAAATTGAAAGAAATTTGTACTCTATATAGCATGTTTATTTGTGCACGGTAATTGTGTTTCACTATACAACACCAAACTTTCTCATGGTTGTGTCTTGAAATGCATTATTTACACATCTGCATGTATGGGGTCAGCTCTGCGTTATTTGTAACAACACCCTAATGCAAACACAAATGTTTTACCATATAGATATTAAAAACCCTGTCAAGGTCAAATGGTTATTGTCTGCATTATCACTAAACTGCAAGAGGTTTCTGCAGGACTACATGCACATATTGCAACTGTGCCAATTTGCTACCTTTTTAATACTACCAGGGTTTCGTGACTGAATTAACAATCTCATTTTTTCCAAACTAAGAAACATGTTACTTTTAACACTGTTACTTACACAAGTCTGTGGGGCCCATTCGTTTTAGCAAGGCAAGAACAACTAAGTCAGAGGTCAGATGGTGTATAGAGAAAATTGTTAAAAGAAATAGAACATATGAATTGGCGATATATAGGAAAGCCACCTTTCTGGTTTTTGTAAAATTGAAGTGATGTATTTCTACTAACATTAGAAACACATTAGAAAATATAAACTTTATTTTAGGCCAGACAGGTTGCTGGTTTTCGTGGAACTGTTCGTTATGCCTCAATTACAGCTCACCGAAATCGTGAAATGGGTTGTCATGATGATTTGTGGTCATTACTGTACATGCTTGTTGAGTTTGTGAATGGCCAACTACCGTGGAGAAAAATTAAAGACAAGGAACAAGTAAAAATATTTTGTTTTTAAGAGTTCAAACAAAATTTAATTGACAATGTTTTGAAGGTGGGAATATTAAAAGAAAAGTATGATGAAAAAAGTTTGTTAAAGCACATGCCGCATGAAGTATTTGAGTTTTACAACCACATTTCAAAGTTGCAGTATCATGAGAAACCAGATTATCAAGTTTGTATTTTATGGTTTTTACATACTAGTTTGCATAGACTACATGATACTTTGATGTCAGATAGTTTGCATAAAGTTTTTATGATCGGTGCTGTGTTTTTTATAGTATTTGAGAAATCTGTTTGACAATGCAATTGCAAGAAAAAACATTCAAGACTCTGACCCATATGATTGGGAGAAAGGATGTGGAGAAGGTTCACTCACAACAACAACAACTTCAACACCTCCTCGTGGAGACTATCAAACTGCTGGCCCAGCAGGGTGTGAAAAAAATTAATTTGTGTAAAAACTTAGGTTCAAAAGATGTGATACAGTTACAACTTTGGTACCAGTGCAGGTGTAAATGGGTAGTAAAACTTGAAAGATTGAAGTTGTTAAGTTGTTACAAATTTTGTGTGCCCTCACCCAGAAGCGAATATGTTTTTTTAGACACATGTCTGGTCAACAAAGAGAGCATTATTATTTTTTTAATAACAATTCTCAAGCGTGATTCATTATTATCAATCCTTGAAAATTTTTCACCACGGTTAATCATCAGGAGTCACCTGCACAGTCCGAAAAAATGTTAAAAATGAATGTAATTAAGAACACAACCTAGAAGTTGTGTGGTTTATTGATTAGTACATTGTTTTTATAGCATTTTTTATGGGAAACCTGACAATTTACGAGCACTATTTATATCTGCTGGTACACACTAATGTTACACAAAAATATAGTGGCACATTAACCCATAATCATTTTGGACATAGTAAGTAAATTGACATGCAGCATTCAAAACCTTGCCAACCTCTGAAATAGTGGTACATTATCAGTTTTGTTTTACTTTTTTGCTTTTAGCTTTAAGGTTATAAAAGCTTGTATGCACAGTAGGTGCATTTGTACATTTTATGTGTAGGGTGGTTGTTGGTAGGCTTGTGTGCTTGATTTATGTCAACACTCATACATTCACTAAAAATATGCAACATTTTTATTGAAAAAGCTTTATTTCCCAGCATGGACTATGTATCTGGTATATTGGAGGCAAATACTGACAATGAGCTGGTGGAAGCTGACAACATGGTTTATGATGTGGATAAAATGAGGCCAACCCCAAGAATTTTAGATGAACTTTATCCCATGCAAAATTTAGTTGTTAACTCAACCATTACACAAAACCATCGCCGAAAGTTACCAATCCCACATACTTGTGATCCTTCTGCAGTAAGTTGTGATTTTCCCAATGTAATACTTTCTGACACAATGTGGCATGTTGATCTATAAAAAATAGTAAATCAGTGGTTCTCAAATGGGTGCCCGCAAACCGTTTTCAGGGGGTCCACGACAACTTTTGAATTCTCGCACATCAGGATTGACAAATCCGATTTTAAAAAAACTCTTCTGCTTTTTTCAATGACATTAAACACGGTTGCTATTTTATTCACCATGTTTTGTTTGATTGTTAGTGAAAAAAGAACAAAAATATCCAAAACTCAAAGGGGAGCGCAATTAGATCACAATATCGAAAAGGGTTGCAAAGTCAAAACGGTTGAGAACCACTGTACTAAATGTTGTTGTGAATTAGAAAAAGTGGGCATTCGTGTCTACACCCCCAAGATTTGCATATTGTTTTCGCCTGAACTTTTTTCTGATTTTAGTCAACACAGATTTTACTCACATAATGTTTACTGATCCTAAATTAAATTTCTTTGACATGAAAATGTTAAAAGTCTATCTTTGCTAAAGTACAGAACCCAGGTGTTCATACGGTGTTGGTACGGTGCTGATTGACCTTGTGACTATTTATGGGTCCCCTTCCTTGTTAACAGCCTTATGACATCAGAAGCGTTGAGGAATGTTGCTAATAACACCTCTTGTGGTCAGAATTTTAAACATTGTTCGATTTGGATGAAATTTTACATGACTGTTAATTGGGTCATTGTGGTTTCATATTTTATACTTTTGGGTGTTAAACCCCATCAGTTATCCCACTGACCCCCTAAAATGGGTGAGTTTTTTAAACGGTGTCGGAATTTAGTGAAATTTAAAAAGCTTGCAGAATTTGTCATTCATAGGTTTCAATTGTTGTGTTTAACCCTGTAACCCCAATATTTACCCCTCTAGCCCCCTAAAAAGGGTGAATTTTTAAAACATTGTCCGAATTTGATGAAATTTGGACAGCTTATAGAGTGTGCTATTTATGGTTGTTGTTTGTTATGTTTAACCCTGTTGCCCCAACATTTACCCCACTAGCCCCCCAAAATGGGTCCATTTTGTAAACAATGTCAGAATTGAATGAAATTTACATAGCTTGTACAGTGTGCCATTTATAGGTGTAGAATGTTGTGTTAACCCTGTTGCCCTAACATTTACCCCACTAGCCCCCCAAAATGGTTCAATTTTTTAAACAATGTATGAATTAAATTAAATTTGGACAGTTTGTAGAGTGTACCATTTGTAGGTGTTGGTTGTTCTGTTAAACTCTGTAGTACCTATCATTTACTCCACTAGACCCCTACAGTCAAGTGCAATTCACCATTAATAGGAGCTGATTGTTGTGTTTTGGCCTATTTTCTCACTATTTAACCCTTTTTTCTCAGATAGTCATAAAATAGGAAAACCTTAATGAATGTATGATTGGAATGAATTTAAATAGTTTGTACTCCATATAGCATATTTATGTATGCACAGGACCGATCACCGTGTTTGACGATACAATGCCAAACTTTCTCATAGTTATCTCTTGAAATGTTTTATTTACAACTTTGCTTGCAGAAACAACTAAGGTAATAAAAGACATTGGATGATATGGGACCCAATATAAAATAAGTGTCGGATGTAAATATATGTTAAGAAATAGGTCACAGTGTATGTGCAATGGCAATATGTGCTAAGCCACCCTTCTAGTTTTTATTTGTTGTGCTATTGCTAGACACTTTATTCCATGGTTGTCAAACTCAAACAACTTTAAGGGCCAGACACAAACTTTCAAGTAAGTTGATGGCCGCCCTATAGAAAGATTTGTTACATTGTAACATGACAACAACAAAACTGCATTATTAAAAAGTCAAATGCTCATTGATGCCATTAACATTAAAAAACAATATTTTAATACATCAGGGGTCACCAAGCTTTTTTGGGATGGTTTTTTGATGGGACGGCCAAGAGTCTATGTCTTTCTAATCTTGTTATGGGTCCCCTTCCCTGAAGGGGACACATATTGTTTTTGTCCGTATTTTTTTATATTTTTTTTCTGTCCGGTTTACCCACAGACCCCAAACACATAAAATTTTTAAACGCTGGTTTGTAACACTTGTTTGGTCAAGAAAGAGTGCTTCAAATTTATTTAAATTTGGATAGATGCTAGTTATTATTCAGAATTTGATCCTCCTGAAGTTTGACCCCGTATGACCCAGCAGTTCACCCACAGGCCCCAAAAACGTAATTTTTCAAACACTGGTTTGGTCAATAAAGAGTGCTTAAATTTATTCAAATTTACATAGATGTTAGCAATTGATCCAAATTTAATCCTCCTTAAGTTTGACCCCAAATGACCCAGCGGTTCACCCACAGCTTTCTAAAACGTAAATTTTTATTGATCCCCTTCAGGGAAGTATATTGTTTTTGTCTATTTTTTGTCTTTTTTCTGTCTAACGTAGATTTGTTCCCACATTTTGATCAAGAAAGAATGGTTCAAACTTTTTCAAATTTTCACACATTATAGATACAGGTCTAATGATGGTACATGTGAATTTTGACCCCCGTTTGATCCCTCGGTTCACCCACAGCCCCCCAAAACGTGAAATTTTTAAAATGGCTATACTTGCTAAAGCAGATGATTCTGGAGTTTCATACTTTTTTTATTGGTACATCGCAGCGTATTTTAAAGTATTTTGTAACTTAAAGTTATATATATCCATTTTCAACCCTTTACCCATATTTGTTTGTTTGCTCACATGTTAATGAGGTCAGAAATACAAGACTTAACCTGCTGAAATTTTAAACAGCTGCGGATCGGGTGCTCCTTGTTGGCTGTTAAAAATTTCAGTGCAATCGGCTTAGTAATTACTCTTACAGCCCCGAATATGTTTTTACATGCTGTCTTTTGTCAAATTTGTGCTCGCTCAGTGCACAGCTGACGCAATGGGAGTGATTGACGATAGTGGCGCATGGAAAAAAAATGCCTCTGCTTCCCGCATGAACTCAGTCGTCACTTGACCATTTTCTCACTGGTTGGAATTAAGATGTTATGATATGGCACAGTTTCTGTATGATGGAATATATAGGAAAACCACTATTCCAGTTTAACAATGATAGTGCCCTATTTTTACTGTTACCAAATCGCATATGCACATGTGTATACACACAGCGATAGCCTCGTTTTGTTTCATGCCATGTTTACAATGGAGATAGTGATTACGCTGACGGAAACGAAACCGTGAAATTGCGGACAACCTTTTTTTGTTTCGCACTTTGTTTTCAATCTGATGCGAAAAAAGAGTTTGTCGTTTATAACCTGCGATGGAATACGGTATAGTCGATTTAGACATCTTCTACACAAGATTGCTTGAGTAGTTTATATGCTATGGCAAAAAGTACAGATTTTTTTAGAATCTAAACATAACCGGGAACATTTATTTACCGTAAATCCCCACAAACACGCGTGTGGGGACCCATTTGTTTTTGCTTGCAAAAACAATTGTGTGTGGGGATCAAATTATGTGTATAGTTAATTGGTAAATATGATGATTCTATGTCATGATATAGAATATATATTATGGAAGTATATTAGAAAGCCACTTTCTAGTTATAAATTGCAACTATATGGTAAAAGCTTTTTAGTTTCCTTGTGATATGCTGGACCTATTTTTTGAATACTCTTTCGAAAGGGCTATTAATATTTTGTCTATATTTTTTAGCATTATGTAAACAAAGTATTTTTAAGATGTTACCTTATCTATATTTGATGACACCTGTCTTCTTAGAAACACTCTTTTAATTTATTATTATGGGTCCCCTTTCCTGAAGGGGACACATCGATTTTACTCGAATTGTTTTTTTCTGTTTTTTTCTTCCCAAAGTTTGTCCAAGTCGTTTTTCCATCTAATGTTTGATGGATTTGGATGAAGTTTACACAGATGGTACATATAGTTATGTAGATGTGCATCCCACTTCGTCCTGATAACCCCAGTATTTACCCCGCTAACCCCCTAAAATGGGTGAGTTTTTAAATGGTGTCGGAAAATTTGGATAGCATGTAGAGCAGTGCTTCCCAACCTTTTCCAGCTCACTGCCCACTTCCAAAAAAAAATTTTTTTGGCGGACCACCGTTTAATATTGCAACAAAACCACAATGAAAAAGAACAAACATTAAGAAAGAAAAATAATAACCGCACAAGCAATACTTCTGAAGCCTGAGCTTGCTGATTTGATATGATGAGATCAAGTCGGAGTTTAATTGGGAGACAAGTTCACACACAATGCAGCATTTAGTGTATCAGTGTTAAGACTGTTTCGTGTCTTCGATTAAGTAGTGTTGTAATGCGACAATTGCAGTTTAAGTACTGTTATGATGTAACAATTGCAGTTTGTTTGTGTGATAAAGCTTTGTTTAACGTGAAATTTTATGCGGCTTTCATAGCAACTAATTATGGGTCCCCTTCCCTGAAGGGGACACATTGTTTTTGTCGATTTTTTTTTTCTTTTTTTCTTTCTAACGCGCATTTGTTCCCACGTTTTGGTCAAGAAAGAATGGTTCAAACTTTTTCAAATTTACACACATTACAGATATTGGTCTAAAGATGGTCCATGTGCATTTTGATCCCTCGGTTCACCCACAGCCCCCCAAAACGTAAAATTTTTAACGCGGTTTGTTCCCATGTTTTGATCAAGAAAGAATGATTCAAACTTTTTCAAATTTACACTTATTATAGATATTGGTCAAAAGATGGTTCATGTGAATTTTTACCCCGTTTGACCCCTCGGTTCACCCACAGCCCCCCAAAACGTGAAATTTTTAAAACGGCTATACTTGCTAAAGCAGATGTTTCTGGAGTTTCATACTTTTTGATTGGTACATTGCAGCGTATTTTAAACTAAAACTATTTTGTAACTTGAAGTTGTATATATCCATTTTCACCCCTTTACCCCCAAATATTTGTTTGTTTGCTCACATGTTATTGAGGCCAGAAATACAAGACTTAACCTGCTGAAATTTTTAACAGCTGTGGATAGGGTGCTCCTTGTTGGCTGGTAAAAATGCAGTGCAATCGGCTCAGTAATAGTAAAAATATGTTTTTACATGCTGTCTTCTGTCATATTTGTGCTCGCTCAGTGCACAGCTGACGCAATGGGAGTGATTAACGATAGTGGCACATGGAAAAAATGCCTCTTCACGCATGAACGCAGTCGTCACTTGACCATTTTCTCATTGGTTGGAATTAAGATGATACGGTGTTAGTGATATTGCGCTGTAAACGTTAAAGCTGCGGGGTCACGGCAGGGACAGGCGATGCGTATGATGTCATGACCGTATTTGCCTGTCGCTCAGTGCACAGCTGACGCAATGGGAGTGATTGACCATAGTGGCGCATAGAAAAAAAATGCCTCTGCTTCACGCATGAACGCAGTCATTACGTGACCATTTTCTCAGTCAGATAGAAGTCTCAACTCTCAAGGGAGTAATTCACTTGTTTACGATTAAGGCGGGTGAATGCAGCGGAAGTGCTCAGCTTGACGTCCGGACCAACGTTTTATAAAACAGTCGTGTTGGTGATTAGAAATCAGCTGTTTTTGCGCAGCTATGCTATGTCGTTTTATTAAGTTGTCAAGCACATTTTAAGTTTTGGATAATTGTGTTTAAAAACTGACCTTGAACGACAATATCAAGGTCAAAGCATGAGAATCAATTAAAAGTATTTTTCCTGTTCCTATTGACTGTTTTTTGTAATTATATGACAATAATGATGCAAAAACAATACGGGCAAAACTTTTTGGGTTAAGGCTAAAGTTGGTTAAGCTTGTCCTTAGGAATCTAAAAATAACCAGGATGTTTGTTTACCATAAATCCGCACAAACGCGTGTGGGGACCCATTCGTTTTTGCTTGCAAAAACAATCATATGTGTAGATCAAATGATGTGTATAGTAAATTGGTAAATATCTAACAGTGATTGTGCCCTATTTCTACTGTTACCAAATCGCATATGCATATGTGTGGGGACCCATTAGATTATGCTTGCAGAAACAATTAGGTTATAAAGTGCCAGGAAAAAGATAGGGACCCAATGAAATGTAGGTGACAAATATATATCCATTATGAATATAGTAAATGGAATATGTGATACATCATTAAATATGATGTAGTATATATAACCCGGCAATATATAGGAAAACCACTATTCTAGTATTATATTTTAGAGAAATATAGTAAAACTTGAAAGTACGTTCCCACGAACTGTGTAACTTTTTGAAGTTTGACAAGCTTCGCGGCCCACGAAAAAGAACGTCGCGGACCACCAGTGGGCTGCGGCCCACCGGTTGGGAAGCGCTGATGTAGAGTACCGTATTTTACGACCATAAGGCGCAATTTAAATCCTTTTTTTTCCTCATAAATTGATCGTGCGCCTTATAAGCCGGTTCGCCTAATGTATGGATCAAGTAGTGCTTAATTGCCTAGGCTACACTCAAAACCAGTACCGATACTATTATTATATAAATAAACCACCGTCTTACACATTACTTCTAAAAAAATAAACCACCGTAAAACACATTACTTCTAAAACTTACTTTGCGGACGGCACAAAAATTGTTGGAGACCACATGTAGCCCATGGCCTGCATGTTTGACACCCCTGCTCTGTTTTTATAGGGGCTATGGAAGTAATCAAGAATGGCATTTGCCACATGCATGACCACACATGTCACTTGAAATGTTCTTTCTATTTTGTATGTTTGTAGGATAATCAGCTTCCAGTTATCACTGGAGAACCTGTAGTAAATGAAAATCCTGTTTATTTCCCTAAACCTGTACACCCTACCAACAATGAGGATGATAATATGCCTTCGGATCACAAGGACAATGGGGAAAACAAACCTGAACTGCATGTGCTGTCTGACCAAAAGGTATTTTGTTGGATGTTAAATGTCATCGACAAAATCTTAAATTTTATGTTTTATTTGCAGAGTCGAATTAAAGAAGATAGATTTGTACCTGAAGAAACCAATATGGTTATCAGAAACAATGACTTGTGTGATGATCAAAATTGTTCATTGAGTCCAAATGATGTTGCAGCAAAAGATAATGTCTTCTTTCAAAACAAGCAGCAACTTCAATTAATAAAGGACAGAAGCCAGAATCTTGCTAATTCTTCAGTGACTAAGCTAGGAAAACATAGTTGTACTCATCAAATCAATCATAGCAATATAGTTCAACCCATTTCTCTGGACTGTGATCCAAAAGCTCATGGTGACAGCTGCCCAAGTGCTGGTCATTCCTTCAAAAGTAACAATGGATATAGTGCGGAGTGCAGTGCCTCACAAGACCTATTCCTGTCATCAAGGTAACAATAATTTTATTTAAAGATATAATTTTTAGGTCCCTTGTACAAGCGGGCATTTTTGATATGTTTTGTTATGGGTCCCCTTCCCTGAAGGGGACACATATTGTTTTTGTCCGTATTTTTTTTCTTTTTTCTGTCTAAAGCTGGTTTGTTAAGTGCGTTTGGTCAAGAAAGAGTGCCTCAGGTTTATTCAAATTTGGACAGATGTTAGTTATTGATCCAAATTTGATCCTCCTGAAGTTTGACCCCGAATAACCCAACGCTTCACCCATAGGCCCCCAAAACGTATTTTTTTAAAAACGGTTGTTATGACTAAAGTGCATGAGCTAGGAGTTTCATGCTTTGTTGTATGGTACAATGTAAGGTATTTTAAAGAATTTTGTACCTTAAAAAATGATTTACCCATTTTCACCCCTAAACCACACAATATTTGTTTCTGTCTTACCCTGGTTTGTTAAACGCGTTTGGTCAAGAAAGATTGCTTCAAATGTATTCAAATTTGGACAGATAATAGTTATTGATCCAAATTTAATCCTCCTGAAATTTGACCCTAAATGACCTAGTGGTTCACCCACAGGCCCCCAAAACGATTTTTTCTAAAAACAGCTGTACTGACTAAAGTACATAATCAGGGAGTTTCATGCTTTGTTGGTTGGTTCAATGTAAGGTATGCCAAAGAATTTTGAATTTTGAAACGAAATTTTTGAAACTTATTGGATTTACCCATTTTTCACTCTTTAAACCCCGAAATATTCGGTTTTAGTTTTAGGCCAGAAATACAAGCCGAAATTTTTGAAAATTTTACCAATTGTTTAAGCAGGGTATTCGTTTAGTATTTAAAATTTTGCCAGTTACCTTTACAGCCCATAATATGTGTACACTATCAGTACGATCTAAGTGCCAAGGGAGTAATTCACTGGTTTACGATTAAGGCGGCAGAGCGGGAGTGTTTAGCTTGACATCCGGACAGACGTTTTACGAGACAGTCGTTTCGATAATTAGAACTCAGCTGTTTTTTTTGTGCAGCTATGCTGTGTCGATTTATTAAGTTATCGCGTGCATTTTCAGTTTTGGCGAAGGTTTTACACCTAAGACGTAATTTCAACTCAATAAGCGTGCTTCGGTTTCATTTGTGTCAGGCAAAACAGTGTTGATCAACATAAAGGTGAGAAAATAAACATAAATATTTCGAAAGCCGCGATAAATGGTCTTTAAATTCTCGTTGTCAGCTTGGCCGCCGCATAACCATGGGTCACTAAAGGTCAAGTTGTAGGCATTACAACTCAGTTAAGAATTTTTCTTCATAACGTAGCTTTTTTATTTTTGACAAATCAATTCAAGAATCAATACTTATGCCATGTATAAATTAGGCAAAACAGTATTGTTGAACACTAAGGGCTGCATGCTGTTAAAAACGATGTCAAAAGGTCATTAAACGGTCGTTTTTGCGACACGAAGTTAAGTGAAAAACAAGTTGTTATCTATACCTGTGTAGCAAATGACTTTTCAATTTATAGTGTCTAATACAACAGTTAAGGCTTTCAAGGAAAATTTGTGTTTAAAAACTGACCTTAAACGACAATATCAAGGTCAAAGCAAGAGATTGAATTGAAAGTATTTTTCCAATTCTTTTTTACTGTTTTTTTGTAATTATATGACAATAATGATGCAAAAAGAAAAACTTTTACGGACAAAAAAACTTATACGGACAAAAACTTTTAAGTTGAGTTAATGCTTAGTGAAAAATTTGTCCTTGAGAATCTAAAAATAACAGCAACATTTGTTAACCGTAAACCCGCATAAACACACGTGTGGGGACCCATTCGTTTTTGCTTGCAAAAACAATCATACATGTAGATCAAATGATGTGTTTAGTAAACTGGTAAATACGATATAGAATATATAAAATGGAAGTATATGAAAAAGCCACTTTTCTAGTTTTTTCTGCATCCCTCACAATAGACTTGATATCAGCCCGAGAAGAGTCGATTGCTATCGATATGTTGGGCACCCCTGCTTAAATAAATCACTTGATTACAGCTAAGTATTTATCATGATTTTTTTGTTTTATTTACAGAGAGGCCAGTATGAAATATCCAGCATTGGCATTGGTCATGCATAAAGATCAAGTTGTTCAATCTCAAAGTGAAATTTCTGACTCAAGTGTTGGCATCGGAAATTCTGCTGCTGAAAAAATTCGTTCTAGGAAAAGTAACAGCAGGAAATTTTTAAAAAGGTGTGAAATTTGTGTTTAACTTGCTTTAGGTTCAATTCTCTTCATAGTAGGGGGCCTAAAAAGCCTTATTTTATATCTTTATGACGCCAAGACTTCAACATTAAATATTGAGTGCTGAATAATGAGTCTGACCAGAAAGCAAATTAGTATTTATGGGTCCCCTTCCCTGAAGGGGACACATATTGATTTTACTCAAATTGTTTGTTTGTTTGTTTTTTTTCTTTCTTTTTTTTTCTTCCCAAAGTTTGTCCGACTCATTTTTCCATCAAATTGTTAATGGATTTGGCTGAAATTTACACAGATGGTAGATATAGTTATGCAGATGTGCATCCCACTTTGTTTTTGTTGATAACCCCAGTATTTACCCCGCTAGCCCCCTACAATGGGTATTTTTTCCCCGAAGTTTGTCCGACTCGTTTTTCCATCAAATGTTTGATGGATTTGGCTGAAATTTACACAGATGGTAGATATAGTTATGCAGATGTGCATCCCACTTTGTTTTTGTTGATAACCCCAGTATTTACCCCGCTAGCCCCCTAAAATGGGTATTTTTTCCCCGAAGTTTGTCCGACTCGTTTTTCCATCAAATGTTTGATGGATTTGGCTGAAATTCACACAGATGGTAGATATAGTTATGTAGATGTGCATCCCACTTTGTTTTTGTTGATAACCCCAGTATTTACCCCGCTAGCCCCCTAAATTGGGTGAGTTTTTAAACAGTGTCAGAATTGGCTGAAATTTGGATTTCTTGTAGAGTATGCCATTTATAGGTGTCGATTGTTGTGTTCAACCCTGTAGTCCTAACATTTACCCCACAAGCCCCTAAAGTGTAAACCGTATTTGTATGTTACTGGGCACCACAAATGAAAGATTTCTTTGGCGCAATAGTGTTACAAGGACAACCAGTTGTATGTTGCTCGTTGGTGGGTTGCTTGGTGGACGTTTTTGCGCCATGGCAGTTAGGGGCTTGTTAACAGCCCTATGACGTCAGAAACATTAACGGTTGTTGCTCAAAACACCTCTAGTGGTCGAAATTGTAAACATTGGCGGATTGGGCTGAAATTTTGCAGTACTATTGATTGAGTCATTGTGATTTTTATATATTTTTTAGTTTGTGTGTCGAACCCCATTAGTTACCCTACTAGCCCCCTAAAATGGGTCAGTTTTTTAAAACGTTAAATAGGACATACTTCAAACAATATCTGGGGTGAATCTAATTTTATAGTTTGTATTGTACATAGTATTATTATTTAAGCCCAGTGCAGATCACTGTGTTTTACCTTACAACACTCGACTTTCTCATGGTTATCTCTTGAATTGCATTATTTTCAGCTTTGCATGTGTGGGGACCCATGAGTTTTTGCCTGCAGAAATGACTAAGGTTATAAAAGAAGATGGCTAATATGGGACCCAATACAAATAAGCATAGGAAATATATTAATGTTTTAAAATAGGTTATAGTGTAAATGCAACAACAAAATGTGCTAAGCCACCCTTCTAGCTCTTATCCTAATATTTATGGGTCCCCATGATTTGGATAAAACTTTCACAGATTGTAGATTGTAGATTGTAGATATAGTTATGTAAATCTGCCATCTGCTTTATTTGTCTTGGTAACCCCAGTTTTTGCTGTACTAGCCCCCAAAGTGTAAAACATTTTTGTATGTTGCTGTACACCACAAAGGAAAGGTTTCTGTGGTGTAATAGTGTAATAAAGACAACCGAACATATGGTACATAGGTTTGCTAACTACTTGCTTTGCTTGGTGGAGCATTATGATGTAAGAAGAATTAGCAGTTGCTATTCAAGCACCTCAAATGATCAAAATTTTTAACATTTTCCAATTGGGCTGAAATTTTACAGAACTGTAGTTTGGGCCATTGTATTGTGGTATTTTATCTGTTCAGGGGTGTTACCCCACTAGCCCTCTGAAATTGGTGAAATTTTTAAACAATGTTAGTATGTAGACAGTTTATAGAATAAATTATTTTGAGGTGTTCATAGTTTTTCACCCCATTAACCCCTAAAATGTGTGTAATTTGTAAACATTGACCGAATTGGATAAAATTTTAACAGTTGATGTAATATGTCATTTTAGGTGTCCTTTGTTGAGTTTTGCCCTGCAGCCAGATTAGTCACCACATTAGCCCCCTAAAATGGGTGAATGTTTACACAATGTCCAAATTGGATGAAATCTGAAAAGTTTGCAGCATATGCCATTTTGCGTCGCTAATTGTTGCATTTTGCGTCGAAAAGTTTTACTGTATAGCCCCACCAGTTACTCCACTAACCCCTAAAATGGGTAAATATTACAAACAGCGGCCGAATTGAATGTGATTTGGATCATTTGTAGCATGATAATTATGGGTCCCCTTCCCTGAAGGGGACACATATTGTTTTTGTCCATATATGTTTTCCTTTTATTCTTCTTTCCACGTTTTGGTCAAGAAAAAATGGTTCAAACTTCTTCAAATTTACACACATTATAGATATTGGTCTAAAGATGGTCCATGTGAATTTTGACCCCGTTTGATCGCTTGGTTTACCCACATCCCCCCAAAACGTTGTGGATCGGGTCCTCCTTGTTGGCTGTTAAAAATTTCAGTGCAATCGGCTCAGTAATTACTCTTACAGCCCCAAATATGTTTTTACATGCCGTCTTTTGTCAAATTTGTGCTCGCTCAGTGCACAGCTGACGCAATGGGAGTGATTGACGATAGTGGCGCATGGAAAAAAATGCCTCTGCTTCACGCATGAACGTAGTCACTTGACCATTTTCTCACTGGTTGGAATTAAGATGTTACAATGTTAGTTATATTGCACTGTAAATGTTAATGTAGGTCAACTTATTCGTGTTTCGAAACGCAGAGCGACAACGCAGCACAATTTGTTACACCTGTGTAACGTGACTTATCAAACTGAAAGCGTTAATAAAACTGTTATAAGAAGGAAATCCTCACAAACAACAAAAAACGGAAAAGGAAAACAATCACTGAATGAGCAAACAAACCAAAACCAAATACTTGGATATTGTTTGGATTGCATAAAATATTTTCCAAAAAAAACAATTATTATTGTCATTAATTTCAACCAATTTTGGAGGTTTAACATTTTGGTTTTGTCAATTCAAGGAGCAAACAGGTCTTTAAGAAAATATTGCTTGTTAGGATAACAGCAACCCAAAGGAAATGGCTCGTTATCCCCTACAGTTAGGACAAATGGTTGCGTCTGTGCAACAATCAAACTTCGTGATTCGCCAGTGTTCCTTCTCCTATGTCAGTTTTCTGGCTGATTTTGTGATTGTTACAAAACAAAAGTTTATGAAATAATTCTTACCTAGCATATGCATGCGCCATTCATCCTGTTACGAATTCGAAATATATGTGTGGGGACCCATTGGTTTTTGCTTGCAGAAACAATTATGTTATAACAGACCACAAAAATATTGGTACCATACTGAATGTATCCATCAAATATATATCCCTTACAATTATAATGAATGGTGCATAAATATGGCACAGTTTCTGTAAAATGGAATATACAGGAAAACCACTGTTCCAGTTTAACAATGATTGTACCTAGGGCTGTTATCAAACAAATAATTATTTGATTATTTGACATTTTTAATTATTTGAAAATTTATCAAATAATTTTTTACTCATTTCAAATAATCAAATATTTTTTTCCTATGCAGTGCACCGCGATATCTGTACAAAATCAATTTATTTGAACACATTGGGGACTTTTTGTATGAAATTGCGTTTACACAGAAGCACTTAAACATATGTTTTCAGCCTTCACCCATATTAATGTTCATTACCCATTCCCCCAAAAATGTTGGACAAAAAAGCATGATAATTTTTTGTTCAATCCGGTATTAGTTACACCCAGGAATAATTAAAGTTTTTGAAGCAAGTGATTAAAATGGTGTAGATCAGTGCTCTTCAACCTTTTTGGGCTTGGTGAACCATTAAAGTTGTTGTGACGAACTCATGCACCCTGTTTACTTAAAAAGGTTAACTGAGATAAAAGCGATCATTATGCTTATCATCATGTCAATCAAACCGAGCGGAGCTCGCAAAAATTGCTTGAATTGCTACCAATACTCCAAGCATATGTTCGCGAATTTTCTGTGAAACACCGAAGAAAAAGCCAAAACTCGATGTCCCAATACAACCCGACTTTAACGCAGACACTATCAAACTTGACACGGGGATAAAACATTAAAAAAGTTTGCCTTGGTTCACATCATTTGAAACCTACATCCTTTTTCTAATATCAGTCAAATATTAATGGTTCAATAAAAGTTTGTGATGCACCCTTGTATACCCCTTCACACTGATGCACCCCATGCATATTTTGGTGCACCCTAGGGTGCACCGTGCACACCGGTTGAAGAGCACTGGTGTAGATTACAATTCAATTCAGCCAGTATCCAAGAAAAAGCTGATGTAATAGCGTAAAAATACACACGGAATATGTACACATGGTTTTGCCAAATTACGGAGAATAATTGAAGCTTGTCTCTATCTGTACTAATTTATTATTTTAAACAGAAAAAAAAGATGTAGCCTAGATTTAATGACTAAGAGCTTACAAAATTCGTTTAGTAATTTCAACTATCCTTATTTAATAATGACTCTGGGTCTTATGTATCCGGTATTGTAAATTATTTGAATTATTTGAATTATTTGATTATTTGATTATTTGATTTGAAAGGAACAAAATTATTTGATTATTTGAAAAATTTAAAACCTTTATTTGATAACAGCCCTAATTGTACCTTTTTTACTGTTACCAAAACAGAAACAATTATGTTATAAAGTGTCAGGAAAAAGATAGGGACCCAATGAAATGTAGGTGCCAAATATATATCCATTATAAATGTAGTAAATGGTATATGTGATACATCGTTAAATATGATGTAGTATATATAAACTGGCAATATATAGGAAAACCACTTGTCTAGTTTATGCAGAATTTTGCTTCCCTGTGTACTCATACCACAAAAACTTGGTATGAGTTTACACAAATAAACAAAGGTGATAAAAGTGTTGGCTGTTATGGGACCCATAATAAAATAACTAAACTAAATATAACTAAATAACATAACAACTAAATAAATACATTTTGAAAGAGGCCATAGTGTATGTTGAATGGCAATATGTGCTAAGTCACCCATCTAGTTGTGTTTTTACTTTTATTAACTTTTAGAAATATTGTGATTTTAACATTTTAGAAATATTGTGACCAAAGGTCTTCAAAAAAATAGTTCAGATTTTGCGCACTCTTCTCATGATGATCCTTCATTTTCAAGTTCCCTGTCAACAGAAGATTCAAAACAGACAGGTTTTTAAGTTTCTATTTCTTTGTCTGCTCTTTTCTTATTTTCTTGTTACCCTTATACCTCAGTCCACAGGTCTCCCCAAAAGGAAGTTTTGTAACTTGTGATAACTAATCTGGCAGTGTTATATATAGTGGTTTGGTACGTTAAAAGTGTATACCGTATATACTCGCCGATAGGTCGCACTATTAGTTTTGTGTTAAAAAAGTGTGATTTAGAGTTGACTCGCACATAAGTCGCACTGAAAATCTAGGGATTTAAAAGGCCCTTTACCTATCTTTTTTGCATAAATATGTTTTCTCAACAAAGTGGGAAAATCCAACGCATGTTGAGCCGTCGCGTGTGCGCTCATGAAACTGTCTCGCATTGGTATGTGCGTGTACGAGCGGATAGGTCGCACCTATATTTTTAAAAAAATTAAAAAAGTTGCAACCTATCCGCGAGTATATACGGTAAATAAAGTTTTTTGAAGGTTCATCCATTTTTTTCTTTTCATTCTCTGGTATTTTACATTAAACATACAAGGCCCAATAATTTAAAATTTAGAATTAAGGTGTGGTTGGAATGCAGATGGAACATAATACAATATATTTTTGCTACTGCTCTCGGTTATCAGTTTTCTATAAGAGTCCTTTACAATTAAATTGTTGAATACATGTCCTATACACAAAGTGGTTAAATTTGTTCACAGCACATGTGAAATGACAAGATGAGCAAAACCACTTTTCTACCTTTTTCAGTTTACTCCTAAAAACTTATGTTTTCGCCAGAAAAGAACTTTTTTGCTTGAATATGTAAATGGAAGGATGTCATTTTTATGATAGATTTAAAGGGCCGGGATGGAGATTTAATGAAGCATTATTTTGTTGCTGCTGCATCAAGAGTTGGAGTCACTTTGTCATCAATTACCCATTCTCAACAAGAAAAAAATCAAGTAATTCCCCAAACAAAATTAAGGTAAAAAAGAGACAATTGGTGCTTGTTTTTATTCAAAGTTTGACAAAAAAAACTATTGCAGTCGCATACCTGTTCGCATTGGATTGTGTCCAGCAAAAGAAGAAAAAGGTTTGGAAACCTGAAGTACATTGTTTTTGAAAAATGGCATTAATTGACAAAACAAAAATATTTAGGACATCTACGGAGTCAAAAAGGAATGTTAACTGTTCAAACACCACATCAAAACCAATCTTATGATCAGGCACATGTCAATTCAATGCTAATACCAAGGCCTCCTGAAAGCAAACGTCCAGCCATGAATATAGTACAAGCAGCCAGGTATTTATTGCTACTTTTTAGTAAAAATTACTTGCAAAATGTCACAATCATAAATTTTCTTTTTGTCAATTGAAGAAGTGCACCAGAATTTGTTTTCTTTAGAAAATCTTTAGGAGATACCATAAGCATACCTTAACAGTCTTGCTGATAAAATAAGGCCTTTTGTGTCAGCCAGTTTGGTCTTTACTGCAGCTAAATGTCCATTTGTTTTTTATGCTAAATGGGCTGAACCAGGATAGACCATGATTCACACACAGTCAATGCTGCAAGCCATGGACACTACATTGTTAATTCCCTGGTTTGGTCAATGTCAATCCATGTTATATTAAAAATATTGGGTCCGAATTATCTTTCTACTTTTATTTTATCATAATTTTACTTTCTTAACAAAACATGGATCAGAACATGGCTCTGAAAAAACATACAAAAAAGCATTTCTTAGAAAAGAATGTCAGTGAACACTTTTGGCTTAGACATGATATTTAGGGAACTATCTCAACTGTAAAGGTACAGAAACCCAATTGGTTGATCGAACTGGTATAAGTTGGCTGTTGCCCTTGCCCTTTAAATAAGATTTATATTTCCCTATTTTTAACAAAGGCTCCATTGACTTTCTGTCTTGGTACGATTGTCAACAAGAATGTTTTTAAATCCTGGACAGTCTTTACACAAGGCTGCCAAATGCGCCTACCATCGTAGCAGCGCATAATAATTGGTTTCCTTGTACTCTTATATGAACACCAAGAGAGTTGAAATTTTTTACATTCCTGGACATCTAGCTTTGAACAAAAAGTGATGTAACAAATTAAAAAGCCTAATGTTTGGTGAGTTTACTCCCCTTGGAATTTGTTCCCTTGCATACAGCAACAAACCATGTCACAAAGAGCATGGTATGTGTGAAGCTTTTGGTTGCTTGCAATCTAATATTGGTGCTGCCATAACACTCATTGTAACTAGAGTTGCATAAAACAGGTTCAACAAGCTAATTTGAGGAAACTGGTAACTAATACAAACCTTGGTTCTGATTAGAAACAATTACCAAAAATGCTGATAAAAAGGTATACAGGTGATAAAAAGTTAACTTCAGGACCGAACAAGACTTAGCAACATTGGTTTCCTAACAAAAGTATCTGTCTGTTTACAGAAGGAGGCGCTACAAACCATCACCTGGAATCCTTACATCAAACAGATTAAATAACTGCTATTGACATTATCAACAAACCTTGCCATACAATTTTCAGCTGGAATGTTTATGTCTTATAGTGTTTTGTTTTTGTGCATATTTACTTCATATTCTCCTTTTAAAAGTATTTGCACTACTTTTTGTGTTGTAGTTATTTGTTCAATAGTCCGCATTATTATTTGTTTTTGCATGATTGTGGTAAATGTTTTGATCTCTGCGTCATGTTTATTGAAATGTGAAGGGCATAGACCAGTGGTTCCCAACCAGGGCCCATGGCCCCCCAGGGGGGCCACGAGCTGTGTTCAGGGGGGCCACAGGTGTAGATTTACCAGAAACACCCACTAAAAATTCCCTAAATTAATCAACTATTTTGCATACTATTTGTCTATATTGAGGCTTTTTTACGAATGCGGACCCTTATTTACTCTATTCGACCTGCGTTTAAAGCCGATATTAGTATCCAATTTCCACACGAGTTTGCCATTTACATTTTAAGGGGGCCACATGACTTACAAGGTTACATGAAGGGGGCCACGAGGCAAAAATTACACTTTTAGGGGGCCACGGTCCATGGAAGGTTGGGAGCCACTGGCATAGACCATTGTTACAGTGCAATATTTTTCTCTTTCAACGATAGCATACATGTTTTGTGCCATGGAACATGTTTTAAAATTTACTTCAGAGATCAGTAAAAATGTGTTTATTGTTTTACTTTATGCTTGGTGAAATCTTACTTTCATTGCACAGGTCTTCGTGAATGTAAGCATATTTTATATTTTTATTTATTAAAGCAACAAATGTTTCTGTTAAATATTGTGTTTTTGTAATGATTATATCCAGGCATATCAAAGTTAACAAATAGGACAACAAACATTCAAATGTTATGTTGTTTTAAAATAGCTTCAGTAAAAGAATAAGCTTAAAATCTCGATACAGCAATGCGCACCATCGCCTTTAATTTTAAACATTTTACAAAACCAGTATAAACAGAATAAATATTTTTGTCACAAAAGTAAAAAGAAGTCTAAAGGTGAACACTAACACAGCAAAACAGTGTACATAGCTTCAACAACAAAAATAAATTATGCATTTAAAATCTGTGAACACTTAAGCACCAATTATGAAGTACTGTGGTTATTATCAACAAAGAATAGCAAGACATTTTCAATGGCACATATTTAGGAGTTTGTTACTCCATTTCTATCTTGCCACTCTAATGCTCTCTTGTGAGAGATTCGAATTATGGAGCGCTTGTTTTCCAGACGATGGAACAGATGTTTTACACATATGTGAGTTTGTTTGAGAGTTTGTGTCCTCAAGATATTTGGTGCATGTTCAAGGAGTGAATATCTCCGTAAGCAGCTGCATATATATAAAAAATTTATAGAGGCAGTTATGAATGGTGAAAAATATGGGCAATAACAAAGCAGCTAAAAAATATGTTGTACATACAGATTGTATATATTTACCTTCCCAAAATAGAATCAAACAGTATGAGTCCATTTTCACGTTGCATGTACAATAAGAAACTTGGTCCTGATGTCAACAGGTTAACCTTAACAAAACACAGCAGTTGAAAGTTTTTGTATGATGAGCTGCTGAAAGTTAAGTAAAACTTATAACTATGAAAAATTTGACAAATCAAATGTTATTGAATTTATTATTATAATCTGGTAATTATTTTCAAATAACCTCCCAACCATCCCTAATGTAACCATCTTTTACAGATGAATCAGGTTGATCACATAACCAATTAGCTGAGTTAATTTATGTGATAATCCCAATTCTGTGAAAACAGTACTTGTTTTCAATCAAAAAACTAATGGACACCATTCCAACAAAACTAGAAAGGTGGCTTTCCTATATATCGCCCATTTATATATTCATTACCTATTTAGCAATTTACTCTATACATCATCTGACCTACTGACATGATTGTTTTTGCCTTGCAAAAACGAATGGGTACCCACAGATGTGTACATGCAATTAAGTAACAGTATTAATATGATTCAAATATTAACTCAGAAGAAAAATGACAAAAAAAGGTTGTTAATTCAGTCACCAAATACTGATTATATTAAAGCACTAGCAAATTGGCACAGTTACAATATATGTATGTAGTCCTACAGAAACCTATTGCGGTATGGTGGTAATGCAGCAAAGCCCTGTGACCGTGACGCAGTTACGGTTGTTCATCGTCGATTTGTTTACGACATACCATGTTTTTGTGATTCCTCGACATAAGCAATATTTTGTTGTTTATTGCAATAAAGGTACTACTTTAACTATTTACACCTGTTCAGCCTTTTGTCAAGCAACATATTTTTTGACAAAAACAGCGTTTATGTGTTTGACAAAAACAGTAAAAGCTCTGTGGTAAAACATTTGTGTATGCGTGGAGGGGTTATTTTCTATCATGAACAGTTGGCTCAACCTGGCAATCCTGTCCTCTCTTTCCCTCATGCTGTGCATGGTCCTGGTGGGAGCCTCTGACTGGCTCTGCCCTCAGTAGACAAACAGTATAACATCTGGCACCCAATATATGTAATGTCCGTCATTGTGATACAAATAACTAAAAACGTTACAGCTCTATTCCAGCAAAAACATTACCCAGTGGCATGAGTGGTCATGCATGAAGCTACGGCCATTTCCTACTGACTGTAAACCAACCAATTGCTTTGTGGGATTTCATTGTCTGACAAAGACAGGTGCTCAAAACATTAGGGTAACTACCTGGCGAACTGAGCCAAAAATATTAAACAGCAAACAAGAAACCCACTACAAACAATTGTTTAAATTCAGCACAATAGGCCTTATATTTTTGACCTAAAGGACTGGTAAAGCTAAAATTAAATATTTTGGGGGGTTAAGAGGTAAAAATAGGTGAATCCAATAAAATTTTAAAAAAATCTTCAGAATACTTAACAACCCACCAACCAACAAAGTATGAAACTTCATATAGTTGACTTAGTCAGCATAACCGTTTAAAAAACATTACGTTTAGGGGGCCTATTGGTGAACCAGTGGGTCATTGGGGCTCAAACTTCATGGTTAAGTAACTAACATCTGTGTAAGTTTGAAGCACTATTTTTTGACCAAATGCATGTCACAAACCACTGACAGAAAAAAATCTGGACAAAAAACAATGTGTAAATAAAAATAAAAACAATCCCCTTCAGGAAGGGGGACCCACAATAAAGAAACTAGGACATTCATCTACAGTGAAAGAGATTCTTCCTCGGTTTCTATATCCAAAAGTGGATGAAATTATTCTCTCAGAACCCAATTAAAGTTCATGTGTGTTTCAAAAACAACTAGAAGGGTGGCTTACCACACATTGCCCTTACATATACACCACAACCTATTTTAAAACATTGATATATTTCCTATGCTTATTTTATATTGGGTCCCATACCATTCACTGTCTTTTATAATCTTAGTTGTTTCTGCAAGCAGAAACTCATGGGTCCCCACACATGCAAAGTTGTAGATAATGCATTCAAGAGATAACCATGTGAAAGTTTAGTGTTGTAAGGTAAAACGCAGTGATCGGGACTGCGCTTAAATATTAATACTATGTAGAGAACAAACTATATAAATTTAGATTTACCCCAGATATTGTTTGAAGTATGTCCTATTTAATGTTCTTTTTCAAAGAAATGAAGGAGTAAGTAGTGGCATAATGGGGTAAAACAAAAAATGAATAGCAAATGCTACAAGCTGTCCAATTTTCATTCAATTCGAACATTGTGAAAAGGGTTACACATTTTAGAGATTATTTGGTTAAGTTGTGGTGCTACAGGGCAAAACATAACATTTGAGGACTTAGTATGTTTAATAAACTTTGCGAATTTCCTATAATTAGGACGTTTTTCAAAAGTTCATTTATTTTAGGGGGCTAGTTAAGTAAATGTTGGGGCTACAAGGAAAAACACATCAATTGAAACCTAAAAATAGCATAGTCCACATACTACCCAAATTTTATCCAATCCCGACACTGTTTAAAAAACTGACCCATTTTAGGGGGCTAGTAGGGTAACTAATGGGGTCCGACACACAAACTAAAAAAATATACAACCTCAATGACTTAATCAATAGTACTGCAAAATTTTAGCCCAATCCGCCAATGTTTAAAATTTCGACCACTAGAGGTGTTTTGAGCAACAACCGTTAATGTTTCTTACATCATAGGGCTGTTAACAACCCCCTAACTGCCATGGCACAAAAATGTTCACCAAGCAATCCACAAAGTCACAAACGAGTAACATACAACTGCTTGCCCTTGCAACACTATTGAGCAACAGAAATCTTTCGTTTGTGGTGCCCAGTAACATACAAATACGTTTTACACTTTGGGGGCTTGTGGGGTAAATGTTGGGGCTACAGGGTTGAACACAACAATCGACACCTATAAATGGCATACTCTATAAGCTATCCAAATTTCAGCCAATTCTGACACTGTTTACAAACTCACCCATTTTAGGGGGTAGCGGGGTAAATACTGGGGTTATCAACAAAAACAAAGTGGGATGCACATCTACATAACTTTATCTACCATCTGTATAAGTTTCAGCCACATCCATCAAACATTTGATGGAAAAACGAGTCGGACAAACTTTGGGAAGAAAATAACCCATTTTAGGGGGCTAGCGGGGTAAATACTGGGGTTATCAACAAAAACAAAGTGGGATGCACATCTACATAACTATATCTACCATCTGTGTAAATTTCATCCAAATCCATCTAACATTTGATGGAAAAACGAGTCGGACAGACTTTGGGAAGAAAGTAACCCATTTTAGGGAGCTAGCGGGGTAAATACTGGGGTTATCAACAAAAACAAAGTGGGATGCACATCTACATAACTATATATACCATCTGTGTAAATTTCAGCCAATTCCATCAAACATTTGATGGAAAAACGAGTCGGACAAACTTTGGGAAGAAAAAAAAATGAAAGAAAAAAAAAAGAAAGAAAAAAAAACAATTTGAGTAAAATCAATATGTGTCCCCTTCAGGGAAGGGGACCCATAATTAGCAACGTCCACACTCAACAACAAAGAACATGTGGCTCACATACTGGGAGACAAAAATTACACTTATGGCACAGGATCAATGCTTCCGAAATGTGTCACCACATTTCTAAAATGCTGTGGGATGATGCAATCAGTAAAGTGTGTTTGAAGACAATGCACATCTTGCCAACCACTATGCACAGTTGTGATACTGTTGCTTCGATTTTATCCTTGGTGTTCAGGAAATATATTAATATTTTGCTCAAATTGAGTCTGCTGTCAACTGCCTGCTAGGTTGTTAGTCCCTCGGATCATTTTTATTGTTATTATTTATGACAGTCGGTGGGTTTAATTTAGTACAGCCCATCAGATTCTACTGGGCAAGAGAAATGTTGCCTAAATTTATTGCTCAGGTAAACACAAGTGGCCACATGTTTTAGATCAAAAATATATTGTGCAACTTATGCATAGAAATCCATTTTTTACTTTCCAAAAAATAGGCCATAAAAGATTAGCAACACCTTTGATGTGCGTTTTATGTGTACATATGTAATTTACACTTACGGTAAACTGCAAGTTGTTGGAGCTTTTATCACCCATTAACTCATACAGCTTTTTAGCCTGATTCACACTAAAGCAAGTCATATGCCAGGCACATATTTCATATCCTTGAGTAAGTAATTGCTCCATGATGTCAATGTATGGAGGGTACATTTTCAATAGTCCTGGTTTCTTATCTGATTTGGGACAATTGATTACTGGAGATGATAAAACAAGACAGACTGGTTGAATTTCCATTCCAGTAGTACCCAACAAATCTAAAAACACAACACATGTACTAAGTTAAATTCAGTCTTTACAAAACTTTATTTATGTCATTTGTTTTGGTTCTTAGAAGTGCAAACCTACTTACCAACGTTTGGATTATCACATACTCCCACTTCTCTTCCCTTTACTTTGTCTGGAAAGTAAAGCATTACAAATTAAAAACAAAAAAACAACACAAGGTAACATGAAATACAACTAGAAAGGTGACTTTCCTAAATATTGCTAATTTATGTGTGTCATATCCTTTTTACCACCATACCCCTGTTGACCTACCAGCATGATTCTTTTTGCAAGCATTAGCGATTTTCTTTTGTCCCTGTTCTTACATCATTACATTTTTATTAATTCACAAAAGTGGTGATAAAAGACTAGGAAAAAATACTCCCAGTCATCTGAGAATTTAATATCTCGCTTTAACCCCGTTAAGCACAATAACTACTGTATATGACCGCAGAGTAGCAAGACCAACAATATATGTAACATAATACCTGGCAATGCACCTACCTACAAAGTGCCAAAATCGTGGGTCTTATACTTTATTAGATACAGCTATTTTAATTCCCTGTTTTGGGGTTATGTGACTGTGCGTGAACTGCTTGGTCATCCACAGTAAAATTTTGAGAGATCAACTTAGAATAACTAACTATTATGTGTGCAAATTTGTTCTTGGCCAAATGGGTGGAATAAGTTTTAGACAGAAAAAATCCAAATAAAAGCAACATGTTCCCCCTACAAGAATGAAATCAATAACTACATGTGGAAAGAAACTGATAGCTGTGTACCAAAAAGCAAAATTTGATGAAAAATCATTTTAATTTAAACATAACATTTGAAGATTCTACCTTCTCTCATGACAGAGTAATCTTGCACGAATGGAATTTGCTCCATTTTAAGTTCAAGTGTTTGCTTACAACACAGGCCTTCAGGAAAAAACAATTTCTGCTCTTCACATGCAGCAACATACTTTTCAGACACTAAAGTACAGGTAACAAAGTTAATGGTATTTCTACGGAAGAACAAGTTATTTGTTTTCATTTTACCATGTATTGCATTGGAAAATTCATCTATACCGAACTCTGCTCTCCAGTTTCCATTCCCACAAGTAGTCACTTTATGTGCTTCTCTTGGATCAATAGGTCCAGCAACATCAACAAGTCTTCTTACTGCATTTATCCGTTGTACACAAACCACCAGAGATGCAGAAGATGTCATGTGGCTAGTAAAAACACTTCTTTCCCCAAGCATCTTAAAATATATTTCCTAAGGTGTTACATTCTGAATCTCGTAACTACTTACACATACTTTTTCGTATTTTGCACATACTTTTTCGTATTTTGTGGGCATGACTTGTGAGGCTTGATCCTCAGAAAGAATCGCCATGCGAATAGCAACAACTGAAAACTTCTCCTGGTAAAGGCGTCTCAAAATCTGCATTACAAAAAATATTACTTTTCAAAAAAAACTTTAAAACAGACATGTTTTGTTACTGCACAGCTATTGCTTAAACCAGGGGTGGGCAACCTGCGGCCCGCGGGCAGCATGTGGCCCTTCATTCAAGGTTGTGCGGCCCGCAGAGATGCTTGGATTTTAAAAGTACTGGAAAACGAGTCAAATTATCACATATTTTTGAGCTGATTAATGCGCCCGATGCTAGTTTTCTGCGATCTGGCAAAATGTGGTTAGAATCTAATACGAATTATACTTGTAGTTAAGGATATTTGGTAAGAAACAAAGCAAAATCACTTTGTGTTATGCACATGTGCGGCCCGCGATCCAATTTTGACATTTATAATTGGCCCTACAGTAAAAAAGGTTGCCCACCCCTGGCTTAAACCATTACTAATTAAAAAACTGCATGCACCTTTACAACATGGCGAGGAAAAGCATCAGGTTTAATGATTAAAACAGAGGTAATAGGACGAGGCCAACTCAACATAGCATCCAAAACTGATTCCTCTGTGTGAGATGTTTGATTTTGAAGTGCTTTCTGTTTTCCTGTAGTATAGAAGGTACATTTAGGGGTAAGTAAAGGCACATATTGCACATGCACCAACAGATACATTTTGTTTGAGTTCTGCAATATACCTCAGTTTAAGTAAAAAGATATGTCAGCAGTTAGTGTCTTGTGTTTGAATGTTGTATACTTTTATACAATTTACACTATTGTTTGAACTATCAACAATTCATGTTCATTTGATCCAATTTTGTCACGAAATGCTGGTTCTTGTGTGGCTCATTGGATAAAGCAGCAAAAAAGGGCACATGGGGAAGTGCCATAAAAACAAATACCCCTGGTTGTGTTTTGTGTGAAATATGTGAACTAAATATTTACTTTTTTTTCTTTTCTTAGAAGATTTGCTGCTTGAACTATGAGAAACTCCATGATCCCCAGTTCCTTCCTCCCCATCACTCCTCGACAAATACCCATTAGTGTATTGAGCAACTCTCATTGGGGGAGGAAGAAATTTTAACAAGGGGCGACATCTGTTATCAGCAAACAGCTCTTTTTCACCAAAGAAAGTCTTTATCTAAAAAAATCACAAGAAATGTAAATAGCAATCATAGGCAAATAGTCAGCAAGTGGTTGTTTTTGTCCACATTTTTATTATTTTTAAAATGGGGTTTTCACCACCAAACAATTATAGTATATCACACAGGCATGTATTGTGCATCTGATTGTAAAAAATGGCCACAGGTTGGTAGTACTTCACATGTTGTAAAACCCTGCTTAAGATGACATAGTGTTTAATGCACAGGACATGTGGGTAGTACTTAAGAGACCTGGATCCAAAAAATCTAACAGTTCATTTTGATGTAACAGTTACCTCCTTGCAAAAACTTGGGTTAGTAAATTCAAAAATAATATTTTAAATACATCAGTGTAATCCACCTGTGTTGTTTATTTTTCGACGAACAGTTATCTGTTACTGAACTGCTTTTGTAACACACATAACAATTGCTTTAAAATGTTTAGAGCCCTAAACAAAAATTTGTACATAAACAATATGTGTCCTTCAGAGAAGGGGATCCATAATAAACAGTCAGCCCAAAGCTCATTTTCTGTAAACCCCTGCAAACCCCAGGTTATGGCAACAAATTGTCAAAGGGTTTATTAATATGAGTAACATTTAACAAATTAAAAAATATTTTGGCACAGACAATTTGGCCCAAATAAGAAGGTATGTAAGACAAAAAACAAGCATATAAAGAGTAGTACTTTCATCTAACATACTTGTCTGTAAGAAATTTCAGGTGTAGATGACATAATTCGGTCCATATTTTTAATGTAACTTGAACTTTTGTCAATTTGATGAAGTGGTGGAATCTTTAACACAGCCTGAATAATCTGTGATTATAAAGAATAGTTTTGAAACATTTTCCTGGGTATGTATAACTTAATATACTTACATTAAATGCATTTATTCTCCGTAAGACACATAAAAGTGCAGAAGAATCTTTTATCATAGGTATACTGTCACACCATAGTTCAGTTCCAACTTCAAATGGAGTTAATTCCTTCAAACATGAAATTACATGTTAATAACTTTTACAAACAAATTTCATTGTTATATTTTGAGGGATGCATGACATATTTCACAAATCGGTGATTTTACCTTCGCATGCTGAGAAGAAACCATTGGAATAAGTTTAATTCCTAAAAGTTCAAACCCACGAAATTCTGAACAATTATCATTTCCCATGTCATCAAACAAAAGGTTTGTTGCACTATCCTCATCAGTTTGAAGATAAAACTCCCCATGAAGTAAGGCTTTGTATTTGAGTGAATTAGTTTGATACAAAATAACATCAAACAACATTTAACAGAAACCTACTTTGCAAAATGCAACCACATTCATTGATCATTGACTTGCCAAGTAGAGCAAGAACCACCACTTGTTCTAGCTCTGGATCAGAAAAGAATGACCTTGGAGTAACACCACTGCTTAATTCTATTTCTGGAAACTATAACAATTTTTAACATTAGAAAAGTGCCAGTTGTGTACAATGCCAAAAAAAATTAATCCAAGAATAGCAATTAAAATAAACAAAGAATTGATTTCATATTTTCCAAAGAAGCCTCACAATCAGTCACAAACCTTGCATATTGGGCCTATAATATGGTTTATTGCATCATTGTGTGGGCAAATATGAAAACACTGATTGGTAACTGAATGTAAGTGACCTTGCTCTGTGCTGGAAACCAACCGATAAATCAATTCGGACTGTATACCTGAAATCACATACATGTGGTATAAAGCCTTCTAGCTACCCCATAAACTTTACCGCATGTTTGCATACATACAAACATTTTCGAGCCTAGCAGAACTTACATGCAATAAGTCCAGATTGGTGAATTGATGCATTTTCTCTGCCCAGTAGAAGGATTGTCACTGGTCTCTGCCACCAGTTATCAATTTCATAATACTCTCCACTAAGTTCTTCTTCCATTGAACATTGTGGATTAAAGTAGATAGCATACCTGTTAAACAAAGCCACTATTTTACTGCAATGTATGTAAAAAAAATGGTTTTAAAAATTTCATGTACTCTACATAAGAACATACCGACTGGGAACATTCAATCCAGCCACCTTTCTTTCATTTAAATGTAGTCTTTTTATTCCTTCAATAAAGAATCCCTGGTCTGTAGCAATGGCTATAATATCACCAATGAATTGTGGTGGAAATCTCGAAGATATTACCAAACATATATTAGATGGTTTCCAAGTCACCAAATAAGCATTAGCAGAAAGACTGTTAAGTGCAGAATTTTTGCTGTTTAATTCTAAAAAATCATGGCGTTACAAATCTGAAAAAAAAACATTCCACAATGTAACATTTACTTGGAGTAGAAATGTTTCTGCCTCTTCCTTTATTTTTTGAACTACTTTTTAGTTTTGGTGACTTTAATCCCAAAGTTTTGACCGAGTCCAGGCAGTCGGACAAAATATCATCATTAGGAGAAATTCTACCCCCGAACCAGACAACCAACTGTTGCAACACTCGGTCAATGCCTCTTGGACAGTTAAACACATTCATTTCTAAACACATTGAAAAGTTATGGCATGGCACATTATGTAATGCACAGTTACATTTGAAGGTTATCTACCTGTAGGGACTTCACTGTCTCCTCTACGTTTGGAAAGTTGCTCCCCATAAACAGCATTTAGAGAACCATGATCTGTCATGCGAGCCAAAACAGGGTCACGAGGTCCAATAATATTTTGAACTTTTTTTATTGCAGACTTCCCACGAATTGCAACTGCTGCACATGGAACTATCTCTTCCAAATTCTTTTCACCATGAGATACTATGTAAAAAAAACAATGCCATTGGTGTTATTCAAAGACAGTTTTTATTTGCTTGCAACTTACATATATTCTTCTGTACAATCTTTTTTGTTACAAAAGTAAGTCGAAGACCAACAATATCCAGACAGGAAAGCTGAAGACGTACTACAAGATCCATCAAACACAGTGGGTATGAGAAGGAATCTTTTTGCAGTAAGCATATTGTTGTCTAAAATGCAACAAATGTGAAGCTATTTCTGGTTTTAGGGATGTTTGAGCACAATTGGGTAAATGTATTTCCTTTAACAAGGGAAAGCATATCCTGGTCCAAAATGGAGGAACTGCAATCGATTTTGGAATAAATTTAAAGCAGGAAAACTTTTTATTCTCTTACTTCAAGCTGATTGATTTCAGAAGAACCAGATATCATTGATTGATCATCAGGTGTGGCTACTTTCCAGAAAAAACCAGGTTTTTTGTTGAGGGCTTTATGTAGCATCTTAAACAATGCACAATTTAACTACACATCAATTAACAACCAAGCTAATTCTCACATACCTTTGGGTCATTAGAGATAGTTATGTAAGTAGACAATGGTTTTGTAGAACATGCCAATGCAATTTCATTGAGAGTGTAAATTGGGGACTCCGGTCTTGAGTACCATGGACACACATCTTGGACACGGTTGGATTGCAAAAAATGCCAAACCACTTGGAAGAAGGCATTTTCTTTCTGATTCATTGCATACATTTTTAGTATTGTTTGCAAAACGTGGTCCCAAATTTACTATTCAAGACTCATCCAGTTTTCACAACATAATCCAAATACCACCCAACTGAGTATACTATGCATTATCAGTATTGCCTTAAAACCAATAAATGTGTAAATGCAAACTGGAAGTGTTTAAGACTTGTAATGCATTCAGTGCAATTTTAGGCAAAAAGTAACAATGCACAGAAAGCTATCTCCATTCATAAATGTTACAACTGTTGTTTTTAAAACTGCCTTTTTTCATTAAGTCATAGTCCAGATAAAATGGAGCACACAATAAATGCCAAGGTGCCAAAGTATGCAAATCAAATCTGTATTAGACTGCAGGCTTACTAAAAACATGCAAAGTTGTTTTATGTTCAGGTTATTATTGCTATAATAAAACATTACAAACATGGTATTTACTACATTATTTGGACAAAACCATATTTGGTGACTTAGCACATTTTGTCGTTGCACATACACTATAACCTATTTTAAAACGTTAATATATTCCCTATGCTGATTTTTAATAGGTCCCAGGCACCGTCTTTTATAACCTTGGTTGTTTCTGCAGGCAGAAACTCATGGGTCCCCACACATGCAAAGTTGAAAATAATGCATTTCAAGAGATAACTATAAAAGTGGCTTTCTGATATACTTCCATTTTATATATTCTATACGATATTTACCAATTTACTATACTATACACAATTGTATCTACATGTATGATTGTTTTTGCAAGCAAAAACGAATGGGTCCCCACATGTGTGTTTATGCAGAATTACGGTAAACCTATGTTGCGGTTATTTTTAGATTCTTAAAGACAAATTTTTCACAAAGCATTAACTTAACTGTAAAAGTTTTTGTCCGTATTCTTTTTGCATCATTATTGTCATATAATTACAAAAAATCGGTGAAAAAAGAATGGGGAAAATACTTTCAATTTAATCTCTTGCTTTGACCTTGATATTGTCGTTCAAGTTCAGTTTTTAAACACACAGTTTCCTAGAAAGCCTTATTAGACACTATATAAAAAAAGTCGTTTGCTACAAAGGTATACATAACAACTTGTTTTTCACTTAACTTTGTTTTGGAAAAACAACCGTTTAATGACCTTTTGACACTGTTTTTAACAGCATGCAGTCATTAGTGTTTAACAATACCGTTCAGCCTAATCTATACATCACTTAAGTACTGATTCTTGAATTGATTTGTCAAAAATAAAGAAGATACGTCATGATGAAAAATTCTTAACTGTGTTGTAATGCCTACAAGTTGACCTTTAGTGACACGTGGTTATGTGACGGCCAAGCTGAAAATGAGAATTGAAAGACCATTTATTGCGATGTTTGAAAAAGTTAAGTTTATCTTTTCATATTTTTGTTGATCAACGATGTTTTGCCTGACATAAACGAAACCGAAGTACGTTTTTGAGTTTAAATCACGTCTTAGGTGTAAAAACTTCGCCAAAACTGAAAATGCGCATGATAACTCAATAAAACGACACAGCATTGCTGCACAAAAAACAGTTGATTTCTAATCACCCAAACGACTGTCTCGTAAAACGTCTGTCCGGACGTCAAGCTGAGCACTCCCGCTCTGCCGCCTTAAGCGTTAACCAGTGAATTCCTCCCTTGGGACTTATATCTGACTGATAGCGTACACATATTATGGGTTGTAAAGGTATCTGGCAAAATTTTAAATACGAATACCCTGCTTAAACAATTGTTATTTTTTAAAAATATTTCTGCACCATAGGGCTTGTATTTCTGCCTTAAAACTATAATCGATTATTCCGGGGTTTAAAGGGTGAATCCGAAAAAAAGATACAAAATTCTTTAAAAAACCTTACATTGCACCAAAGAACAAAGCAAGAAACTCCAAGACGCTGTACTTTAGTCAGTACAGCCGTTTTAAAAAATTTATGTT
The DNA here is from genome assembly GCF_965637545.1 of Phallusia mammillata. Lineage (NCBI taxonomy): Eukaryota > Metazoa > Chordata > Ascidiacea > Phlebobranchia > Ascidiidae > Phallusia > Phallusia mammillata. The sequence goes on from NC_137253.1 coordinate 18,464,693, forward strand.
TTGGGGGTCTGTGGGTGAACCGCTGGGTCAATCGGGGTCAAACTTCAGGAGGATCAAATTTGGATTATTAACTAACATCTCTGTAAATTTGAATAAATTTAAAGCACTCTTTCTTGACCAAACGCGTCTCACAAGCCAGCGTTATTAAAACCGATTATTTTGGGGTTTAAAGGGTGAATCTGAAAAAAATATACAAAATTCTTAAAAAAACCTTACATTGCACCGAACAACAAAGCAAGAAACTCCAAGACGCTGTACTTTAGTCAGTACAGCCGTTTTAAAAAAATTACGTTTTGGGGGTCTGTGGGTGAACCGCTGGGTCAATCGGGGTCAAACTTCAGGAGGATCAAATTTGGATTATTAACTAACATCTTTGTAAATTTGAATAAATTTAAAGCACTCTTTCTTGACCAAACGCGTCTCACAAACCAGCGTTAGACAGAAAAAAGAAAAAAGAAAAAAAGAAAAAAAATACGGATAAAAACAATATGTGTCCCCTTCAGGGAAGGGGGCCCATAATTATGAGAAAGTCGGATATTGTAAAGTAAAACACAGTGACTGGCACTGGGCTTAAATAATAATACTATGTAGAGTACAAACTATACAAATCAGATTCACCCCAGATATTGTTTAAAGTATGTCCTATTTAACATTCTTTTTTAAAGAAAAGAAGGAGTAAATAGTGGTATTATGGGGTAAAAAAAAGCCCATTTTAGGGGCCAGTTGGTTGAATTGTGATGCTACAGGGCAAAACACAACAATTCAGGACTTAAAATAGTATGTTCAATAAAGTTGATCCTACAAGTCATTCAAATTTCATTCAATTTAAACGTTGTTTAGAAAATTAACCCATTTTAGGGGGTAGTTGAGTAAATGTTGGGGCTACAAAGTAAAACACATCAATCGAAATCTACAAATAGTATATTTCACATGCTACCTAAATTTTAGCCAATTCCGACACTGTTTAAAAAATTAACCCATTTTAGGGGGTTAGTAGGGTAACTAATGGAGTCCGACACACAAACTAAAAAAATATAAAACCACAATGCAATAGTACTGCAAAATTTGAGCCCAATCTGCTAATGTTTAAAATTTCGACCACTAGAGGTGCTTTGAGCAACAGCCGTCAATGCTTCTGACGTCATAGGGCTGTTAACAACCCCTTACTGCCATGGTGAAAAACGTCCACCAAGCTACCCACAAACATGAGTAACATATGACTGGTTGTCCTTGTAACACTATTGAGCCACAGAAATCTTTGTGGAGCCCAGTAACATACAAATACGTTTTACACTTTGGGGGCTAGTGAGGCAAATGTTGGGACTACAGGTTTGAACACAACAATCGACACCTATAAATGGCACACTCTACAAGCTATCACTGTTTAAAAACTCACCCATTTTAGGGGGCTAGTGTGGTAAATACTAGGGTTATCAACACAAACAAAGTGGGATGCACATCTACATAACTATATCTACCATCTGTGTAAATTTAATCCAAATTCATCAAACATTTGATGGAAAAACGAGTCGAACAAACTTCGGGAAGAAAAAACAAAGAAAAACAAACAATTGGAGTAAAATCAATATCCCTTCAGGGAAGGGGACCCATAATAATTGAGAACAAGGTGGATTGCAAATTATTGAAAAGAGGCAAGATTAACCAAAAACAAAGATGTCAGGGCTCTACCTTTGGTTTTTTTCTTCGCCCGCTAATGTCTGGCTTATAGAAAAAGTTTGGTATAACAACTGCATTTGTTACTATGGTCTGTGTTTCCTCTTGCCATGCCTGATGTAATGATACTACATTGAATGGAACTTCAATTATGCTGGGGATTAGATCATCATGACCTGCAAAGTATTAGGGTTTCATAGTGCAATAACTTTTGTTGTGGCCACAGAACTTGACTGTCAGAGTTCAATTTGTCAAATAATATGTTATATGTTTGTTGCCAATATCTCTCACAAACAAATGTTCACACATGCCAGGGACAGTAATCATAATATGCTTGAAAATGTTTCAAACTAGTAAAAAATTTAGCATACTACACACCATTAGGTAAATCACTATCTGATTCATGATCAGTGTCACAATCCAAGGTAAAAACATCTTCCCGAGGAGGGTCATGCGGTTTTTCAAGCTTGTCTGGAATCTATGAGATTAAGGAAATGACAAAATAATGCATAAAAATTTGCAATCTATATAGAACTAACCAAAGCAAGGAGCCAAGATATTAGCAAAGAGTATGTTAAAGAAAGATTGTTGGGTTGATCAACTGGATTAAATCGGCCAGAAGTAGTTTTGTTGTACACAATGCAGCCTGGTGAAACCATGTGAAATGTCAAAACAACCATTTTTGGAGTACACTGTAAATTGACTGTGTTGGGAACAGTGTCAATCTCATTGCTAAAAGTGGCTTCCTGAAAAAAAAATAACTGTAAAAATAATCCAAGACACATGCAGAGCTCATGGAATTACATTCCGAGGGAGCTTACAATACATTAATGCAACCATTAATTCATTGATTACTGGGTGCTGTTTTTTAACGTTGCCACAATATATTAACATTGTCAGTAGTATTTTAACAACTGGACATATATCACATGTAGATTAGGAAGGACAAGTTCATGAAAGGATTGTTTTTTTAAACGTCTGTTTAGTCAGAAAATTATAAAAGTATAATAAGCACTGAGAAATTGGCACAGGTCTAACAATTCATGCTAAGCTGTGTTTCACAATATGTTTGTTTACCTGAAGTAACCTCTTTACAAAGCACTGTTTCTTGACCAAACAGGTGGAGCAAACCACCCTGGACAGGAAAAAAAGAAAAGAAAAGAGGAGATAAAGATGGACAAAAAGTAAAGGGGATACATAGTTAACATCACCATGTCAACAACTCACCCTGTCATACAAAAATGGAAACATTTTTTTTTCAAGATAATCCTTGTTGTCTTTGTGCATATTTTCCAGCAATTTACATATTTTTGTCCGATTTTCAAAAGACACAGCTGGACCCACTGATGCACATTTTATTGTTAATGTACTTGATCCATGTAGTGGTGGCTAAAACAGAAAAGTGAACGCTTCTCAACATTATCCGTCAGCACAATAACACACTATTTTTTTAGATTCCAAAGCACAATTTGACGATTTAATCCCCGGCTTCAACCAAGCTATTTGTGTTCAAAGTCTGTTTTAAAACAAGTAAACCTTCCAGAAAACCCAAGCAGTATTACAGACAGAAACAGAGTATCAAGCTATATAGTGGCCAGGATAACAATCTTTTCTTAACTGTATTTGGGATGTGATAAAAGTGACCTGCAATGAATTCTGTTTTGTGGTATGCAAGCTGACAATGATCGTTTAATGACCTTTGATGAGGTTTTTGGTAACACAAAGTTAAAATGCTTTGCCTGACATATCCGAACGCAAGTTTTGTTTGCAAGTTTATTTGAAATGTAAAAGTTTGAAATCGTGGTTTATAGCACACAAAGGTTTATATTTCTGACCTAAAGGCATAGGAGCAAAAATTTAGAGTAATCATAGTTAAAAGGGTACAAACAAGTGAGTTTAACTAAAAGCTACAAAATGCTAAAAGAAGTTTGCACTGCACCAACCACTGTACTGTATCTGCTTTAACATTTAAAAAAACATAAAAGAATGAACTTTTCATACCTACCTATCACATGTGCATTTTTTAAAATTAAATGTGTAAAACATATTATACTTATAAATAGGAAAAAACAGAACAAAATGACTTTATCTAAAATATCTATTTCACAACCAATTACAATTTATGCCAGAGGTAATAGTATTAGAAAGACTGAGAATTTAAATAAGTTGAAACTTAAGTATGCATTTTGTGAAAGCAATTTTTCGTTATCTTCAACAACAATGATTTTCCTCATACAACCACACAACACTAAACTAATTTATATGACAGCAAAGCAAAAAAAACAGTCAACAAATAAAACAACTGTTGCCATTAATACTATGATATGTATCAAAACCACATATTTAAGTCAAACTGTAAGTGAATCCAACTGAAAGTAATTTTTTTTACATGATTATGTCCCAACAGGCACAGTTCGGAAATCCGGAGTCATATACTTGCAAGGTAAATGTAAATTTTTATACTTTTGGGACCTGTGGGGCAATAAATCAAAACTCACAGTACGTAACTTAAAGTACCTATCTGTCAATGTTTAAAAACTTTGAACCACTTTCTTACTGTAAATCAAGTCTCACAAACTTTTTGAAAACAAAAAAGGAAATAAACCTGACAAAAACAATTTCTGTCCCCTAATGAAAAGAGGTTCATAATATCCACTTGTCATTACTTAGACTTATTGAGTGTAATTTTACATGTAACATTATAGAGTTGTAATTAATATTTTACTTGTTTCCTTTGGTTTTGAACTATATTGTGCCTGGCCCCACTTGATATCACTTGTCTCGGAATCTTGGTTTCATTTTCTCCTAAAGTAAAAAAGTTTGTAAACGAATCATGTATATCTGGTTAAAGGTACTCACCAAATTTCTTTTGCTCAGCTACATTTTCAGCAGCAGTGGTCAAATCCCTTCGTGAAATGTTTAAAATTTCATTAGCATATTTTTTTTTGTCCTCAAGATTGTACCTAGAAGCAATAAAAGTTTGTCATAAATGTTATGAAAATTTATTTCAATTGAAAAGATCAACATTTTACTAATTGTAGACTTGAATTTTGAGCAATATTAAACAAAAGTTTAAACAATTAATACCATGTTGAAAATGATTCCTCAGTTTGTACACACATGGTTGTTGCTTGTGGGGGTTTGTTTTCTGGTGATATAAGTTGCTTATTTCGGAATATATGGGTTGTGTCAGATGAACCTTAAATGTCAATGCAACAAAAATACAGGATAAATTAGTATTATAGTTTGATAAATTGTAGCAACAAGTCACTTGATAAACTAGAGAGACTTAGGTTTGAACTATTGATATGCAATGCCATTTAGTAACATGGTATGACTTGATCGGTTTAAGTTTGTGAGCATCTCAATTAGCGGTAGGATTTTATAGCAAGCTCATAAAGAACTAGAAAGGTGGCATTCTTATATTTTTCATTTATTTATTCCACATCCGGATGTACCATTTGTTGTTGTTACAATGGACATACAATTGTTACCAAAAGTTTTGGACTCCTATCTCTTATTTGCACTGTACAACGTAATTGTAAAGTGTAACAACTTAAAGTGTAATTGTTTCGCATAAGTCACCACATGCGGGTATGTATAAAATAGAAACATTATTATGAAAGTGCAAATGGTTTAACTGGTAACATCTGTCACACTTCACAGCATGATACAACTGACAAAAAACATTACAGATTTATTCCAAACAAGGATAATATTGCCAGGTTTCACACATGCTCATGTGTGAAGCCAAAGCTATTCCCATTGCAAAGACTCCCAATAGAGCGTCTAGCAAGGGCATGGTGGTGTTTTAATGCATATTTTGGGCTAAAAAGATAATCACTTGGCCGATCTGACTAAAGTTTCATACAAAAACTGAAAAACACCTATATTACAAGTTTAACTAGAAGGGTGGCTTAGCACATTTTGTCGTTGCACATACACTATAACCTATTTTAAAACATTAATATATTTCCTATGCTCATTTTATATTGGTTCCCGTAATAGCCACTGTATTTTATAACCTTAGTTGTTTCTGCAGGCAGAAACTCATTGGTCCCCACACATACAAAGTTGAAAATGATGCAATTTAAGAGATAACCATGAGAAAGTCAGGTGTGATCGGTACTGTGCTTAAATAATAATAGGGGACCCACAATTACTGACCTAAAGGACCTATAAACCTAAATGCAACATTTGGGAGAATGAAAGAAATGAAAATCTTAGAATAAAAATGGGTGAATCTAACCAAAAAAAGACATGATGCTTTCCAACCAACAAAGTATGAAACTTCTGGATCATGTATATACTTTAGCAGATATAGTCATTCTTATATTTTCACATTTTTAGGCCTATTAATAAACCACTGGGCCATCAAGGATTAATTTGGATAACTAACTATCAAGTGCATAAATTTAAAAATTATTATTCCTTAACCAAACAAGTGGAACAAATTAGCATTGGACAGAAAAAAAATACGAACAAAAACAACATGTGAGGAGTAAACTAATAATATACATCAATTTTAGCAAAATATTGGTTTGTAGGTTCAGGGGGGGCAAAAGATAGTGTCATAGTGACCAGCTGTGGTACAAGTTTTTTATGTATCAAATCTCACTCCAAAATACATTTAGTTTCTGTAATTCACAATATACCTGTTTGGGGTTCTTCTGCAAACAAAACCGTAGATTTTCCATGAGATGTTAGTGGCATCTTAGATTGAGTGTCATTGTCACAACATAAACATGGTTTCTTTAGCCTTTGACTTGCATACAATCCATTCGGTGTTTCAGCATTTAAACAATTTTCGTTAGCTTTTATGGAAGTGCTATGTAGTATTGCATGTGGTGAGTTATTGTTTGTATTTTCACAAGACTTTGTTTTGTCATACATTTTACTATCAAACAGCTTGGATTTTCTGTCCTTCACCAATTTCATAGTAATTTCACGTAACTCTTGTTTTGTATCTTCATTGTTTAAATCATTCAAGTTTCCGCAAAAGTTTTTCAAGCACTTTAAACTGGTATTTGATGATTGAACATTAGCTGACTGTTTTTTTACCATCACATCCTCGAATGTTGTTTTTTCATTTTCTGTCATTAATTTATTTGATGTTGTTTTCATTGAAACACACGATGTGCTTTTAAACCTGCAAAAATAAAGAACTAACCACCCTGGCCTAGATCTTTGCAAACACTATTACGTATTTAGGGCAATATTTAATAAATTTTGTTGCATTGGGTACCATATTATCAACTATTTTATGACTTGGTTTTGTTTGGACATTGTTTACAAATTTACCCATTTAGCGGGTGAGAGGGGCAAATACTGGGGCTATCAAGTCAACCAATCCAATGTTTCATCCAAATCAATCAAAGATTTGCGAAGAGTGCATGGACAAACTTCACAGCAAAAAAAAAAGGGAAAAAAGAAAAAAAATGAGTGAAATCCAGGCTTTCAGGAAAATGGGACCCATAAATAAACTGCTTTATTTGCACCTAGTTGAAGTTCAACAAAACTTACCTATTTCGCATGGCTTTCCATTGCTCAAAATCATCTTCAGAATCATCACTCACTATTTCTTCTTTAGTAGTCAGGTTTGGAATGTTTGACCTACAGCATCAATTTATTTATTTTTTTTAGCTTGAACAGAATTGCCAAATCATATTCATTAACTAAACAGGGATTTGTACATGTTGGTAATTTTTATATGCTACTCTAATGATTTAATGACTAGCCACATGTACAATCAACAACACCTACATTATTTATTTTTGTTAAATTAAACCCAAAACTTGTTGTATGCATTATTTACACAAAAAGAACAAAAAAATATACCTAAAAAAATGCACTCAAAAAATTGGTGTGAAATGAAAACATGCATTAAATTGCATTTAAGTGTGAAGTTTTAAATCAATGAAATTTTCCCTACTGCAAACATTATTTATAAATCTGCAGCTTAAATATTACATGTCCACATTTACACTTAGCATTACAAATAGTGACAAATTGACATAATTGAATGAAGTCGTTCTTAACTGCATTTTACAAACAGATGTTGACCTGCAACAACCTCCCACTATGTCAAATCAAAGTGGGTATAGTCACGTTGTAATGGCCTTGTGGCGTAGCATCAGGAAAACACATAAATTCATCCAACCAACAATGAATGAGTCTCTGGGTCATTTACTTTAGTACAGTGGTTTCCCAACTGGTTGAAGGCATTTCTGGTGGTATGCGGATACCTTTCGGTATTTTATTTATTTCGTATTTTTGCACACAAATCAATTATTTTGACATTGAGTTGAGTTGAGTTTGATTCGCTTGGTGAAAGACAACATAGGGACACAATTGCACTAAAACAATCACCAAGCCGGAAACAACATTTGTTACTTAAAACGTTGGGATGTTTATCATTTGCTATGCTGGTGTGTAAATATATGAAAATATAGTATTTTTTATGTAAACAAAGTGTTTTACCTTGAATTGTTTCATCATAACCATAACAAAAACAATTATGTACTCACCATTAAACTTGTTTCTAGGGGAGATGCACTACAATTGCAAAATGCACATTGAATTTTAGACTCAGAATGTAACAGTTGTCTGATTGAAAATACTTATTTCTAAGCATGGGCGGTAAACGGCCACAAAAAGGTTGGAAATCAATGTTTTAGTAAGACTTACTGTTTCAAAACTCCATAGGAGGGGGGCTGTGGGTGAACCGCTGGGGCAAACAGGGCAAAAATTCACAATGCACAACTGCAAATACCTCTACAATATGTGTAAATTTGAAATTGGTTAAACAGCAATTTACTGATCGAAACATGGAAAAACATCCATGTAAGGTAAAAAAAACTACTTTCCATAATTGTATAATCAACAAATGATCAATTCAGAACATGCTTAATTTTAGAAGGGTGGGGACTATAGGGTTAAACACTACAATCTACATCCAAAAGCATGTCTTGTTCATTAGTCACTACAGTCACTACTTTTGAGGGGCTGTGGGTGAACTGCTGGGTTATTCAGGGTCAAACTTCAGGAGGACTAAATTTGGATCACTAACTAACATCTGTGTAAACTTGAATACATTTGAAGCAATCTTTCTTAACCAAACACATGGAACAAACCAGCGTCAGACAGAAAAAAAAAAATATGGAAAAACAATATGTGTCCCCTTCAGGGAAGAGGACCCATAAATAGCCATACTTGCTAAATGAGTGGGGTGAGTTTGTTCCCAAAGATGATGTGGAAGTTCCTGTATTAATTCTCCCATTTTGTATGTTTTCATTGATGGATTTGTTCTGTTAAAACCCATATGATTTAGAATGAGATTTATATAGATATAGATGCAATTCCAAAACGAAGCATTTAACACCCTAACATTAATCATTTGCTTTGGCTGATGTCAATTAAAACAGAAATAAACTGTCTTATTATCACCAACAACTTCATTTACTATAATACTGCATTGGAAATGATTTCATTATTTTGATAAAAAGGGTCACATAAATTAGGTCCAAAATATTTTTTTGTACAAAGTGCCAACTTTTAAAATCGAATCAACCTGAAATTTGTTGTAGAGTTTTGTTGCTGCTTTTGAACGAAGATCCAAAAAGATTGTTGTTGGTTCAGAACATCGCAATTCTATCCAAAATAAATTGTGTAAGTTGCCTCCTATTTTTGTATTTGCAGTTATACACACTCACCAGAAATTAAAAAATTAGTTGCCTTTTGTCTTTCATTCAATGGGGGTTCTACAACAAAAACTGATAACGGAAACATCACAAAATTTTAATTAATAGGTACTGACCACTATTTCTAAATTCCAAATCATGTTTTGTATCCAGATGTTGCTTGTTTAACCTTTGTTCACTGGACTGGTCCACACTTAAATTAACCAACTGGTTCATCAAAACCTCTGGTTCCAAAGAAGGTGAAATCAAACACCCTAAACAATAACAGACAGTGTCACGGTCATGTATTTTTCACATAAAAAGGAAGGTAAATGTACCTTTATCTGGACGAGTGTGTAAGTTGCCTACAGATTCAGAGAAGCTGCTCAGCATATCATCGAGGTCATATGAATTCAATGTCTATACCATAACAAGCAAAAAACATAGCACACAACTTCATGGCACAAAACATATAGGAAAAGATGAATTTTCTATATTTTTTTATTTAATGATTTTTCACAGACATTAGCAGCTGTAACAAGAAAGGTGGCTTTCCTATACGCTGCCAATTTATATGCTTTACATCCTACTTAATGGGTGTCCACATCTACCATTACTTTTGGGGGTATGTTGGTGTACCAATGGTTATATGCGGTCAAACCAAGGAAAACACTAGTAGCTAAACAAAAAATATAGCTTTATGACCTTCTAATGCGATTTTTGTTACACATTTCAGTGTTCACTATTTTATTTAAAAATGGAGTTTAAAATGTAAATTTGAGTAACATTTCGCAAACTGAAAAATGTGGGGCATCATTATTATTTGCTACATAAATATGCTATATGGACTACAAACTATTCAAATTTCATTCCATTCATACATTTTGAATAGTTTGTTGTCCATATAGCATATTTATTTATGCTCAGTACTGGTCACTGTGTTTTATCTTACAACAACAAACTTTGTCATAGTTATGAATAGTATATTCATTCCATCCATACAAGGTTTTTCTCTATCTGAGAAAAAAGGCTAAACACAACAATCAGCTCCTATTAATGGCGAATTGCACGAATTGCACACGATTGTAGGGGGGTAGTGGGGTAAATGATAGTGCTACAGGGTTAAAACAACAATCGACACCTATAAGTGGCACACTCTAGAAGCATGTCCAAATTTCATTCAATTCAGACATTGTTTAAAAAATTGACCCATTTTGGGGGGCTAGTGGGGTAAATGTTGGGGCCACAGGGTTCAACAAAACAATCGACAACTATAAATAGCACACTCTATAAACTGTTAAAATTTTATCCAATTTGGACATTGTTTACAACAGGGGTGGGCAACCTGGCGGCCCGCGGGCCACATGCGGCCCTAGGTTCAACGTTGTGCGGCCCGCAGAGACGCTTGAATTTGAAATGTACTGACAAACGAGTCCAACTATTATATATTTTTGAGCAGATTAATACGATGATGCTTTTTTTGCAACCTGGCAATATGTGGCTAGAATCAAATGCGAATTTTACTTATTTAGAGCTAATTTTGGCTTATGTTTTTGACCCCACAGTAACAAAGGTTGCCCACCCCTGGCTTAAAACATTCACCCATTTTGGGTGGCTAGAGGGGTGAATATTGGGGCTACAGGGTTAAACACAACAATTGACACCTAAAAATGACAAATTGTACAAGCTGTCCAAATTTCATTTAATTCCGACACTATTTAAAAAACTTGCCCATTTTAGGGGGTTAGTGGGGCAACTAATGGGGTTCTACACCCAAAAGTATAAAATATAATATTACAATGACCCAACCAACAGTCGTGTAAATTTTTATCCAAATTGGCCAATGTTTAAACTTCTGACCACTAGAGGTGTTTTTAGCAACATTTGTTGACGCTTCTAACGTCATAAGGCTGTTTTTTTTTGGGGGGGGGGGTTTCAACACGACGTCATAAGGCTGTTAACACCCCTCTAACTGGCATGTGCAAAAACGCCCCCCAAGTAATGCACAAAAACAAGTAGCATTTGTTCTGTTACCTTTATTATACTGTTACACCACATAAATCTTTCGTTTGTGGTGCGCAGCAACATACAAAAACGTTTTACATTTTTGGGGCTAGCGGGGTAAATACTGGAGTTATTAACTCAAACGAAGCAGATGGCACATCTACATAACTATATCTACCATCTGTAAAAGTTTCATCCAAATCCACCAAACATTTCATGCCAAAAGTGCGTTGAAAAGCTTTGGCGGAAAAAAACAGAAAAAAAACAGAGTGAAAGCAAGATGTGTCCCCTTCACGGAAGGGGACCCATAATAACCATTGCACATACACCCATTTGCACAAATGCTGGAACTACTGGGTAAAACATAATAATTGACACCTCAAAATGGCAAATTCTTTAAATGTCCACATTTCATTCAACTTGGACATTGTTTAAAAAATAATCCATTTTCGGAGGCTAATACTAAAAACAGGTAAAATCAAGACCTGAAGTGAGAGTGTTGGTGTAATGAAACTTGAATCATTTACTGTAGAAATATGTTCACATTTTTTATCGTCCCTTTGTTTAGATACTGCATCATCTATGTTGCGGAATGGTGTTTCAAAGATGGGAAAGTCTTCATCTGCAAAAAATGATAAAAGAGGTACAATAAAGGTGTTTATATATGCTCAGTTAATTTCTCACCACACATGTTTTGTAGTCAATTTAGCAATAGTTGCCAAGTTAAAAACGCACCTATATCAATATATGTTCGAGATGGGGCTTTGCATGTTAGACGTTGAAATAGAAGCAATCGGCTATCAGATGTCTCTAAAAATAACCAGCCATATACAACTTTAAATCACCAAAATTGCCATCGGATATCAGAATGTTAACAAATTAAATGTAAGTGGTCACATAACAAAACTGACTGTGGTTGGAGGGCTGAACCAACAATAAGCATGGATATATAACTGACTTTATATAAACAGTTGTTCGCCCAGCCCAGATAAATTTTACAATTGCGTCTGGATTAACCAAGGTTTGCTGTATAAATGCAGTACCTTTGTTTTTGCTTTCATCACAGTTTGAAAATAAATCAGGTGATTCGATTTTATTGAAAATGACAGGATTTCGTTGAAAGACGACTTCTTCTTCATCTGTATCATCGTTAGTAATGCTCACCTACAAGGTATGTAAAGTTTATGAACAAATTAGGTCAAAAATAGCTCAACAAACCACTAAAGAGAGATTTTTTCAATTGAAAAATTTAATTAGGTGTAAGAAAAGAAAACAAAAAAGCGCATTCAGCTTTGTTACAAAATTTTGTTCACGAGCATAGCAAAACACACATGTTTTTAGCAAAAACAATAAGCCATATTGTGTAAAAGACTTGCAACATAATATTTTCCATTAAATATCCACAATACAGACATATCCGGTTAATTCCTTTCTCTTGCAGCCAGATCTATTTTAAAAGATGTGTTTTGTAGCCAGGGGCATATCCTGAAATTTTGGAAGGGGCCAACATTTTAATTTGGGAACTTCCAAAAAAAATTTGGAAACGACAGTCGTTTTAGTTCTGCTTTGGAAAGTTTCCCTTATAAATGTGCTAGGCATCTTTCTTAATATACATGTCAAATGGCATCTTGTTTTTGCCTATGTCGGTTTCTATTTCAGAACGACGTGTTCAGTGGCAAAGTGTGTAAGCATGCCCAAACCTAAAAGTACAAGACCGAAACCTAGTCAAATAGACATTTTGGCACATTCTAACTCGGCGTTTTAGCTTACTCAGTATAGTATAGCTACTCAGTACTTTTAGCTTACTCAGTATAACTGCAGCTGCAAGATTAGTGTATGTGTCCTGTGATCAACGTACGATCTTGAAAAATTGAAACCAGGAACAACTACTAGTGGAATTGGTGCCTTTCTGAATCAGTGACCCACCAGTTAAGTTGCGCAAGGTCAGAGTAGCAGACATAAATTATGCCAAGCAGTGGCATGTTAACAATTGCATTTATCATTGTTAAAACTTCACTTTTAGTGCAGTTCGCAAGAAATTGCAAATCAGCGTCTTTGCCCGAATCAGTTTTGTAATTTCAACACATTGACATCTTCATTTAAACCAGTGGTTCCCAACCTTTTTTGTTACATTCCTCCCTTTGCCCATTTTCAAACTATTCATTCCTCCCCATAAGACGAAAAACAAATATAAAATAAAAAAATATAGCAATTTGAAATAGACCTTATAATTAGGGATGTCCATTTTAGAATCCTTTACAACCGGTTCCAAATGTAAACCGGATCCAAACTATAATGGACATCCCTAATGTAAAGACAAAAATATTCTGTAACATTTTCAATATAATTTTTTTACAGTTTTTATGAAATTCCTCCCCTGAACTCATAAAATTCCACCCTAGGGAGAAATTTCTCCCCGGTTGGGAACCACTGATTTAAACGCTTGTTATATCACTATTGGCGATTAGATAAGCCAACAAAAAAGAATTAATGCGCACGGCTTTGAGATTACAACTCCTTATTGCTCAGCAGTAAACTGAACATCAATTTAATCTCCTAATAACTTTTCAAAAAGGAGGGGTTCCAGAAATATTTGCATGTAATTTATTCAAAAGCTACTACACTTAGTCATTCGAACGTTGCGCAGCTATTTATATACATTGGCGGTTTAATGCAATAGTAAAACTTAATGTGTAGTTACGGTCAGACATGGGGTTGAATACACGCGTCCTGTATTCGAATACTTTACGAATACCTGCATGACTGTATTCGAATTCATGAATACTTTGGCAATTTTTGAGTGACAGCAATTCGAATGGTATTCAAATAAAACGAATCAAGTATTTGTATTCATGAATTGTTGACCAAACTACAACGACAAGTAATTCGAATACTATTCGAATAAACCAAGGCATGTATTCGTATTCATGAATTCTAAGCACTTTTTAAAGTTCGGCAATTCGAATTGTATTCGAATAATGCGAGTCAGGTATTCGTATTCACGAATTGTTTCGTAATGTTAAGGTGGCAGCAATTCGAATTGTATTCGAATAAAGCGTGTCAAGTATTAGTATTCATGAATAGTTGACCAAAAAACAACAACGTGTAATTCGAATACTATTTGAATAAACCCCAAGCGTGTATTCGTATTCATGAATACTTCGTACTTTTTGAGATGTAGCAATTCGAATTGTATTCGAATTAATAGTTCTAGTTATTTGTATTCACGAATTGTTCAGTTGTTGTAAGAAGCAAACAATTCGAATAACATTCAATTTGTTGCGGAAAATAAAAGAAATAAGTTGCGGAAAATAAAATGTCCCGAAAGTTAAAAGGTATTCGATCAAAAAGTAACATGGGTTTATGAATTGCAATTTTATTGGTAAAAATGTAAACCAACGAGCTTTTTTTGCCACATTAGCTTGGCTGATTTAAGTCTCCGTTATAAAAATTTCACCAAATTTACATGAAATGTTTGCTTCATGAACACGCTACACCTGTCATGTGCTGAGAACAACCCAATGTTGCAAGCTTTGTAACACAATTCCATTTATGTAACGTCACAATTAAACTTCTATATGTCATTGTTTCGTAACATAAACAAAAACTTGACAAATCAGGTCACATTCACTGCCAATTTGAATTGTATTCGAATCTATTTGGCAAAAATATAACAAAATATTCTCGACTACTTCTAGTCTGAAGGTAATCGACAATTCGAATTGTATTCGTAAAAATGTAGTCATGTATTCGATTTTACGTATCTTACGTTGCCAAAGGCTGACAACAATTCAAATTGTATTCGTAAAAATGTAGTCATGTATTCGATTTTGCGAATTGTTACCTTGCCAAAGGCCGACAACAATTCGAATTGTATTCGTAAAAAATATCGTGTATTCGAATTTGCAAATTCTTAGGTTGGCAAAAACCTACAACAATTCGAATTGTATTTGAATAAATTTACTCAAGTTTTTGTATTCATGAATTGTTGGTTCAAACTATTCGAATGGTATTCATGGACTATCGAATGAAAGCCACAATCATTCGAATACAGCACGAAGGTGCCAAAACCTGTATTCGAATGCATTCGAATACGAATGACAAATACGAATGGCCCCATGTCTGGTTACGGTTGGTCTTGCGTTTACAATAATTGACAGTTCAACAAAAGTCCATTTAATTTTAAACTGTTGCTTCAGGGCAGGCAATTAGGTGTGCAAAATATCAAAAAGAATGGCCCAATTAAGATTGCGCACATATGGGTTGATTACACTATCATGTAGTCATTTTCCATCTGAAAATCTCTGTGCGACTTTCACAAACAGATCATCAATCCGGATAATCACATGTTTCGTTTCAAATTAAAGCTATTATCCGGTTTATACGATAAACCAGTGTGCGAATAACCAGATGATTTTATTAACAAACGATGGCGCATTTGGAATTTTTAATTGTGATGCAACAAAACGGATTATGCGATTAACCGGTATGAGATTAACCTTATTAAGCAATAACCTAACTAAGCAGTTTTCAGCCGTATTTAAGCTGTGCCACCCTTTTTAGTAGGGGGAGAGTATGGCTAGTTATTGCCACTATACAATACTGAACACACAATACAGATGAAACCAGTTAATTGCAATTTGGTTGACCTGGGCAGTTTTGCAAATCCCCAACCATTGACTAAACTAGAATAGTGGTTTTCCTATATATTGCCAGTTTATATATACTACATCATATTTAAGGATGTATCACATATACCATATACTATATTTATGATGGATATATATTTGGCACCTACATTTCATTGGGTCCCATCTTTTTCCTGGCACTTTATAACATAATTGTTTCTGCAAGCATAACCCGGAAGTATCCTGGGTTTGAACCCCGTGAACGACAAAGGGCAAATTTCAGTTCTCGGACTGCCGCCTGATTGTCGAAAAATACAATTAAAAAAAAAGCATAATCTAATGGGTCCCCACACATATGTATATGCGATGTGGTAACAGTAAAAATAGGGCACAATCATTGTTAAACTGGAATAGTGCGTCGATTTTTCACTGTTGCATTTCCGTCAGCGATCATTGTCTCGCGTCGTGCGAATGTTGTTAGATAAAGATATGGCGCCGATCACAGCAGGAGGGGCCTGTCGTTAACCGCCATAAGACGCAAAACTTCGTGATACAACAATTGCATAACTAACGTTTTTAAATGATCTACAAACATATCTTAATTGCACAGTGCAAAAAGACTGCCTGATAGCACGTCCAGTTATGCGCGAGGCCAAGATATTCGCTTTTCAGTGGGCAGGTTTACGCTTTTCACGCCCAATTGGGCTTTTTTCGACATAGAGTTGCGCGTTGTTTTCATGAGGTGGAAAATGGATGAGTCCAACTATTTAAATTTTTGACAAAGTTTCAACATTTTTTTCCCTCAATAGCCCTTTGTTTGTTGAATTAGTATTTTTAATCCGCACATAGCGTTCAGGGAAGGGGACCCATAAATATATCAGTGAAATGTGATTCATTTAGTTAGCAAATTAGTATGATTATCAAATCATCACCTATGATTTATCAGGAAAATAATTCCAGAAAAACAAATTCAGTTGAGTAATTTTTGCCAAATGGATTGCCAAAAGTTGCACAGCCCCATATTTTATAACATTCTTGTGTGAGAAAAGACATTGTTACTACTCCAAAGACACTAGAGCAGGGCTACTCAAACTTTCTTGCTCTGCGACCCCCATTTAAAAAATTTAGAAATTTCTATGCGACCCCTTGATGGGTAAAGCCCAGGGATGCATAACCTTTTCGCTATGACGGCCCCATCACAGATCATTATTTCATCAACGGCCGCCGCCAATTGCCTGGTTGCTTGTGTTCTAAAATTACTGATGTAAAGAAATACTTGTATATTACATATATATATGCCATCTAATGGCGCCTAAAAAGCCTAAATTAATTTCTAACTTGATACACAGATTGACAGTCTTAGCTTTTATAACGTTATAATTTATACTGTGGCGCTTGTGGTATCTGCTTTTTCGCATTGTTTGCACACAATAAGCACAAAAAAGTCTGGCGCAAATGGCTACTAGGCTGATAATACTCTTTTAAGTTCCACAAAATGTGTTTTGAGCAGTTTGAAAGTCAAAATATTTGGCAAAAAAAGAGATTTTATTTATGTTGCGGCCACCAGTACTTATATATTCTAATAAACGTGTTAACGGCCGCACAAACTCGTCTCTATGCAGCCACAAGGTTGTGAACCCCTGGTATAGCCTATACACAGCAATGATGCTTAAACAATATGCCATTTGTTGTGACTCAGATAATAACGCATAATGTTTCGCGACCCCAAAATTATATTTCGAAAAAAAAACTAGAAGGGTGGCTTAGCACATATTGCCCTTGCATATACACTATAACCTATTTTAAAACATAAATATATTTTCTATGCTTATTTTGTATTGGGTCCCATATTAGTCACCGTCTTTTATAACTTTAGTCGTTTCTGCAGGCAAAAACTCATGGGTCCCCACACATGCAAAGTTGAAAATAATGCAATTCAAGAGATAACCATAAGAAAGTCGGGTGTTGTAAGGTAAAACACAGTGATCGGCACTGGGCTTAAATAATAATGGTATGTAGAATACAAACTATAAAATTAGATTCACCCCAGATATTGTTTGAAGTATGTCCTATTTAACGTTTTAAAAAACTGACCCATTTTAGGGGGCTAGTAGGGTAACTAATTGGGTTCGACACACAAATTAAAAAATATATAAAAACCACAATGACTCAATCAATAGTACTGCAAAATTTCAGCCCAATCCGCCAATGTTTAAAATTTCGACCACTAGAGGTGTTTTGAGCAACAACCGTTAATGTGATTAACCGGATTCGTCTGTACAAGGTTATTTTGAACACATAAGTGCATGGTTAAATTACACTAGAAAGGTGGTTTTCCTATAAATTCCCATTTTATATTTTGTATCTATATATATCATATTTACTGATTTACTATACAAACCATTTGACCTAATATCATGATTGTTTCTGCAAGCAAAAACAAATATGCACTCACACAAGCATTTATGTGAATTGGTTACATTACTAATGGTGAGATTATTTTTGCATTCTTTAGAACAAATTATTAGAAAGTATCAATCCAAACTTAAAAAGATTTATCCATATCCCTTTTGAATTATTTTGAAACCACTACAAACAACTGTTCAAAATTTCAAATTTAGGGTAGCTATCAGTTTGGAGTATGGTGCAGACAGTATAATAAATCCCAAATATTTGCCTATCATTTGTTTAGAAAAAAATTTAAGTAAATGCAATCACTTAATCAGGAAAACCAGTTAATCGTTAAGGTTTTTAAAATGTCGCCTATTATTCGTTAACAAGTATTATGATGGATAAACAGGGCAAAATAAAGTAATGTGTTTGATCAAGTGGATTGTTACATTATTTTTTAAAAGTTGCACAGTGGTCAACAAACCATAAAATTAACTTTAAGATAAACCTGACCACCAAAGAGAGAGCACAGATTAAATTGAAATAGACAGTGCTACCATTGTCCATATTAAATTGAAATAGACAGTGCTACCATATTCCATATCCTATTTACTGATTTACTATACACGCCATTTGATGTACACACATGATTGTTTTTGCAAGCCAAAACGAATACATGTGTTTTTGCGAATTGCTGACAGTCTAAAATAGTGCAATTATTTTTAGATTCTTAAGGACAAAAAATTAGAAAGCATTAACCCAAACCTAAAAAAGTTTTGCCGACATTCTAAAATCATTGCAGCATCATATAATTACAAAAGTAGGAAAAAGAATGAAAAAAATACTTCCAATTTAATCTCTCACTTTGACCTCAATATTGCTGTCCAAAGTCAGTTTTTAAACACTAATTTTCCCAGAAACCAACGAAGTATGAAACTCCAAGATTATGCTCTTAGTCAGTACAGCCGTTAAAAAAAGGTTTTGGGGTGCAGTGGGTGAACCGCTGGGTCATTCGGAGGCAAACTTCAATAGGGGCAAATTTGGCGAACTACCTAACATGAGTGTAAATTTAAATACATTTGAAGCACTCTTTCTTGGCCAAACATGTTGAATAAACCACTGCTGGACAGAAAAAAAGAATGGAAAAAATCATTCTCCCTATGTTAACAGTTTTGTTATTATTTTGACTTTTAACAAACTGCCCAAATAGCAGTTTGCATCTTAGGTAACAAACCATAACAACTAGCTTGAGGCAAATCTGATTAAAAAACGAGAGAGAATTGATTAAGTGTAGAAAGAAGATACTATTACCTCAAAAACAATTTAGCAAACATATGTGCAACGTTTGTGCAATTCGTATGTGTTGCTGATCTGTTATTGAAAATCATGTGACCAATTGCACCACACCCGAAGCAGCAGTTGTGGAATTGGAATCCCAATTAACTGGTTTCATATATATATATAGCATTAAGTGATATGCTGGCTAGTTTTTAGATATATATGCATTTGGCAAACTCAACATATAGTAAACCTCCATTAATCCGGACCCCATTGGATCCAAAAAGTTGTCTGGCCTATCCGGTGTATTTTTTTTATTTAGAATTGGATATTATGGTGGTATTAAACCACCAAATAAAAATAAGAAAACAGTACATGCAAAATTATAAATAAGTATATATCACACAAACTTCAGAATCGGATTCCACACTTGGTAGTTGCTCTACAACATTTGAAATTACAGTCCCCCAATTTGTAGTGATGCCTTTTTCAAATTCAGGCAGATTGTTGTGAGGATCTGTGTAGTATAAACATAAACGGTTTTACCATTTAAAAAGAATGTTTGGACAACAGCCTTTAAACTCTTAAAGCAGCAATGTGATACAGTTTTGAGTACCAAATATTTTTTCTACCAATTCAAATTTACATGTACTATACAAGTGCATTTGTGGTTTTAGTAACATGCTGCATAATAAATAAAAAGGTAGAACAAACCCCACTTAAGATATTTGTCTTTAATTGTCAGATAAACTCAGACTTCATACCAAAAGGAACTGGTGATATTTATCACATTAAAAATACCCAAAACACACTTACCCATGCTGAATAAAAAATGACTTGTTAAGATACCAACTTAAATTGACATCATGAAATCTTGACAAATACAACTGTCTTTTAAGTTGATTGATCGCCACAAACCCAATTTAAATACATCTATGTTCTAAAAAAAAGATACACAAAAAAACATAGTTATAATATCAGTTAATTAGCTTTACCCATTAAGTCAGTGATTACCAACTTTCTAGTGGTCGCAGACCAAGGTTACGAATTGGCACCGCAGACCACCCAAGCAAAAAGAGTATTTTCCATCAGACAATCATTACATTCTAAATCTAAAAACGTAGCACAGCAAAGAGCTCAGCACACTAATGTGCAATCTGTAAATTCCTGCTTTTCATCAGCCGATGAATGCGAAGCAAAACATCATTTGACAATATTTTGTAAGTAATGTTTTAGCTTGGCATTATGCGGAAGAATTTAAATTTTCGTACATTCAATGCACCACTTGCAGTACACCTTAATTCCCTAAAAACTAGTTTGATGGTGAGCGCATAATCGTTTTTGTTTCAGGTAAGCTGAAACGATTTAAGACAAAACATTTTGTTGACAAAAAGTTACTAGCATCCTAGATTGGCACCATCACAGCAAGTGATATGCAACCTGGTATTTTTAGTAACAAACGTTTTACAGGTCAAAATGGGCAATTTGTGTGAAAAAAAATAAGGAGGAAATAAAATACTGAAAGGTATTCGTGTACCATCAGAAATGTCGTCTACTAGTGGTACAGTCTGGAAACACTACACTAAGCTAAATTTTTTAAAAGTTATATAAAATACTTAAGTCACAAAACTTAAAAGTTTTTTATTGGTTCATCCAACAGAAAAATTTTGTGAGCAAATGTGCAGAATGACAAAAAGCAGTGGGATGCAAGTATTAATCATTGATCAACAACAACAGACTTGCATGAAACAAAGGGCCACAAAAGTTACAATTTTACAACCTATTGTTTGTGCATTGCTAAACTTTCGTGAAACATACATGGTCGATTGTATCATACCACATCAGTTATAATGTCACATTCATTTAGTTTTTAAGAGACTAGTTTTATCTATTCCTCTGGTTCCCAGCCTTTTTGAAGTCCATTCCTCCCTCCTCCCTCCTGCTTACCTAAAAACCTTTCTACTAGTAAAGGTCAGTAACTAAACAAATCTTATCACCTAGTGTTGTAAGTTTATGTCACTAATTCCAATTATAAAGTGATATATACACAGTTGAAAGAGCAAGTGTAAATATATATTTTTACACTTATACCAAATAACCAAGAAATTCCTGCCTAGTTGCAGAATTTTCGACTCATCTGGACAAGACAACCAGAAAGTTTAAGTATGTAAATGCAAAAATATGTCCTCATACAGCATATTTTTGAATTTTTAAAATCATAATACACAGACTAGAAAAATTTGAAACTAAACACATTGTTCAACATTTTTTGCTCTGCTTTCTTTCTTGACACTAAGAAATAAAAGTTATTAAAGCTGTGTTTCTTGTCAGTGATTGTTTTTTCATTCATTGAACAAAATTAGTAAACTCGTTGCAACATTGATTTGTGTGTTGAGTGACAAGAAGACTGTATTGTAGTTGTATCAATTAATCTGCTGCTGTGATTGTTCTGCAACCTGTAGATATCAAAAATTTCTAAGCTTCTACGTTATTCCGTAACAAAAATATTCAACGCTTGGAAATCATTGTCCCTGGTCCGCAATCCGCACATTAATCGTTCTGTACAGATCAAATCCAACGACAGCTTCGCTTTGCTGCTCATAGCGACAATGCCCAACGGACTGTATCAACGCATAGAAATCATCATTCTATTTACATAAAATTTTTACATTAGTAACTAATTTTTTCAGTTAGTTTTATTGAATTTTAAGTGCTAATACCTTACCCCGACCCTAATAGCCCTAACCGTGAGCATTTTTGCAGATATAACCAATCAAATTTGGGGTGTGATTCTCGTTATGGTGTTAGTAGCTCTACCTGCCACTGCCATACGTCAGGATTTTCCCTGGCATGTCATGCGTCAGGGAGAATATTAAAATGTACTTAAAAGTCAGGAATTTAAGAAAAAAAAATATATGCTATAAAATTAATGTACCAACGGAGAAAGTTTCTAGTAGTTAGCTACAAGTTGTAGCCTAGCCTATAACCGCGTCTTATGCCATGAAACGTAAAGAGGTAAACTGGCGGCGTGCAAGTTAACGCACAAAGTTACTGTTTCGTTTTGCATTGTGTGTGCACGCATAACAGTACCTGTTTGTTACTAGTTGTCTAACAGTACGCGTTAAATACACAAATAAAAGTCCGCGTTTCAAGAAAACACAGCATTCGATGCTACGTGGGAAATTTCATTTGCTTTAACTGTGTACCTAATATGCAAGGAGCTAACTAACAACGAAAAGTCGAATGTCGTGAGACATAAAAACGTTTTTTCGGGGCATTTTATTTCAAATTTAAAAAGGTTATTGTGGCTCCCGTTGTTAGTTTTTTTCTGTGTAAAATTGGTCCGAATGGCTTTTAGAGTGGTAAAAGTTGGAGACCCCTGATATATGTGCTTATTGTTTCAAGGATAGTAAGAGTAGTGAGCTTAGCGTAATAAACTTAACTAAACAGAAGCCTACACAGAAAGTTAATTGACAAGGATCAGAGCACCGTATTTAACGTTTTCTCGTGTCGCCGTCCGTGTGACTTCCGAAGAATCCAAATTTATTCCGGAATAGAAGTGTTTGGATCGCAAAAGTGGTTAACGCAGCGGTTCTCAAACTGGGATCCGCGGTCCTTTAGGGCAGTGGTCGGCAACCACTGGTCCGCGGCCCGGTGCCAGTCCGTGAGAGGTTTTTTACCGGGCCGCATAAAACTTGCTCAAGGTTCACTTTGAATCAAAGTTGTAATAATTGTCATTAGTTTTCAGTACTGATTATTTGTGGTTTTTGAAGGCCGGTCCGTGATATAAAATTTTAGTTTCAAACCAGTCCGCAGTGCAAAAAAGGTTGTCGACCCCTGCTTTAGGGTATTTTGCGAGGACCGCGAAAGAGTGGAAGTAATTCTATATTGATATTTGGTCGTCTCAGTGCAACTGAATAAGTTTAAATCAAAGAAAAAGTGAGGATCGACCGTCTCCATTGCTAAACAATAGGCTTTATTGCACAACAACCAACAAAAATGCAATTGTTCACGCACAACTGTAATGCTTTTTGTCTTGTTTCTGATGTCAGATTTGGATCATTGTTATGCGCAAATTTGCATAACTAGCTAAAATCCTGCAATCAACCTTCGTTTTTCTGAAATACACATTCAGGCTTGAGGACCGCGAGCCCTCGAAATAATGGCGAAGGGACCGTTTAGAAAAAATAACGAAAATGTTTGAGAAAAAATGGGTTAACGCAATCGAGATAAATTTTGTCAGGGATTGTGTATGATAAAATATGGCAACCCTAACCCAGCGGGCACCGGGCGTAGTATAAACGTCAATTTCACGTCGAAATTCCGTATCGACGTCTTTCTGACAAAAATCGACCATTGTGAAAAAATAGGACGTCGAAATGACATCAAATTAAGGTCGAAAATTAGTCAAAATCTTAAAGGTCCCAAAACAACCGGTATTCGACGTTAATTTAGTGGCATATCAGGCACGTTTAAGTAACGTTGAATTTTTCACGTTTATTCGACGTCGTAATTTAGTATCTTCGCAACTTTGTCGTAATTTGGATTTAATTTCAACGTCTTTTTTTTCACGTTGAAATTATGTGCATTTGTCGACGTTGAAATAAAGTCGCCTAAACGTCGTTGATGAAACTACGTTTGTTGGTTTAATAATCGACCACATTTCAACGTTGAAATCCGACCAAAAACCAAACCAAAGGAAAACTAAAACGTCAAAACCATTAATAAACGTCGATTTTTTGACAAATTAGACACGTTAAAGAAACGTTGATTTTGTCGTGAAAATTCGACGTCGTAATTTAGTGTCTTCGTAACTTTGTCTTAATTTGGATTGAATTTCGACGTCTTTCTTTTCACGTTGAAATTATGTACATTTATTCATGTTAAAATGAAGTCGATTAAGCGTCGAAGAAGTAAAGGCATTTGTTGGATTAATAATTAATCACATTTCAACGTTCAGAACAGGCCAAAAAGCAAGTAAAAATTAAAAGTTATAACCATTTCTGAACGTCGATTTTACGACATGTTTCGAACGTTAAGGAAACGTTGAATTTGTCGTTAATATTCGACGTCGCAATTTAGTGCCTTTGCAACTTTGTCGTAATTTGGATTGAATTGCGACGTCTTTCTTTCCACATTGAAATTATATGTATCAGGGAACGTTAAAACAAAGTAGATTAAATGTTGCGAACGAAAGGGCAGTTACTCAACAAAACAATTAACCACATTTTAACGTCGAAATTTAAACCATTTTGAACATCAATCTAATAGCATATTTTAAAAGATTTTATGTTGAACTTTTCATGTGTAGCCTACTTGTCATCGTCATTGTAATTTAAAGCATGTATAACTACGTTTCAACTAAAAAGTTTCAATTATATCCACATATGAAGAAAAGAAGAAAGCACACAATTTTTGAGTAACTCTTACTAAGTTACATGTTGCTAATTTTCACACGCTGATTTGACAAAAAAAATATCGATGTATAATATTAAAGCGTGATTGAAAAACATAGTCATTGACGTTTTATTTTAGCCAAATTAATTCTTGAAGAAGATTGTAATGGTAACCAAAAAAATACCGGCGCTCCTTTTGTCGATCAGGCTCATATGCCTGTAGTTTCATACGTCTCGTGATATCCCTCTCCCATGGGATCCAAACAATGGTACGTTATCGGACTGGGCGTTCGAACTCCCGCTGTTAGTCACTTTGATGTCAGTTTTAATAAATTCGATTTTGCGCTAATGCTTTCGCGCCTTTTTAGTTTTGTTCTCCCGCGCAAGGGTCATGTGACCACGGGATCCAATAAGCGCAAAGGGCGTGTTTGTCATTTTGGTCGAATCTACGCAAGTTTAGCAGTGTTACGAAAAGACGGACATGAGTATGGCTGCATATTACAGGCTGTCAGGCTTTATAGGATTCTTCGAGTTTTTCAGTATCTGACGACAAAGAAGAACCAAAGTAAACATGTAATGTTTCATGTCAACAATGAGCGTGGGACTATTGAAAGGGATTTAATACAAGCTCGCATTGACTCATCTCATCTCTTTAAAGTTGTGCAAGGTAAATTATTTGTATCACTATTATGAGGATCTTTACCAAAAGTGGCCTATTGTTCTAAAGTCTAGCCGTTTTTTTCTCATGTGATTCGAGAAAGTTGGTTTAAATGTTGCAAGTAGAATACACATGTACATGGTCTGATACGATTCTTCTTGTGGAAGCAATTAATTATGTTGAAATTGTATTTCTAAATGTATGACAAATGGAGTTTGTACGAATAGCCTACAAGAGAAATGCACTTTTTCCAATGCAACATATTTTTAATTAATGATTTTTTTTACACAGAGAGAAAGAGTTCGTGCAAGAAGCAACAAGCAACTCTGGTTCATTAACTTGGGAATTATCTCAAACATGGAAAATCCCGAACGTCCTCGGACAACTACAATTTCTTATTGTGATTTTTGGTAGTTTTTCTTGTAATAAATTCTTTATTCGGTTTAACTTTTGTGTATTGTGCAGGTAATTGGAGGATAGTTTAGTTACGTTAGGGTCGTTGTTAGACGTCAAAGTGGAAGAAAATTTGTTGCAGTTTCGACGTAAATATACAACAAAAAAGACGTCAGTAATAGGCCCGAAAATTACGTCAACAAAACTCGTCAAATCAACGTCATTGTTAGACGTCAAAATTCCTAAAATTTGTTGCATATTCGACCTAAATATGTAATGTAAAAAGACGTCAGGAATCAACGGGATTTTAACGTTAGTGAAAGTCGTCAAATCAACGTCGTTGTTAGACGTCGAAATACCTAAAATTTGTTGCATATTCGACCTAAATATGTAAAACAAAAAGACGTCAGGAATCAACGGGATTTTAAAGTTAGTGAAAGTCGACAAATCAACGCCGTTGTTAGACGTCGAAATTCCTAAAATTTGTTGCATTTTCGACCAAAAAATCTTGGTGCAATCGACGTCTGGTCCGAACCATATATTAACTTCATTTCGACGTCGCGGTGCCTGCTGGGAATTTACTCGATTTTAGGCCGCGGCTTATATTGTTTTTTACCTGCCGTTTGTGCGGCTTATAATCGGGGGTGGCTTACTATCGAGGGCGGCTTACATTTTATTTTGGCGATCCCCTACTACGAAGCTGACATGTGCAGCATACGAGGCAGGCAACGATGCTTGTGATTCGACTATCGGCGGATTCTCTACTGAGCCTGCGTAGCTCAGTTGGTAGAGCGCGAGTTTGGCCGGAAAGACCCCTGTCGTGGGTTCGAATCCCACCGCAGGCTAGATGTTTCTAGCCTACGCCTTGCCATGTGGTGGTAAATGCTTGGTGAACGGCTGATTCGGTATAGCACCTTCAATGGGCATGGCGTACTGTGATTTATACATGAGTGTGCCGTGATCACTGGTCTGCATAGACGCTTCAGGGCTGATCCCAGTTACGAATTTATGTTCTGAATCGTTACGAAGAGCGTACCGTACCAAATGTCAAAAATCCAAACGTACCACACCACCGTACCTGACGCGCGGTACCCAAAATCGTACCGTACCTTCAAATCAACCTATCGGAACCACATTTGGATAAATTTTATGACATGCACTTAAAGGAGAGGTGTCCAAAAAAGCTGCCCCAAATAAAAGGTTGATGCATTTTTTACGATGGGCTCGTGCAGCGACAGTGTGTTATTTTCAACATCATGTTTGTTTATGTCAAATCATTGCTGCAAATGAGACCACAAAACTAGCTAACTTTATTTAACTAACTTCAGAATCAATTACGAATGCAGAGTTAATCGATGCAATTGTCATGTGCGCGTTTTTTTATTAATAGGCCTACAGTGCGTGTAACCCTCCTTTTGCATAGCGATCAGCCCGTAAGCACAAAATATTAAGCAGTGACATCATCAACTTTTTTAAGTCCTCGTTTGGTGCAGTGACATATTGTGATGAAATCATGTCAGAAACAATTTAAATTCAAGTTTTATGCAATTTCAGTATTATCTGCCATTGGTAACGATTCAAAAATGAACGTTTAACCAACATTTTTTATGGGTACCAGTAAGGTGGTACGGTTCGCTTTTTGTACAATGGTACGCTCCGTACCATCGTATACCGTACCCGCACCTCAGCTTTCTTTGCATACCGTACTTTTTGATGAATTTCGCTGCGTACCGTACCGTACTGCCATCCTTGCAAGTGCGTTGAATGATTTCTACGTGATTTTTTCGATTTTTTTCGAATTTGTGACTTTAATTTAGTTGGACTCATCATGTTCCACTGGATAATGGTCGGGTCAACGGCATTTAAGTTTCTACCCAGCGAAACACAAGCAGCCGAGACAGGGAGAGGTTGCGCCACTTGGCGACAACATCAATCAATCAATCAATAGAGGTGCCGTGTCAGAATCTGACGTCGGCGACAATCAAATGTTCCTGTCTTTCCATACACTTCTGGATGATGTCCAGCGTCGATCTGTCCGTGACACGTGACAGCCATCTAAGATAAGTCATACGCTGCCGACTACGATTTGAAGTACTGTCGTGATTGTATACAAGGGGCATTGTACTCCCAGCTCCCTTCCGCCGGAGCTTTTGTCGAGGCTTGCTTGCTCCTCTAGATCCGCGCAGATCCCCTACCGAGGTAAGTTGTGAGTTTTCCTTCTCCTATCTCATGTGCTGGCTAGGCTAATAGTCATGAGCAACCCTTCATTCGACTGGAGATCAGAACTGCCAGTAGGGACATATCCGGAGCCATCGGGCCCTTGCTGGGGTAAGGTACTGCCTCTCAGTGGAACGACCAGGGCCCTCGAGAGCGAAAAAATATGCTGGTGCAAGTTAATTTCTGCCTAATCCTATAAGCCAGTGGTCGGCAACCGCCGGTACCGGTCCGCGAGGAGGTCGTTACCGGGCCGTATAATTTTTTATGTTAAATGCTATAAAACATTTTGCCCATGTATCCCGGGCATGATAAACTAATTTAAGCGTTTTTATAGCTATATATTTGTAGTTTTTTGAAGACCGGTCCGCGATAAAAATTTTAGTTTCAAAACCGGCCCGCAGTGCAAAAAAGGTTGCCGGCCCCTGCTATAAGCCAGTGTGTTACATCACAGACAAGACTACAAGTCTTAATTGCTCGCGAACAATTGTCTACTTTGATCACTTGTGACATAATATAGGAACATTGCTCGGAAGATAAGACTAACTTTAAAAATCGACAGTCGCATCACCACACTTCGAATAGTATTGTAGAAAGATATATTGGCGGTCCGATAAAATTTTTTGGAAAGACTACGTTAAGGCTTGCAAACTATGCGGCCCTCGCAAATCATTGTTAAAACGTATCCGGCCCGCTGTGAAAACAGTTTGGTGAACCCTGGCTTAAACCAAGCGGCAACTACAACACAATGCCAGCGAAAGAAAGGTTTTGCATGTAGCAGCGACTCCGTTAAGTGATAATTAAGCAAAAATAACTGCGAATGGCACAGTAAAGTTCTGCTGTTGTTAGGTTGAAGCCATCTGAACAGGTTATCTCAGGGGTGGGCATATACTACGGCCCGAGTTCATGTGGCCCGCTAAATAGTATTATGCGCATATGCATAGAGAGGTTTAAAAGATACCAGAGCCAGAGTGCGACTTGCCGATACCTATGCAGTATCTGTAGATTCTGTACCCGTACCATATTTAGGGACTAATCAAAAATACTTCGATCGGTTTCGGACGGTTGCTTTAGGACAGGGGTGGGTAACCTTTTTTACTGTGGGGCCAATTACAATTGTCAAAATTAGATCGCGGGCCGCATCTGTGTATAACATAAGGTGATTTTACTTCGTTGCTTACCGAATATGCTTAAATACAAGTATAATTCGCATTTGATTCTAACCACCTTTTGTCAGGTCGCAAAAAACTGGCAGCAGGCACATTAATCTGCTCAAAAATATATAATAGGCTAGTTGAACTCGTTTGCCAGTACATTTGAAATCCAACCGCACAACCTTTAATAAAGGGCCGCATTTGGCCCGCGTGCCGCAGGTTGCCCACCCCTGCTGTAGGACTTCAAGTGCGCATGTACGCACTGAAGAGACGATTTGCCGAATAAACAATTTTAACGACGATTTAGATTTTGGTTAATTTGCTACAGCGGTAGTAAAATAAGTAAATGCGATTTACATTTTCAAATACAGCCCACTTTGCACTGTTGACGCCAAAACTTTGGTCACTTTGGATCAAGTTTAGGTCGTTGCAGTACTTTGCAAACGGACACCTAAACACGGCTTTGGAATCGATAACACAGACTCGCACAACACCCCAAAAGATGGCCACTATAAAGCGACTCGCGTTGTTTGTTTTGAAACAATTACAGTTGTTGCGCTTCAACCAATGTTTTTACGATCAATAAAGTGACAACAGACGTATTTGTATTTAGCTGAATACATACTATGTTAATATTTTGAGTTAAATATAGGCCTACTATGCTGCCCCACAAAATTGAAAACTTTTGAATGCGGCTCTTGCAATGAAAAGTTTGCGCACCCCTGGGTTATCTGTTGAAAAATTTCCTTTTTCACTGCTAATTTGTTTAAAACAAGGTATAACTGCCTTGACGGTAATTTTCACAGGTAGGTAGGCCTACGTCGCCTACAAACCAGTAAAAAATGCTAATACGAAGGCAGACAGCAAAGTAAACGTAACTGTAACGTTTTATAAAATTTAGCAAATATGCTCCAAAGAAGTACTTCGCTTATTAACAAAGCTGTAACCAAATTAAGTACGTGTAACAAATCCTACTTTAAAACCCACCAGCACTATGTAGTCAGCATAAATGTGCACTTAACACCATGCCCTATGTTTGTCCAAATTACCAGGTGCCAAGTTGACCCTTTAATTTTTAACCTAACAATTATGACTCCCATGGGCCCCGGTGCGGCGCACCGGCTGCACCCCACTCTTGTGGGGCCTGGGAACGACGGATGCAGTTTAACGTCATACCCAGGACACGCAACAACATAGCCTACTTAAATATTGATAATCTAAAACTCACCCGATAGACCGTGTCAAAATATGTATTAAGATGTGGATAAATTTTTAATTATGATATTATAGTGAAAAATGACCCACAGGATAAAAAATAAAACAAATAATACTGGTTGAGTGAACCGATGTGAAAAACTTGTCAGAATCTTAAATGTCTTGGCCCAGTCCACCAAGTGACTAAATAGATGTTACTGTAACTATTACTAACTATCATTCTGTTGGAAAAATTGAGTGTATTCTTTTTATCTTTTTTTGGACAGAGTTTTTCTATTTGCAATGTTTTTTTGCCAAAAATGATTTGCTCTTTGTGTCACTTTACAAGTGGTTTGTTTTTGTGTTACATGCATGTTAATGTGCTCCTAAATTTTGCTGATCATGTGTCATACAGACAACCTCCCAGCCACTTTATGTAACAACCTAACCGAGCACAGTTGCTATTTTTTGTAGCACTGTAACTGTCATGCATAAAATTTAAAAATTGTAATGAAAATCTAGACATTTTTACTAAACAGTTTGTTCACAAGTTGTTGTTTTTCTACCATGTTTTTCTATATGTTGAGTGTTGTCATCATTTTTAGTCCCACTTTCTACATGGACCAAATTTTATTTTACAATTTGTTTGTTTGGGAGCTGTACCGTAGGTTGTTTAACATATTAAAGGTTGTGTCCTGATACACCAGGGTAAACAACAGTACTTAAAACTTAAAAGTGCAAAAAAACAAAAAACAAATATCTTGACAAATTAGGCAAATTTTGTGTTTATTTTGGAAAAAATAGCTAATGCACTAGATTTACATATAGTAAACTTTATTTCTCTTGATTGAATAAATTATAGTTACACAATATTATACCTGCACCAATAACCCAAAAAATAAGGTGTGATGAAGATTAAAGGAATGGAAAGAACAAATAGAAGATAGTAGCAAATCTAGAGTTTTTGTTTTATTTGCTTTTCTGTTTTTATTTGCTTTTCTGTTTTTATTTGCTTTTGGTTATGTTTATAAAACTATGCATTTGTGGTTATGTGTCTTGAAGGGTGTCTCACTTGCATGCATTGTGATTTAAGTGGTATTGAAAGCAAACAAAACATAGGTTTCTGTTTTTGAGTTGTAGTGTTACCAAAACGAATTGGCCCAAATGCTTCGTTTTTTACCGCAAATCTTAGCAATTGGTTTATGTTTTTGAAACAGGTTTTACCTAATTAATATTCCAACTGATAAATTTACTTTGAAGCTGTTGTTGCCTTTGCAAATAGATATGTCCCCAATGTACACGTTTCATCATAAAAATAAGGATGTGAACATAAATTTTCATTGAGTTTTGCACATCCAAACTGTCTAAAATGGCTGGAGAGACCTCTGGTACAATGGGAATGGTTGACATGAGATTAAGAACTTTGGAAGAAATCGTGCTAGGTGGAGGCCAGCAAACTGACTGGTTCAGCATTGAGACTCTTTTAGATTTAGTGGTAGTTCTCTTTGATGAATGTTGCAATTCAACTCTAAGAAAAGAAAAAAGTTTTTCTGGATTCATCGAAAGAGGTGATTATAATGTAATATTTTGTGGCTTCAACTAGGTATGTCCAATCGGTTTTGGTACACTTGCAACTGCAGATACTGATAATATTAGAACAATCATTCATTTTTGTTTTTAGAAAATGGCAGGGGTGCAAAATTTTTTTCGGAATTTGGTAGCACATATGTTTTTGTGTATGTGTTCTCTTTCCGCCTAGTGCACAACCATTTCACTATTAAGGAATATCGCAGGTTCCTATTTAACAAACGGCCACCAAATGTCTCAATGTTTTTGTTCATAATCTAATGATTTAAAGAATTTTGATTTATCTCACACTATCCCATTTGCTTGTGCCTGAAAGTTATATACGCCACTATCCAAATTGTTAAGTTGTGTGTTGCCTGAATATTTGACATCGTTTTCACACAATAGCATACAAAAAGTCTGTCAAGTATTGCTACCGAGATCTCTCTAGTAGCCCTGCAAAATCTATTAATACCAGTTTTTATACCTAAAAAAAGAATAAATCAACACATGACCGCCAACACATCTTCTTCCAAATACAGTTTCGCGTCAACACTAATTCATCTCTGAGTACGCATACGGCGACAAGTTGTGGAGCACTGTGCTTCCATAACATCACTGCATAGCCTGCCATCGGTTTTGGAATTGGGGTTTGCCTGATATCCAGTTTTTAATCCGACATCTACAGAATCATCGTTAAAAATGCTGATTTGGCAAATCATTTTTTGGCTCGTCTCAATATGTTCTCAGATACAAACAGCCAACGCTGACGCAGAGATTGTGTTGTAATGGCAACTGAGTCAAAATTCCG
This sequence comes from Phallusia mammillata, assembly GCF_965637545.1. Classification (NCBI taxonomy): domain Eukaryota; kingdom Metazoa; phylum Chordata; class Ascidiacea; order Phlebobranchia; family Ascidiidae; genus Phallusia; species Phallusia mammillata. Next base: position 18,497,733 of record NC_137253.1, read on the forward strand.
TGTGAAGTGACTGTTCCCAAAATTACTTGTAGAAATGGCAGACTAAAGCCTTTTTAATCGTTCATAAATGTATCGGTATTTGTTCCGATGCCACCAAAGTAGTGATGGGACGGGTACCCGGTACTCGGTATCAATGGTATGGAACGATTTCAGTGGTATCGATACTCGGTATCGAAATATTTTGTCTCAGTTTTCGATACCAACATGCGAATACCGATGGTCGTTTTACACCATCAGAATTGGGGATGTTCAAAGTAGAATAGCTGGGTATTCTAGAATAATTGTTTTGAATCTAGATTATTGAATCCAATTCTTCTATTATTTTTGTCTGTGCAATCAGTATTCTTGACAACAACTAAAGTAGACTAGTTTAATGCATTATAAAACATATTCTTCATTTATATATATTGTAAAAACGAACCAACCGCAACAAAGAAAAACACTTGGGAAAAAACTTTGCACAACTGCATTAAAACTAAATGCCCCAAAATCCACAAAGCCAGAAAAATTAGCATAAGGTTAAAAAATAATTATAACAATTTTATTCAGTGATTTTTATTGCCTTCAGTAGAAGTAACTATGTTGTAAGCATGCTGAGGTAATTTGATTTGTATGGCGATAGAGGACTGACATAGATTCCCTAGCGTACAAATATGTAATGTTTGTTAACCTAAAACAACTAAAAAAACAGGCACCCTAGCAAACAAAGTTTGGACATTGGGTGATTAATTATTTCAATTCCCAATAAACTACCTGCACTTTTGCAACACAAAACATGAACTTTGCAGCGTTTATTCACTACATTTTTATGTTTGACCCAATCGTCATATGTTTGGGATTCCTTTACTGTTTTGCGATATTAACACACAATCCCATGCTATAAATTGCTGCTTAACGCCATGACCGTTAAACGTTTTTTGTTGTCAAAGTCGGAAAACAATTAGATGCTGGTAAGACGTTGCAAAAAGTTGCTGGTATGTCGGTTAATGACATAAACGTAATGACGTGATCAGATGCGTAGCAAGTGCGCTAATCGTTAATTATGAGTCCCCTTCCCTGAAGGGGACACATATTGATTTTACTCGAATTGTTTGTTTGTTTTTCTTCCTTTTTTTTTCTTCCCAAAGTTTGTCCGACTCGTTTTTCCATCAAATGTTTGATGGATTTGGCTGAAATTTACACAGATGGTAGATATAGTTATGTAGATGTGCATCCCACTTTGTTTTTGTCGATAACCCCAGTATTTACCCCGCTAGCCCCCTAAAATGGGTATTTTTTCCTGGAAGTTTGTCCGACTCGTTTTTCCATCAAATGTTTGATGGATTGGGCTGAAATTTACACAGATGGTAGATATAGTTATGTAGATGTGGATCCCACTTTGTTTTTGTTGATAACCCCAGTATTTACCCTGCTCGCCCCCTAAAATGGGTGTTTTTACCCAAAGTTTGTCCGACTCGTTTTTCCATCAAATGTTTGATGGATTTGGCTGAAATTTACACAGATGGTAGATATATTCATGTAGATGTGCATCCCACTTTGTTTTTGTTGATAACCCCAGTATTTACCCCGCTAGCCCCCTAAAATGGGTGAGTTTTTAAACAGTGTCAGAATTGGCTGAAATTTGGATTTCTTATATAGTATGCCATTTATAGGTGTCGATTGTTGTGTTCAACCCTGTAGGCCTAACACAGTTGTTGCTCAAAACACCTCTAGTGGTCGAAATTTTAAACATTGGCGGATTGGGTTGAAATTTTGCAGTACTATTGATTGAGTCATTGCGGTTTTTATATATTTTTTAGTTTGTGTGTCGAACCCAATTAGTTGCCCTACTAGCCCCCTAAAATGGGTCAGTTTTTTAAAACGTTAAATAGGACATACTTCAAACAATATCTGGGGTGAATCTAATTTTATAGTTTGTATTCTACATAGTATTATTATTTAAGCCCAGTGCCGATCACTGTGTTTTACCTCACAACACCCAACTTTTTCATGGTTATCTCTTGAATTGCATTATTTTCAACTTTGCATGTGTGGGGACCCATGAGTTTTTGCCTGCAGAAACGACTAAAGTTATAAAAGACGATGGCTAATATGGGACCCAATACAAAATAAGCATAGGAAATATATTTATGTTTTAAAATAGGTTATAGTGTATATGCAAGGGCAATATGTGCTAAGCCACCCTTCTAGTTATGCTTTAAGTGCACAACCGTCGTTATGCGACTTGTGCTTGGCGTTGTATAGCGCTCCCTAAATTTGACGGCGACGAGTCACTTGCCGTCTTTTGCAACTGGTACAATGACCGGGCGTCGACGTAAAATCGTAACGCATGTGTTTACATTTTTACCAACGGCGAGAGCACACATTTATATTGGTTCCAATTACCCGGATTCGATATTCTACTTTGAACATCCCTAATCAGAATACAGGCAACCTTATGCCAATGGTTGCTTCGGACAGCACAAAATCGGGAAAAAGTATCGCCAGGTTAGGTACATTTTTTCGCTATCATATGGAGATTGCATTTTTCTGCATGTGTGTGTGCACGTCTGTACCTCGGCCATGTTAGATAAATAAGCCAGTGTACAACACTACTTAAGTACTCGGTACTCGGTATCGAAGGTATATACATGTGGTACTCGGTATCGGTACTCACTTCAAAACCTGGTGTTTTCCCATCACTACACCAAAGTATCGGGTGAGTAGCAAAACAGTATTACCGTGTCTACCCTAACTACAACAGCATATACTAATTTGTGTTATACGACGCAACATACGAAGATTCGAATCAATGACCTAAGTTTATTTGTTGTGGAAACTTGTTTACCCAAACTAATAGATACACATCCGTTATGAATGTTTGTGCGGCGTGAGTGATGTGTTGTTGAGTGCATGTGCATTGCAAATTCTTTTTGAGACACGCGTTTGCGATTGCACCTTACCCACGACGATTAGCATGTGTGACATCACATTCCCGCCCAACGCATAAGAACGCTTATTGTGAGAGTAAATGTTCTTTTTAGGTTAGAAAAGAGAGTATCGAAACCACTACTTCAATTGATGACAGTCACGTCATGTCAATTGATGATTGCACCTTTTACACAGTTAGTGTAGCATCGATAATTAAAAAGTTTCGAATGCGACTAACGTAATTCGGCCACGGCTTGATCCAAGCAGGTTTTTTACGAAAACAATATTGGTAGATTGTTGCCTAATCTCTGTTTTTACGCTAGTCGTGCCACTGCATCAGTACTTCATTATTATTCTGAGAAAATTAGTTGAAAAAATATAGACCAACTTTAATTGTGGCTACGAATTATGGTTGCGCACACAAGTTTGTTGGTTGCGCGACCACATTTTTGAACCCCTGGAAAATGGAAAAATTGCAATATATTTGGACAACAATGTCTTTTTTAAATAGTGCAAGTTCAAGTTTAGTTTATTTGCACTTTAATTAAATGGAAATAGGTTGTAATACAAAGATTGCCTGTGCGGGGCAGCGAAAGACCTCATGGTCATCCTGTCAGCCACCCCTAAATATGTGAAACATGTATGGCTTTCCAGTTTCCAAGACCCATTAATTACCTTTACACTCCCAAATAACTGTTGAAACACTTATATTTCCCGGACCAGAGTGGCCTAACTGCAGGCCTGAGATAATTTTGTTGGCCCGTGAAATGTTGATTGACATCAATAGATTTCGTTTTCAATGCTTTAAAATGTGAGGATTAGGCGACCACAAAATAATGTAAAATCTCCCATTCTGATACATGACAAGGCTATGTCGGCAAATTAGTCATTGTGATTTGGAGAAAACTATAAAAAATAAAAGCGATAGAAAGAGAAAGCGATAAAAGCGACATTTTTAAATTAATGGGTAGAAAATTATCAATTACTGAAGAAATTTACAAGAACTGGGGGATTCGCAAAATTAATTAGCCAACTATAACTTACAGCCAGCTTTTATTAGGCTTGCAAAGAAGACCAGGCACAAGGGCCGCATCAGCTCAAACATGCTGCTATTTTAATAAGTTGTGTACACTGGCGCTTGTTTGTGTTTTTGTGATCTCAAGAGTGATATTTTGCCACATGAGACACTGGAATAAGGCTATGCAAAGAGCTGGTCCATACTATTTAAGTTTTAAAGCTAGTTTGGAAAGCCACTTTTCTGGATAAGTTTGTCTGTATTTTGTGATCTCTGTGAGCACTGTGAGCAATATCTAGAAAAACATTTCGGTCGCCATATGAACCGTATGGCACTGTTGCAACTTATACTGTTAATAACATTTCTGGAATATTGTTTATTATGGGTCCCCTTCCCTGAAGGGGACACATATTGTTTTTGTCCATATATTTTTTTTCCGTCTAACGCAGATTTGTTCCCACATTTTGGTCAAGAAAGAATGGTTCAAACTTTTTCAAATTTACACACATTATAGATATTGGTCTAAAGATGGTCCATATGAATATTGACCCCGTTTGATCCCTCGGTTCACCCACAGCCCCCCAAAACGTGAATTTTTAAAATGGCTATACTTGCTAAAGCAGATGATTCTGAAGTTTCATACTTGTACATTGCAGCGTATTTTAAAGTATTTTGTAACTTGAAGTTGTGTATATCCATTTTCACCCCTTTACCCCCAAATACAAGACTTAACCTGCTGAAATTGTAAACAGCTGTGGATAGGGTGCACCTTGTTGGCTGTTAAAAATTTGAGTGCAATCGGCTCAGTAATTACTCTTACAGCCCCAAATATGTTTTTACATGCTGTCTTTTGTCAAATTTGTGCTCGCTCAGTGCACAGCTGACGCAATGGGAGTGACTGACAATAGTGGCGCATGGAAAAATGCCTCTGCTTCACACATGAACGCAGTCGTCACTTGACCATTTTCTCACTGGTTGGAATTAAGATCTTATGATGTTAGTTATATTGCGCTGTAAACGTTAATGTAGGTCAACTTATTCGTGTTTCGAAACCCAGAGCGACAACGCAGCACAATTTGTTACACCTGTGTAACGTGACTTCTCAAACTGGAAGCGTTAATAAAACTGTTTCAGAACAGGTTTTGGACATAAAAAGCCCAGCTAAGCAATCATATTGTTGGTATATAGAAACTTAACGGCGCCAGGGAACGCTATGTGCGGATTAAAAATCATAATTCTATTCCAGTTTAACAATGACTGTGCCCTATTTTTACTGTTACCAAATCGCATATGCATATGTGTGGGGACCCATTAGATTATGCTTGCAGAAACAATTATGTTATAAAGTGCCAGGAAAAAGATAGGGACCCAATGAAATGTAGGTGCCAAATATATATCTGTTATAAATATAGTAAATGGTATATGTGATACATCATCGTTAAATATGATGTAGTATATATAAACTGGCAATATATAGGAAAACCACTATTCTAGTTTTAGTCATTCTTAGGAAAAATAATAGACTTCTGGTTTACCCAGAATTGTATTAATGTAAAAAAATTCTAAACGCGTTCTAGTGTGTATATTATGCAGTGAATAGAGAAGCCATTGTTCAAAATGTCATGTGACTATTATTCTAAAAAGTTATTCTACTTTGTACATCTCTACCCACAGATCACACATATATATATATATATTTATTTATTTGTATATATATTTAGAACACTCATGTATTAATGATTTACAGCAAAACCATATGCAAAAATGATCAAAGAAAGTCGACTGCAACGTAATGATTTCGAATTTCTTAAGGTTATTGGAAGAGGTGCATTTGGAGAGGTAGGTCCTTTTGTTTTACTACAGTTGTAATTATGGGACTCCTTTCCCGAAGGGGAAAACCACACATATGGCCTCCAGTAGTTTGACTCCAAATGACCCAGCCATTTCATACCTTGTTGATTGGTGCATTGTAAATTATTCTAAAGTATTTTGTAGCTTTTAATTAGATTCACCTATTTTTTAGCCCTAAATCCCGAAATATTCGTTTTTAGGTTTACCGGTACTAAAATTATTTTTTCATAGGTTTCTTTCCCTGAAGGGGAAACATATTGATTTTACTTGATTTTTTTTTCTTTTCTTTATTCCCAAAGTTTGTCCACCTCGTTTTGCCTTGAAATGTTTCATAGATTTTGATAAAACATACACAGATGGTAGATATAGTTAAATGGGCTTATATTTTAACAGCATATTTGACCTAAATTATGGGCCAACTGAAACTTTGGGGCATCAATAAATAAATACGGTTCAAAATACTTGAGATTATTTCTCTTTATCCTGTTTAGGTTGCCTTGGTTAGGATGAAAGAAAATGAAAGAGTTTTTGCAATGAAAACTTTGAATAAATGGGAAATGCTAAAGCGAGCTGAAACAGCATGCTTTCGCGAGGAAAGGGATGTCTTGGTAAAAGGAAGCTGTGACTGGATAACACGTTTACATTTTGCTTTCCAAGATGAAAGAAACTTGGTAAGTATAACATATTAGAGGTGTAGCAGTAAAGGGCTTCTTTTTTCAGTTTATAATTAGCAACTGGAATGATTGTTTTTCTGTTAAAATACTAGGATTTTTACATCGATATCAAAGATATGGATAAAAATGTGTGTGCATGTCTTGTTATGCTAGTTGTCAGGTTTTAGGATATAAATGTCAGGTTTTAGGAAATGCTGGAAGGGAAAACAGATAAATGATATTAGGATTTTAATTGTACTCTATGAATTAACTTTGTGTATTTTTACAGTATTTTGTCATGGACTACTATGTTGGTGGCGATCTTTTAACACTCTTAAGCAAATTCGATGACAGATTGCCCGAAGACATGGCAAGATTTTACATTGCTGAAATGGTTCTAGCAATTGATTCTATTCATCAGCTTAACTATGTTCATCGGTAAACAATGGCTAAGAAGATTGATGTATGATCGCACAATTTTTTTTTCAGCAACAAAAATTCAGCAATTTATCAGAATATGTGGAGCAATATCTCGAAAATAACAGTAACATATAGATCCATGTAAAAAACCAATATAAAGGAAAGTCACCCTTTTTTGTTCTTTCATTTGGACTTTTAAAGAGCAGCCATATTTTTGGAATGCATGAATTAGCAGTTATTATGGGTCCCCTTAGATATTGATCCTCCTGAAGTTTGACCCTAAATGACCCAGCGGTTCACCCACAGGTCCCCAAAACATTTTTTTAAACGGTTGTAGTGACTAAAGTACATGAGCTAAGAGTTTCATACTTTGTTGGTTGGTGTAATGTAAGGTATTTTAAAGAATTTTTTTCCTTAAAAAAGGATTTACCCATTTTCACCCTATAAACCCCAAAATATTCGGCACAAAGTTTGAGAATCACTGTCCTAAACGAACAATTTTTAAAACGACTGTACTGGCTAAAATACATAATCTGGAAGTTTCTCTGTATTGGATTCAGCTATCTTTCACCCCTTAAACCCCAAAATAATCGGTTTTAGTTTTGCGCCAGAAATATAAGCCCAATGTGCTGAAGTTTTGAACAATAGTTTGCGGTAGGTTTTTCGTTTAGTATATATTTAAAATTTTGCCTTAATCGGCCAAACGGTTACCTTTACAGCCCATAATATGCGTACACTGTCAGTCAGTTGGAAGTCTCAAGGGAGTAATTTCTCAAGGGAGTGTCTGTATTACAATGGTTAAGGTTTTCTAGGAAAATTTGTGTTTAAAAACTGAACGACAAAATCAAGGTCAAAGCAAGAGATTAAATCGAAAGTATTTTTCCATTTTTTTACTGTCTTTGGTAATTAAATGACAATAATGATGCAAAAAGAATACTGACAAAACTTTTAAAGTTGGGTTATTGCTTTCTGAAAATTTGTCCGTAAGAATCTAAAAAAACGGAACATTTGTTTGCCGTAAATCAGCACAAACCTGTTTGTGGGGACCCAATCGTTTTTGCTTGCAAAAACAATCAGATGTGTTGATCAAATGATGTGTATAGCAAATTGGCAAATAGGATATACAATATATAAAATGGAAGTATACTAGAAAGCCACCTTTCTAGTTTTTCTATATTTATGTACATTTGTCTTTCTAAATCTGAAATTCGTTGTGCCATATAAATATGTTTACTAATTTGCAAGTCTGCTTGTGAGGAGGCTGTTAGTCTATAGCAAAGGTGGGCAACCTTTTAGCATGCGCGGGCCAGAAAAGTAATGATATTGTGGGTGCGGGCCGCCATAGGTGCCGAGTATAAAAATGCAAGGTGGCAGACGTAAAATATGACGTCACTTCAAGTGACGTCACTAATGCGTGCAACCACAAGTATCAAATTGGAAAATAATAATAATGCGGAACACGAACGTTTATCATGGTTCGGAAACATTTAAAAATGTTTCGTCAAGTTGCTTTATATCACCTGGGATTGTTGCTATATTACGACACATTTCCATTGTACGTAATAATGGCCAAACATCCATGAGTAAACAATTTTGTGTTTGACGTCATAAACAAGGCACTAACTCAAATACGTTGCAGTTTCAAAGCACGTTTTGTTGCTTTTTCGACAGCACGCTTGTTTAAAAGCAAATTTGTTTCTAATTTTTTTACGTTTTTTTCAAAAAATTTTTGTTGTTTCGTATGACAAATTAACAAACCAAAATATCCACGGCGGCCGCCACCGTGGCTAACAAAACCAAGGTGGCGGCGCCTATGTGGGCCGCAACGGTTCCAATGCAATAACAAGAGTGTACACAACTCAACTTCAAGTATTTGCTCAATGTGAATGTATACAATTGTCAAATCAACCTTGGACAGGTTTGGTTAGGTTACTAACAATCAGGCCAAACCACATTTACAACACAGTCCAAAGGCTAGCACAGCACACACACAATAATTTTGTCTTTGTACGTAACAATGCCTATTCTTAGTTATAACTATCAGCGTGTAGTTTGAAAATTATTTGGTGTACAAAAGAAACATAACGCATAAATTCGAATAAAATGCGAATTTTTAATGCGGTTGCGGGCCGGATACATGAAGCATTGGGAAATTGTTCGCGGGCCGCTCAAAAGCTTCACGCGGGCCGGATCCGGCCCGGGGGCCGTAGGTTGCCCACCCTTGGTCTATAGTTATCAAAATGCTATGTTGGTAAATGCCAGATAAGGATCCATTAAAACTGAGTAAAAAGGTATATCTGGCATACAAGTTTCAAATAATCATACAATGGGATGTAGTATGTATAAATTTTCATCATAATTACAGGGAAGCCACTTTTCGGGGGCATCTTTTTATTTACCCAAGTTTACTTGTTACTGCACAGCTTAAGTCGATTAGATTGAATCAAAGCTTTCTATTTTTTGTAGAGATATTAAACCTGACAACGTCTTGCTTGATGTCAACGGCCACATTCGCTTGGCTGACTTTGGTTCTTGTCTTAAACTAATGCCTGATGGAACAGTAAGTAAAACATAGTTCCCTCTTTTCACTTCTGACACTTTATTCTAAAATGATTTAGGTACATTCCAATGTTGCGGTGGGAACACCAGATTACATATCACCTGAAATATTGCAAGCCATGGAGGATGGAAAAGGACGCTATGGTCTGGAATGTGATTGGTGGTCTCTTGGTGTCTGTATGTATGAAATGTTTTTTGGAGAAACACCATTTTATGCAGAATCTCTTGTGGAAACATATGGAAAAATAATGAATCACAGGGTGAGTTACTTTTAGTTGTGTAGGCACACTAAACCAAAACTCTTACAGAGTAGCCTTACAAAGAACAAAATTTACATTAACAAGTGTAAAATGTGGTCATTGTTGGTCCCTTAGCAAAAATGGGACACATATTGTTTTGATTTGTATTTTCTTGTCAAATGCTGATTAGATCTTCCATCTTTTATTGCAAAAATAGTGTTCCAAAGTATTTTTAAAGCACATGTTACTTATGTTTGGCTACCACATGACAGGAGTTACTGCGGTTCATCGTATTTGTTTTGCAAAACTCAGCTTTAGAAGTACCTTAGTTTTGGTAAAAAGGCAATATCTTTAAGGTCAACATTACATTTCTTTGATTTTAGGAGAAGTTTCGGTTTCCAGCTCATATTGTTGACATTTCTGAAGAAGCCAAAGACCTGATGAGCAAGTAAGTAACATATATATGTCTGATGTGGTAGGTGCAGTCAATCATTTTTTTAAATTAGCAACATATACATAGGAAAAACGTATTTCCAGGTTAACTCTGTACTTGCTTACAGACTTGTTTGTGACGCAAATCAGAGACTTGGTGCAAATGGTGTGAATGACTTTAAGAAACACCCTTTCTTTGTTGGAATTGATTGGGAAAATCTAACTAACACCACTCCGCCATATCAACCCGAGTTTTCTTCACCTACCGACACATGTAATTTTGATGTTGATGACATGGATTTAAAACCAGCCACTGCAGATTCTCAACCTCCACCGCCACGCTCCCATGCAGCATTTAGTGGAAGCCATTTGCCATTTATTGGTTTTACATTTACTGCCACATCGTAAGTCAAAGAATAATTTGTTGCATTCAGCATGTTACTCATATTGTTTTTGTCCATTCTTTTGGTGCTGGTTTGTTCCACCTGTTTGAAATCAAATGGTGGTAAACAATAGAAATTCATTGCAATTGTGGTAAATTGTATATTATATGTGTACAATCATAAAATAAGTGAATAGAAATATAGTAGCCACTCTTCTACTTTTCATTACAATTTCATTTGCCAAAATACTTAAAATGTTCTACAGTTTTTAAATTATTTTTAAGGAATAGAAATATAGTAGCCACTCTTCTACTTTTCATTACAATTTCATTTGCCAAAATACTTAAAATGTTCTACAGTTTTTAAATTATTTTTAAGGATCTTGTCAGATGCTGGTCGACAAAGACTTTTTTCATCCACCAATTTAGTTTCTAAAGGTGACCAAAGTATAAACAAGTCTCATGGCGATGGTAATAATGCACAAACATTTGAAAGAAGAATTCACCGTCTTGAGCAAGAGAAAGCACAGTTGGAAAAGCGCCTACAAGGTTTTGTTTCTTTATTTTAATAGATCATATTTTTTGTTTAAGGGCAGCTTTTAATGTTTAATTTAAAAATATATTTGTAAGGTTATTTTTGGTACTATACGTTTTGTTTTATCTAAAGTTTATGTGGTTTTTATGGGTATCGTTTATTGATTTCACTCTTGTAGCCTGTCCTCGCACATGTGATATTATTGGGTCCCCTTGCATTAAGAGGAAACATATTGTTTTTGTCCTTATGTATTTTTTCTGTCTAATGCTGGTTTGTTATACGTGCTTGGTCAAGAAAGAGTGCTTTAAATTTATTCAAATTTGGACAAATGTTAGCTATTAATTTAAATTTGATCCCCTAATGACTCAGCGCTTCACCCAGAGGCCCCCAAAATGTATTTTAAAAATAAAACGGCTGTACTGGCTAAAGAACATCATCCAGGACAGTGGTTCTCAACTGGTGGTCCATGATGACTTTTTGGGTGGTCTACAGAAGTTTTGCTGATAAACTGAAGATGATTGCTTATTATGGGTCCCCTCCCTGAAGGGGACACATATTGATTTTACTCAAATTGTTTTTGTTTTTTTTCTTTTGTTTTCTTCTTTTTTTCTCCTCAAAGTTTGTCCGACTCGTTTTTCCATCAAATGTTTGATGGATTTGGCTGAAATTTACACAGATGGTAGATATAGTTATGTAGATGTGCATCCCACTTTGTTTGTCCTGATAACCCCAGTATTTACCCCGCTAGCCCCCTAAAATGGGTGAGTTTTTAAACAGTGTCAGAATTGGCTGAAATTTGGATAGCTTGTATAGTATGCCATTTATAGGTGTCGATTGTTGTGTTCAACCCTGTAGTCCTAACATTTACCCCACAAGCCCCCAAAGTGTAAAATGCATTTGTATGTTACTGGACACCACAAACGAAAGATTTCGGTGGCGCAGTAATAGTATTACAAGGGCAACCAGTCGTATGTTACTCATTGGGCATTGTGGCTTGCTTGATAGACGTTTTGCGCCATTGCAGTTCGGGGGTTGTTTACAGCCCTTTGACGTCAGAAACATTAACGGTTGTTGCTCAAAACACCTCTATTGGTCGAAATTGTAAACATTGGCGGATTGGGCTGAAATTTTGCAGTAGTATTGATTGAGTCATTGTGGTTTTATATATTTGTAGGTTTGTGTGTCGAACCCAATTAGTTACCCTACTAACCCCCTAAAATTGGTCAGTTTTTAAAAACATAAAATAGGACATACTTCGAACAATATCTAGGGTGAATCTAATTTTATAGTTTGTACTCTACATCAGGCCTGTCAAACTCGCGGCCCACGTAGCCCTCCAATGCAGCCCACAAACGGTCAACAACAATTGTAGTATTTTGTCCGATTTTTATCTAATTATACTCAATTTTTCTTACGTTTCAAGTTAAAAGCTATTATTATGGGTCCCCTTCCCTGAAGGGGACGCATCTTGATTTCACTATGTTGTTGTTGTTTTTCTTTTTTTTTTCTCCGATGAAGTTTGTCCATGCACTTTTGACATGAAATCTTTGATGAATTTGGATGAAACTTTCACAGATGGTAGATATAGTTATGCAGATGTGCCATCTGCTTTGTTTGACTTGATAACCCCAGTATTTACCCCGCTAGACCCCAAAGTGTAAAACGTTTTTGTATGTTGCTGCGCACCACAAACGAAAGATTTCTGTGGTAAAATGGTATAATAAAGGCACCAGAACATTTGCTACTTGTGTTTGTGCATTACTAGGTGGTCGTTTTTGCACATGGCAACAGAGGGGTGTTAACAGCCTTATGACGTCAGAAGCGTTGACGAATGTTGCTTATAGCACCTCTAGTGGCCAGAGTTTTAAACATTGGCCGATTTCGATAAAAACTTACACAACTGTTGATTGGGTCATTGTGATTTCATATTTCATACGTTTGGGTGTTGAACCCCATCAGTTACCCCACTAACCCCTAAAATGGGTCAGTTTTTTAAACGGTGTTGGGATTAGATGAAATTTGGACAGCTTGTAGAATTTGTCATTTATAGGTGTCAATTGTTGTGCTTAACCCAGCTAGAGGGGTATCTAGCCCCCTAAAATGGGTGAATTTTTTAAACAATGTCAGAATTTAATAAAATTCAGATAGCTTGTAGAGTGTCCCATTTATAGGTGTTGATTCTTGTGTTCAACCCTGTCGCTCTATCATTTACTCCACTAGCCCCCTACCATCATGTGAAATTTGCCATTAATGGGAGCCGATTATTGTGTTTTAGCCTATTTTCTCACTATTTAACCCTTTTTCTCAGATAGACCATAAAATAGAAGAACCTTCAAAACTGTATTAATGGAATGAGTTTAAATAGTTTGTACTCCTTATAACATATTTATTTATGTAAAGTACCGATCACTGTGTTTGACCTAACAATACCAAACTTTCTCATCGTTATCTCTTGAAATGCATTATTTACAACTTTGCATGTGTGGGGGACCCATGAGTTTCTGCTTGCAGAAACAACCAAGGTTATAAAAGACAGTGGATGGTATGGGACCCATACATAAATAAGTGTAGGAAATATATTAATGTTTTAAAATAGGTTATAGTGTATATGCAAGGGAAATATGTGCTAAGCCACCCTTCTAGTTTAAACAGACGTTTATGGAAATTTAATTTATACATACAAATTCATATGTTATGAATAGAAACGATAGTAATTAAACCGTTCCTTAAAGTTAAACAACCCGGGGCCGTACGGCCACATTAAAATATATGTACTGGCAGGCGTGATGTAATTAAAACTCCTTTGCCAAAACTTTTGATTTTCAAACTACCCTAAACAGATTTTGTGTTATTGAAAAGAGTATTACCAGCCTAGTACCTATTATGTGCAAACAAGGCGAAAAAACAGGTACGAAAAGCGTCACAATATAGATTATGACGTAATAATAGAGTTGAAACTGCTGGTCTTCACATTGTGGAGCTTAATCTGTACATTAAGTTGGAAATTAATCTGCGCTTTTGGGGTGTCAGTAGATGGTATATATATATGATATACATTTTTCTTGTAATTTTTAAACAGAAACCAGCAGATAATTGGCGGCCGTTGGTGAAATAAGGATCTGCAATGCGGTCGTCGTAGCGAAAAGGTTGTTTAAGTGTATAAAACTAGACTAAAAATTACATGCGGCCCTCGGCATAATTCCCACTGCAATGTGGCCCGCGAACCCCACGAGTTTGACACCCCTGCTCTACATAGTATTATTATTTAAGCCCAGTGCCGATCACTGTGTTTACCTTACAACACCCGACTTTCTCATGCTTATCTCTTGAAATGCATTATTTTCGACTTTGCATGTGTGGGGACCCATAAGTTTCTGCCTGCAGAAACAAGTAAGGTTATAAAAGACGATGGCTAATATGGGACCCAATACAAAATATGCATAGGAAATATATTAATGTTTTAAAATAGGTTATAGTGTAAATGCAACAACAAAATGTGCTAAGCCACCCTTCTAGTTGTTTAGGTTCAGGTAATTGGTAACGTGCCAATGATTGTCATTTTTTATGTCTTCTATTCGTGACCTTGCACAACGTATCAGGTAGGTCACCAATTAAGGAAGGCATTTATTCCTCTAGTTATATACTGAAAGAGGGTCAAAATGTTAGTTGTTAATACTTTTTTCATATCCTGAATTTCGGTTTTATAGAATTATGTTTCAAGCCAAAATTTTTGTCATGCGGTCTTACTTCAATCTTGCTAAAAATGGAATGGTCCATGATATTATTTTTAAAAACCACTGATCTAGGAGTTACATACTTTTTTCATTGGTAAAATGTAAGGTTTTCTAAAAATTTTGGTAATTATGGGTCCCCTTCCGTGAAGGGGACACTTATTGTTTTTGTCCGTATTTTTTTTCTTTTTTCTGTCTAAGGCTGGTTTGTTAAACGCATTTGGTCAAGAAAGAGTGCTTCAAATTTATTCAAATTTGGACAGATGTTAGTTATTAATCTAAATTTGATCCTCCTGAAGTTTGACCCCGAATTACCCAGCGGTTCACCCACAGGCCCCCAAAATGCAAAATTTTTAAAACATGGTTTGTTATATGCGTTTGGTCAAGAAAGAGTGCTTCAAATTTGTTTAAATTTTGTCAGATGTTAGTTATTAACCAAAATTTGATCCTCCTGAAGTTTGACCCTGAATGACCCAGGGGTTCACCCACAGGCCCCCGAAACGTAAATTTTTTAACGCTGGTTTGTAACGCTCGTTTGGTAAAGAAAGAGTGCTTCAAATTTATTCAAATTTGGACATATGTTAGTTATTAATCCAAACTTGATTCTCCAGAAGTTTGACCCAGAATTACCCAGTGGTTCACCCACAGGCCCCCGAAACGTAAATGTGTCTAACGCTCGTTTGGTCAAGAAAGACACTGTAGGCAGAAGTCCCAAGAGAGTAACTCAATGGTTTACGATAGCAGGAGGGCTCAGCTTGACGTCGGACAGACGTTTTACGAGACGTCGTTTTGGTGAACAGAAATCAGCTGTTTTGCACAGCAATGCTATTTCATTTTATTAAGTTGTCACTCACATTTTCAGTTTTGGCAAAGGTTTCACACCTATGACATGATTTAAACCTAATAAGCGTGCTTCGGTTTCGTATATGTCAAGCAAAACTTGTTAATCAAAATAAAGTTGAAAAAATAAACTTGACATTTTTGCAAGATAAATGTTTTTTTTAAATGCTCGTTGTCAGGTCGACCGCCGCATGTCCATGGGTTACTTAAGGTCAACTAGTAGGCATTACTAACACAGTTCAGAACTTTCTCTCGTCATAACGTAGCGTTTTTTTGCAATAAATTTAGGAATCAACACTCAAGGCATGTATAAATTAGGTTAAACGGTGTTGTTGAACAGTAAGGATGGCGTGCTATTGAAAACGGTGTCAATCGGTCAAACAGTCGTTTGGCGTGTGCACCCTGAGAGGTTACTACAGGTCAATGGTTTTGCGAAACAAAGTTAAATGAAAAACAATTTGTTATGTGTACACTTGTAGCAAATTGCTTTTTAATTTAAAGTGTCTGTAACACAACTGTTACAGCTTTCTAGAAAAAAATGTGTTTAAAACCTGACCTTGGACGACAATATCTGGGTCAAAGCAAGAGATTAAATTAAAGTATTTGTTTCGTTCTTTTTTAATGTTTTTGTAATTATATGACAATAATAGTGCAAAAAGAATACGAACAAAAAAAATGTATTGTTGGGTTAATGCTTTCTAAAAATTTGTCCTTAAAAATCTAAAAGTCACCGCAACATTTGTTTACCGTAAATCCGCACAAACACGCGTGTGGGGACCCATTAGTTTTTGTTTACAAAAACAATCATATGTGTAGATCAAATGATGTGTATAGTAAATTGGTAAATATCGTATAGAATATATAAAATGGAAGTATATCAGAAAGCCACCCTTCTAGTTTTAATAGGGTTCAACCATTTTCACCCCTTAAACCCCAAAATATTCACTTCTGTCTAACGCTGGTTTGTTATACAAGTTTGGTCAAGAAAGATTCTTTAAATTTATTCAAATTTACACAGATGTTAGCTATTGATCCAAATTTGAGCCTGCTGAAGTTTGATCCCGAATGACCCAGCGGTTAATCCACAGGTCCCAAACGTATTTTTTTTAAAACAGTTGTACTGACTAAAGTACATAATCAAGATGTTTCATGCTTTGTTGGTTGGTGCAATGTAAGGCATTCAAAGAATTTTCTAACTTTTTATTGGATTTACCCATTTTTACCCCGAAATAATCGGTTTTAGTTTTAGGCCAGAAATATGCCCTCATTTGCTGAAATTTTAAAAAAAATTTAAAATTTTAACTCATTTTGTATTTAAAATTTTGTCTTAATCGACCAATTGTTTACCTTTATAGCCCATAATATGTGTACACTGACAGTCAGATAGAAGTCCTAAGAAAGTAACTCACTGGTTTATGATTAAGGCGGTTTAAATTCTCGTTATCAGCTTGGCCGCAGCATGACCAGTATATAGTAAATTGGTAAATAGGATATAGAATATATAAAATGGAAGTATATTAGAAAGCCACCTTTCTAGTTAAATGTTGTGTATGGATATACCCAACTAAAATTTGGGAAACAATTGTACTTTATTGTATGGCACATGATGTATGTGGTCCATTAACCATTAGTAGAATGTGTGTGTACAGTGTGAGTGTGAAATTTTATACTGACTAAATAGGATGGACAATTTAATCACAGTGGCCGCAACCATGCTTTAAACCAGGTGTGTGCAACCCGCGGCCCGCGGGCCACAATCCGGCCCGCCAAGCCGTTTAGTGTGGCCCTTAACAACACTCTGATTCAGAGCAAGTAAAAATGCACATTTTAGCAAAAAATCTCCGCTAGTTTTCAGTAAATCTCCTAAGTTGCTAACGTAACAAGAATAAGCTAAACCAGCGCATGGAAGTATGGAACTTAATTCACCCAGAACTATGGTCTTCTATGCGCACTAGGTGGTGGTTGCGTATCTATACCGAATGTGACGTAATATACCTCATTGTCTGGTAAACAATTACTTTGTTGTCGAAGGCAGTGTTGCGACGAAACTAACTTGCACCTAGCATTTTCAAGTTGATTTTAAACGCAAAATAAAACAAAACGCAGGGGGGTGGAAATAATATCGACATGATATTATAATGCAAGCCGCACCAACAGTAGCGTAAAAAAACGTGTAATACGGTACATGAAAAAGTTTATGTGGCCCTCGCTTGATGTCCGAAGTTGGTTTTATGGCCCACCGACGAAAAAGGTTGCACACCCCTGCTTTAAACAACTGTTAAATCCTCCTATTTTTGTTATGTTTACAAAAAAGCTGTAGTAAAAAAAACCTAACCAAGACTGTTTTATTTGTATTTCTTTTTGTCACAGACTCTGCAAACCTAGTGAATAGTGCACCAACATGGAACAATTCTGCGGAAAGTGATGAACTAAAAAAATTAAAAGATGAGGTAAACTTTCTAAGAAAAAAACTGGTTGTTGCAGATCAAGAACTTCAAGCTGCTGATGTCTTACGAAAAGACTTGGAAGGTGCTGTTTTTTTTAAAAAAATCTAAGTTTGAATCTATACAGACTAAATTATTATGGCAAATGTCCATTTTTATATTGCTATCAATTAGCAAATGCATGTAAAAATATAAGTGGATGGATTGTTGCAATATGACATAATAGAGGTAAGTCATTATTAGAGTGCCAGTTAATTTTGTGTAGATATTCAACAAAAGGTTAAGACTTTGGAAAAAAATAACCGACACATGAAACAAGAACGAGATGAGGTGCACAGGGACTTTGTTGCAGCTAAGGAAAGGGCAAAAGAGCAAACTCGACAACTGCGTGATGCTCATTCGCAGAAAAGATTAGCTATGGATGAATTTACCGAGATAAATGACAGGTAAAAATTGTCTATGCAAACGTTGAAGGTTGTCCTTTTTTACTTTGTCTACGTGAGTTTGTTGCCCCAACATATAATACGAAGTGTTTTAATCTTTTTTCGAATTTATTCACATGATAGGTATCTGAAGTTGATCTATGCAAGTTTTGAACCTGGTTTACCCATAAAATGTCCTATTAAAATGCCTGTTGATACCAAAAATGTTTTTGTTGTTCGCATTTGTTTGTCCATTAAAATTAAACTGCTTTATAAGGTACATGATTGAATGACAACCATGATTTTACTTCCACACTTTATTTGTCATCCTACTTTGCTGCCATGTTAAGTCTTTCATTAAACTTCCCTTCCCTGAAGGGGACGCATATTGTTTTTGTCTATATATTTTTTTCTGTAAAGCGCAGGTTTGTTCCCACGTTTTGGTCAAGAAAGAATGATTCAAAATGTTCCCACGTTTGGTCAAGAAAGAATGGTTCTTTTTCAAATTTACACACATTATAGATATTGGTCTAAAGATAGTCCATGTGAATTTTGACCCCGTTTGATCCCTCGGTTCACCCACAACCCCCCAAAACGTGAATTTTTTAAAACGGCTATACTTGCTAAAGCAGATGATTCTGGAGTTTCATACTTTTTCAATTGGTACATTGCAGCGTATTTTAAAGTATTTTGTAACTTGAAGTTGTGTATATCCATTTTCACTCCTTTACCCCCAAATATTTGTTTGTTTGTTCACATGTTAATGAGGTCAGAAATACAAGACTTAACCTGCTGAAATTTTAAACAGCTGTGGATAGGGTGCTCTTTTTTGGCTGTTAAAAACTTCAGTGCAATCAGCTCAGTAATTACTCTTACAGCCCCAAATATGTTTTTACATGCTGTGTTTTGTCAAATTTGTGCTCGCTCAGTGCACAGCTGACGCAATGGGAGTGATTGATGATAGTGGCGCATGGAAAAAATGCCTCTGCTTCACGCATGAACGCAGTCGTCACTTGACCATTTTCTCACTGGCTGGAATTAAGATGTTACAATGTTAGTTATATTGCGCTGTAAACGTTAATGTAGGTCAACTTATTCGTGTTTCGAAACACAGAGCGACAACGCAGCACAATTTGTTACACCTGTGTAACGCGACTTCTCAAACTGAAAGTGTTAATAAAACTGTTTCAGAACAGGTTTTGGACAAAAAAAGCCCAGCTAAGCAATCATATTGTTGGTATGTAGAAACTTAACGGTGCCAGGGAATGCTATGTGCGGATTAAAAATCATACAAAGGGCTATTGAGGGAAAAAATGTTGAAACTTTGTTAAAAGTTTGAATAGTTGGACTCATCCATTTTCCACCTCGTGTAAACAACGCGCAACTCCATGTCGAAAAAAGCCCAATTGGGTGCGAAAAGCGCAAACCTGCCCACTGAAAAGCGAATATCTCGGCCTCGCGCATAACTGGACGTGCTATCAGGCAGTCTTTGCACTGTGCGATTAAGATCTGTTTGTAGATCATTTAAAAACGTTAGTTATGCATTTGTTGTATCACGAAGTTTTGCGTCTTATGGCGGTTAACGACAGGCCCCTCCTGCTGCGATCGGCGCCATATCTTTATCTAACAACATTCGCACGCCGCGAGACAATGATCGCCGACGGAAATGAAACTGTGAAAAATTGACGCTAACCTCTGTTGTCTGGAGCTTTGCATTGACCCCAACCACAGGAAAAATGTTGCCCCTATATAACATTTGATGAAACTAGTTGTCGTCGATTTATAAAAATCTCCTACACAAGTTTACTTGAGTAGTTTATTGTGCCATTCATCCTGTTACGAATTCAAAAGAAATGTGTGTGTGGGGACCCATTGGTTTTTGCTTGCAGAAACAATTATGTTATAACAGACCACAAAAATATTGGTACCATACTGAATGTATCCATCAAATATATATCCCTTACAATTAAAATGAGTGGTGCGTAAATATGGCACAGTTTCTGTAAAATGGAATATATAGGAAAACCACTATTCCAGTTTAACAATGATTGTGCCCTATTTTTACTGTTACCAAATCGCATGTGCACATGTGTGGGGACCCATTAGATTATGCTTGCAGAAACAATTATGTTATAAAGTGCCAGGAAAAAGATAGGGACCCAATGAAATGTAGGTGCCAAATATATATCCATTATAAATATAGTAAATGGTGTATGTGATACATCGTTAAATATGATATAGTATATATAAACTGGCAATAATAGGAAAACCACTATTCTAGTTGATGTAGTGTATTTCAACCATGAAGTTTGACCATAGATTTTCATATTATTACATTTACGTGTGAAATTAACAGATCTTTTTACATTTTGTTTTTCAATAGCTAAATGAATCACTAAAATTGTGTAAACAAGTCATCAAAACATATTGCCTTTTCGGCTGCTGCACGGCCCAGAGGTTACTGCAGGTTAACATAAACATATTGCATGACAAGTTTCTGTCACACTATGTTGCAGATTAATTGATTAGTATTTATTGCTATGTTGGGTTCTAGCCAATGTTATGATCGTTTTCAAACAAGCTTTAAACTTGAGTAGTACAGCTAGTTTTTGTTGGAATACAAAAAAAATCACTTCCAGCTTTAGTTTACTTCTCTCGGTATGTGAGGTATTTTCTGTTTGTTAATTATGGGTTCCCTCACCTGAAGTGGACACATTTTGATTTTACTCAATAAGTTTTTTTGTTTTTTTCCCCTAAAGTTTGTCCGACCTCTTTTGCCATGAAATGTTTGATGTATTTAGAAGAAACTTTTGCAGACGGTTAAAAATAGTGAAAGCCTGTTGTTATGTAATTAACCGTAAAATATATAGTATTTATAGATTGGTAACATATAGAAAAGCTGATTTTGTAGTGTTATCCAATAGGCCTGATGTTAAAATGTATCAGTAATACAATGAAGATATTTTTGGCAAGACATTTCTAAGGATTTGTAAAAATAGTCCAAACATTTTATGGATCAAAACATGGGCAACCTTGAATTTCTGTTAGCACAAAAACACATGTTGTTAAATGTCAAAAAAATGATAAAAATCTATTTGAAGGTTGTGGATGAACTTATATTCGTTGTAACTATAGTTAAATATGTGTGTAAAATCAATACAGGTTTGTTCAATGTAAATATACAGAAAACCTCACCCTCGCCTTCTAGTTTGTTTCTGCCTTTGATCCGATTTGCAGTACATGAAGGTAGGGATGTTTGAAGCAGAATATTGAATCTATTGGATTCGAATCCAATTTATTTAGGGTAATTATGGGTCCCCTTCCCTGAAGGGGACACATATTGATTTTACTCGAATTTGTTTTTCTTTTTTTTCTTTCCAAAGTTTGCCCGACTCGTTTTTCCATCAAATGTTTGATGGATTGGGATGAAATTTACACAGATGGTAGATATAGGTATGTAGATGTGTATCCCACTTTGTTTTTGTTGATAACCCCAGTATTTATCCTGCTAGCCCCCTAAAAAGGGTTATTTTCTTGCCAAAGTTTGTCCGACTCGTTTTTCCATCAAATGTTTGATGGATTTGGCTGAAATTTACACAGATGGTAGATATAGGTATGTAGATGTGCACCCCACTTTGTTTTTGTTGATAACCCCAGTATTTACCCCGCTAGCCCTCTAAAATGGGTTATTTTCTGCCTAAAGTTTGTCAGACTCATTTTTCCATCAAATGTTTAATGGACTTGGATGAAATTTACACAGATGGTAGATATAGTTATGTAGATGTGCGTCCCACTTTGTTTTTGCTGATAACCCCAGTATTTACCCCGCTAGCCCCCTAAATGAGTGAGTTTGTAAACAATGTCGGAATTGGCTGAAATTTGGATAGCTTGTAGAGTATGCCATTTGTAGGTGTCAATTATTGTGTTCAACCCTGTAGCCTCAACATTTACCCCACAAGCCCCCAAAGTGTAAAACGTATTTATATGTTACTGGGCACCACAAACGAAAGAATTCTGTGGCGCAATAGTGCTACAACGGCAACCAGTTATGTGTTACTCATGATGGGTTGCTTGGTGGACGTTTTTGCGCCATGGCAGTTAGGGGGTTGTTAACAGCCCCCCTATGACGTCAGAAGCATTAACGGTTGTTGCTCAAAACACATCTAGTGGTCGAAATTTTAAACATTGGCAGATTGGGCTAAAATTTTGCAGTACTATTGATTGAGTCATTGAGGTTTCATATTTTTTTAGTTTAGTGTCAAACCCCATTAGTTACCCTACTAGCCCCCTAAAATGGTTAAGTTCATAAAACAGTGTCGGAATTGGCTAAAATTTGGGTAGCATGTGGACTATGGTTATCTCTTGAAATGCACTATTTTTAACTTTACATGTGTGAGGACCCATGAGTTTTTGCCTGCAAAAACAACTAAGGTTATAAAAGACGATGGCTAATATGGGACCCAATGCAAAAAAAGAATAGGAAATATATTTATGTTTTAAAATAGGTTATAGTGTAAATGCAACGACAAAATGTGCTGAGCCACCCTTCTAGTTGAAACCGATATTAATGTGTGCTCTGACCGTTTGGAAAAATGTGAACATGTTCATTCCTTATTTGCACCAGAGCACGGTTATTTAACTGGTCGCAAAATACAGCAGTTTGTAATAACTCCATAACTATGTGACACTAGTTTGGTACACATCGGTGACTACGTTTTTGCCATGCGGTTTGCAACATTATGACATCATTTAGTTGTATTCCAAATTTGGCAGCCAAAAACTATCAACGGGTTTGCGTTAGGCAGCAAGAGAAGCTTCTCCAAGCTTTTGATTGTCTGTAAATATCCTTAAAAAATGCAGTCCTGGCCCGTGCAAAAACATGTTTGGTATGTTTCTAAACACCAGACTAACATAAAAATGTAGTGAGTAATTTTCAACTTATGTGCTGCAGAAGTGCAAGTAGTTTAATAGGAATTTAAAAATTAAGCACCCAATGTACCAATTTTGTTTGTAGTCTTCCTGTTTTGGACAATTAAATAAATTGTACTTTGGAGAGTCTATGTCAGTCCTCTCCAAACAAACCAAATTACCTCAGCATGCTCACATTACTCCCTAAGTTTTTTCTGCAGTGGATTTTCTTTTGTATTGGTTGTTTCTTTTATTGCTATGAAAAAAATAGGTTTTATATTCTTTTAAACTGGTTTACTTGGATTGTTGTCCAGATTAAATATTACACAGTCAAAATTTATGTAAGACTTGGATCGATATTCTGTATTCGAAGCGATTATTCTAGAATACCCAGTTATTCTACTTTGAACATCCCTACATGAAGGTTTTGTTGGAACAATGTACTGTAATTTCCATGCTTATGGATTGGTGTTTTTAAGAATGACGGAGTTGCAATCTCAAAAAAACAAACTTGGTCGACAACTTCGTGAAAAGGAAGAGGAACTGGATATTGTTTCCACCAAACTTGATCAACTGCGACATGATCACAGGAAGAGTGAAAAGCAGCGGAAGTTGGTAAGTGTTTTGTTTCAATTCAAGTGGGGCAAGATACATGTTTGACATTACACACAATCAAGATGTTTTGGTCTAATTCAGTGAATCAGCAGGCATGATAAGTTTGTTGAACTAGAGATTTTTATTTTCGCTGGATATTGGTTTGCTGTTTGTATGTTTGTTGTGTGTGATACCTAGTGTTTTCATTTGCACAAAAATAGGATGAAAAAGTACATCCTATGTACAGAGCATGGTCAACAACCCTTTTTCACTAAAAAGTGGCTAATTTAAGAAATCATACATAACTATATAACTACAAGACCTAACATAGTGTTTCCGAAACTGGGGCTGATGAAAAAAATGTTACAGGGTATAGTTTGGTGACCCACTACACATTGCCTTAAATATAAAAAATAAAGACATAGTTATTATCAGGTGTTATAAGTTAGACATAATAACACCACAGTTTGCTAGTGTTATGCAAACACACATTGTTATAAACCACTTTCTTAGTGAAAGATTTCATGAACTTTTTTTAAATTTTAGTATGAAGAACGCTGTGATGAGCAACAGAATACAATCAACAGCAAAAAGAAGCTTTGTGAGTCTCTTAATGAAAAAGTTAAACAATTGGAGGATGGACTACATCAGTTCAACAGGAAGCCTTCCACAAGCAATGGTAAAGTACAGTGTTTTTGTAGCTTATTAGGCCACAGACTAACGACATTCTTGTGTATCTTGTATTCATTATGTGCTGAATTGTGAGGAATCAAAATGTAATTCCATTTGCACATGGGACCAATGTTAAATCCATATTAATTGATGATTTTTTTCTTTCTTTTTTTCTTTTTTCTCCGGTGAAGTTTGTCCATGCACTTTTGGCATGAAATCTTTGGTGAATTTGGATGAAACTTTCACAGATGGTAGATATATTTATGCAGATGTGCCATTTGCTTTGTTTGACTTGATAACCCCAGTATTTACCCCGCTAGACCCCAAAGTGTAAAACGTTTTTATATGTTGCTGCGCACCACAAACGAAAGATTTCTGTAGTATAATGGTATAATAAAGGCACCAGTACATATCATACTTGTGTTTGTGCATTACTTGGTGGACGTTTTTGCACATACCAGTCAGAGGGGTATTAACAGCCTTATGACGTCAGAAGCGTTGACGAATGTTGTTAATAACACCTCTAGTGGTCAGAATTTTAAACATTGTTCGATTTGGATAAAATTTTACATGACTGTTAATTAGGTCATCGTGGTTTCATATTTTATACTTTTGGGTATTAAACCCCATCAGTTACCCCACTGACCCCCTAAAATGGGTGAGTTTTTTAAACGGTGTCAGAATTTAGTGAAATTTGAAATACTTGCGGAATTTGTCATTTATAGCTGTCAATTGTTTTTTTAACCCTGCAACCCCAATATTTACCCCTCTAGCCCCCTAAAAAGGGTAAATTTTTTAAACATTGTCCGAATTTGATGAAATTTGGACAGCTTAGAGAGTGTGCTATTTATAGTTGTTGTTTGTTATGTTCAACCCTGTTGCCCCAACATTTATCCCACTAGCCCCCCAAAATGGGTCCATTTTGTAAACAATGTCAGAATTGAATGAAATTTACATAGCTTGTAGAGTGTGTCATTTATAGGTGTAGAATGTTGTGTTCAACCCTGTTGCCCCAACATTTACCCCACTAGCCCCCCAAAATGTTGTGTTCAACCCTGTTGCCCCAACATTTACCCCACTAGCCCATCCCCCCCCCCCCCCCCAAATGACCCAGCAGATCACCCGCAGGCCCCCAAAACGTATTTTTTTAAAAACGGCTGTACTGACTAAAGTACAGCATCTCTGAGTGATATGCTGTGTTGTTTGGTGCAATATAAGATATTTCAAAGAATTTTTTATCTTTTTTTTTCGATTCACCCCTTAAACCCCCAAATATTCATTTCTGTCTAATGCTGGTTTGTTAAATGCGTTTGGTCAAGAAAGAGTGCTTCAAATTTATTCAAATTTGCACAGATGTTAGTTATTGTTCCAAATTTGATCCTCCTGAAGTTTGACTCCAAACGACCCAGTGGTTCAGCCACAGCCCCCCCCCCAAAAAAAAAAAATTAAAAACGGCTGTGCTGACTAAAGTACATAATCTGAGAGTTTCATGGTGTGTTGGTTGGTGCAATGTAAGCTATTCTAAAGAATTTTGTAACTTTTTATTGGATTCACCCATTTTTACCCCTTAAACCCCCAAATAATAAGTTTTGGGCCAAAAATACAAGCCCTAATGTGCTGAAATGCAATTTGTTTGCAGTAGGTTATTCGTTCAGTACTTAAATTTTTGCCTTAATCGGCCAAATAGTTACTTTTACAGCCCATAATATGTGTACACTGTCAGTCAGATAGAAGTCTCAACTCTCAAGGGAGTAATTCACTTGTTTACGATTAAGGCGGGTGAATGCAGCGGGATTGCTCAGCTTGACGTCTGGCCCGGCGTTTTACGAGACAGTCGTTTCGGTGATTAGAAATCATCTGTTTTTGCGCAACTATGCTATGTCGTTTTATTAAGTATCAAGCACATTTTCAGTTGTGGAAAATTGTGTTAAAAACTGACCTTGAACGACAATATCAAGGTCAAAGCATGAGATTAAATTAAAAGTATTTTTCCCGTTCTTATGTACTTTTTTTTGTAATTATATGACAATAATGATGCAAAAAGAATACGGACAAACGCGCGTGTGGGGACCCATCTGTTTTTGCTTGCAAAAACAATCATATATGTAGATCAAATGATGTGTATAGCAAATTGGTAAATATCGTATAGAATATATAAAATGGAAGTATATCAGAAAGCCACCTTTCTAGTGATAAAATGGTTTTATTTTAAATCTACAACTTAATAGATAGTTATTTAAAGTTTGTCCCTGGAAATTTTGACCTCAATCAACCCTGGGGTTCACAGGTTCTAAAACATGAGATTGAAAAAATGACCACACTTACCACAGTTAGTTCCTTTGTTGGTCGCAAATTGGTTTAAAGCAGTTCGTAAATTTTGAGTTGGATCATCCTCATTAAACTGTTTTAGCCACATATATTGGTTTTTGTATGATTAGTTATCCAAACTTAATCCTCCAAAAGTTTGGCCCCAAATGAAACAACTGTTCACCCACAGGTCCCCAAAACGTTTTTTAACTGCTCTACTTATTAAAGTGCACAATCTAGGAGTTTTATATTGTGTTGGTTTGTGCATTGTAAGAGATTCTAAAGTGTAACATATTCCCCTTGACCCCACAATATTCATTTGTAGGTTTACCAGTAATAAGTTTACAAATACAAGCCCTAAGGTGCTGATATTTATGGGCCCTGAAGGGGACACATAATGATTTTACTTGAATTGTTGTTGTTTTTTCTGTTTTTTTCTTCCTTTTTTTTCTTCCCAAAGTTTGTCCAACTCGTTTTTCCATCAAATGTTTGATGGATTTGGCTGAAATTTACACAGATGGTAGATATAGTTATGTAGATGTGCATCCCACTTTGTTTTTGTTGATAACCCCAGTATTTACCCCGCTAGCCCCCTAAAATGGGTATTTCCCCCCCGAAGTTTGTCCGACTCGTTTTTCCATCAAATGTTTGATGGATTTGGCTGAAATTTACACAGATGGTAGATATATTTATGTAGATGTGCATCCCACTTTGTTTTTGTTGATAACCCCAGTATTTACCCCGCTAGACCCCTAAAATGGGTGAGTTTTTAAACAGTGTCAGAATTGGCTGAAATTTGGATTTCTTGTATAGTATGCCATTTATAGGTGTAGATTGTTGTGTTCAACCCTGTAGTCCTAACATTTACCCCACAAGCCACTACTAAAGTGTAAAACGTATTTGTATGTTACTGCGCACCACAAACGAAAGATTTCTTTGGAGCAATAGTGTTAAAAGGGCAACCAGTTGTATGTTGCTCGTTGGTGGGTTGCTTGGTGGTCGTTTTTGCGCCATGGCAGTTAGGGGCTTGTTCACAGCCCTATGACGTCAGAAACATTAACGGTTGTTGCTCAAAACACCTCTAGTGGTCAAAATTTTAAACATTGGCGGATTGGGCTAAAATTTTGCAGCACTATTGATTGAGTCATTGTGGTTTTTATATATTTTTTAGTTTGTGTGTCGAACCCAATTAGTTGCCCTACTAGCCCCCTAAAATGGGTCAGTTTTTTAAAATGTTAAATAGGACATACTTCAAACAATATCTGGGGTGAATCTAATTTTATAGTTTGTATTCTACATAGTATTATTATTTAAGCCCAGTGCCGATCACTGTGTTTTACCTTACAACACCCGACTTTCTCATGGTTATCTCTTGAATTGCATTATTTTCAACTTTGCATGTGTGGGGACCCATGAGTTTTTGCCTGCAGAAACGACTAAAGTTATAAAAGACGATGGCTAATATGGGACCCAATACAAAATAAGCATAGAAAATATATTTATGTTTTAAAATAGGTTATAGTGTATATGCAAGGGCAATATGTGCTAAGCCACCCTTCTAGTTTCAACAGTTGTTTGTAGGGTATTTTTTGCTTGTTATTTACAATTTTTAGCGTGATTGGTAGAGTGGTTACATCTACAGACCTGAATATGTAACCTTCAGGCACGAAAGCGCAGAAATCCTAAGAAAGTGATTTATTGGTGTGTGATTGTGGTGGTTTAATGCAGAGCCAGGGGTCTCTGCTTTGCTTTATGCATGGACAGATGTATTACTAGGCAGTATTTTCAGCAATTGGAAATCGCCTGTTTTACTGCGGCAATACAATGAGCTTATATTATGACTTTCCTTCCCTAAACGCATTGATTTCACTTGATTTGTTTTCTTTTTATCCGCCAAATCTGAATAAAAAGGTACAGATTTTGGAATTTAATCTCTATGTTCCACAATCATATTTTTAAACTTAACGTCCTAAATATTTACTGCCTGGTGTTTTTGACTTAGATGTTGTTGACGGCGCAGTAGCAAAAAGTGATCAAGTAATTCAGCAGCTGAAAGTGGAAATGGAGAACCTGGAAGTATGATTTGCAAAATTGTTGCTAGAAGTTACTTTTTATTCCAATCTTTTTCACAGAAAGAACATCAATCAGAAATCATTAAAAGGGAAGGATTGCACATGGCTGAAGTAAAAAGCCTGAAAACAGAAGCAAGAGAAAATGAATCACAAATTATGTCACTTCAACGGGAAATAATGATTCTGAAAGACAAAGTAGAGAAAATACGAAGAGAGAGGTAATTATACCAATCTAAAATCTGGGTGGTTAACAAAAGTTCATTAATTGAAAAAGTGTTACTATTATTTTAAATGTATCAATATTACATTTGCAGCAATCAAGAATTACAGGATTCTCTAAAAGAAGTTAAGCAAAAACAAGAGCGTCAAACTAAAATCCTTTCTGACAACAACAATGCCTTGCAATCTGAAGTTGAAAGATTAGGTATGGAACTAGAGAAATCAAAGCAACAAAACAGGGATCTTGATGGTGAAGTAAAAGAACTAAAAGAAAGAAAAGATTTGATTCAACAGTGGGAAGGACAAGTTGGTGAGATCGTGCAATGGTATGGAACTGCTTATGTTTGTGTTACAATAAGTGAAACAATAAGTTTATTATAATTATTGCTTAAGGGTTTCTGATGAAAAAGATGCTCGGGGTTACCTACAGGCGTTAGCTGCAAAAATGACTGATGAAATGGACAATTTAAAACATGCAAGCGCACGAACAAATACTATGGATAAATGGCAAACACAAAGGCGACAAAAAGTGGACAGACAAGCAATATTGGAGCTGCAATCAAATCTACAATCAGAGATTCAAGCCAAACAAAATATATCTGAACAGTTGACCAAAGCTTCAGAGCATTCTCTGGTTTTAGAAAAGTATGTTCAGTTTTTTTTTAGATTGTGGTTGTTTCGTTTTTATATTTTTTACACTTTGGTATAGGCGACTTCAGGAAAGTCTGAAACAAGTTTCAAACCTTATGGAAGAAAGAAAACATCTTGAAGATCAAGTAAATGAGTTGAAGAAAAAAAGTAAGTTGTGGCATTCCCACTTTTATTGCAGTAAACATCTCACAAAATAGTACAGGGTTCCCGCGGGTATGGAAAACCTGGAAAAGTGATGACATTTAAATTTGTATTTTTAAGGCCTGGAAAAGTTTTGAAAAACGCCAACTTTTACAAAAGTCCTTGAAAAAGTATGGAATTTGGCGACTGTTTTAACCTGAAAATGCCAGATAGATATAGGAATTTTAAATTATGTAACATAAAAATATTTGACCTTGTATTGCTCATCCAGCAGTTATATTGCAAACAATCGACGTTTCGACGTCCTATACAAGACGCCTTCATCAGGATAATGACATAACTTGCAAGACAAATTTCTTTTAAAGCGACAAAATGCAAAACACACACACGTAAAACAGCGATAACAAGATCGCGCGGCTGCAAACTCGCACCACCGTAGCGATAAAACAAGCTCAGTGGTGTAAAAGCGACCGATAATTTATCGGCATTAGAACATCTGTTTTAACGTTCATTGTGTTGGCGCGTGAATGGATGTTCCAAGACTCTAGGAAACTTCGCTTGTGATAATCAGTTTCCTTCACCAACACTTGAGCAGCAGAAAAGTTAATGCTGTGATGGTGAGTGGTTGCATGGTTTGCCAACGCTGATTTCTTCGCATCATTCTTGCCCACATCCCTTTCGTGCTCCTTCCGGCGCGTCTTCTACCAGTCTCACCGATGTATATTTCGTCACACTCCCCGCACGGTATAGCATACACCACACCCCTAGTTACAGTAGCATCTAGACTCTAGAGGGTCTTTTGGGTGCGACAGCATCTGACGTAGGGTGTTTGCTGGTTTGACCCCAACTGATACTCCGAAATCGGTTAACATATGACGGATTATATCTGTTAACCTTGGTATGTAAGGTAAGGTGACGAAGGCACAATCTTTGTACTGGATCTCTTTCCGTGAAACCTTTTTGTGATCACGGAGAATCCAGTTCGGGTAGCCATTTAACCGCAGGGCCTCATTTACCCTGTGCAATTCCGTTTGAAGCACTGCTGGGTCTGTCGGTTAAATGGCTACCCGAACTGGATTCTCCGTGATCACAAAAAGGTTTCACGGAAAGAGATCCAGTACAAAGATCGTGCCTTCGTCACCTTATATTACATACCAAGGTTAACAGATCGGTTGGGGTCAAACCAGCAAACACCCTACGTCAGATGCTGTCGCACCCAAAAGACCCTCTAGTAGATGCTACTGCAACTAGGGGTGTGGTGTATGCTATACCGTGCGGGGAGTGTGACGAAATATACATCGGTGAGACTGGTAGAAGTCTAAATACGCGCCGGAAGGAGCACGAAAGGGATGTGGACAAGAATGATGCGAAGAAATCAGCGATGGCAAACCATGCAACCACTCACCATCACAGCATTAACTTTTCTGCTGCTCAAGTGTGTGTGTTTTGCATTTTGTCGCTTTAAAATGAAGTTGTCCTGCAAGTTATGTCATTATCCTGATGAAGGCGTCTTGTATAGGACGTCGAAACGTCGATTGTTTGCAATAAAACTGCTGGATGAGCAATACTTGGTCATACATTATGCCTGGCAGCAATAGCTTATTTCATAAAAATATTTGTTGCAAGTATGGTAAATTGGCTGCATCTAATGAAGTTTAATTCTTACTAGTTTCAAGATTGGAATTGCTCACTGTTTTTTCAAATAAGGTTATGGAATTTGTTTTGTTTTTCCTTTTTGGTTTTGGAAAAGTTTTGGAAAAGTCATGGAATTTAAGAACGAAAATTGTGCGGGAACCCTGATAGTAGATACATATTATCCTTTTTGTAGATTCCAGTCGACCGCTTTCATCCATTCTTAATTGGGGTGATCTTGATGATGATGAAAACTCTATTACTGATACCCCACGATCACATGTTACGAATGAATCCATTGACTCTGATTTTTCAACAAATAAAACAGACTTTGAGAAGGAACTTTCCTCATTTCCACCCAAGGTATTTTGACCAGGCAGATATAGTATTGCATATTGAACAAAAAATAGTCTACTTTGCTAGCTTTGATATTTTTTCAGATATCCTGTTGTATGTTTTTACCCAGAACGGTTCTATAGGAATGATGTTTTTTTTTATTACCCCAAAAATTTCATTTGTCTCCTGAAAGTGTACGCAAGGGGAAGGGGATAATAACTTCCCTGAAGGGGACGCATCTTGATTTCACTCTGTTTTTGTTTATTTATTTTTTCTTGCTCGAAGTTTGTCCAAGCACTTTTTGCATGAAATCTTTGATGGATTTGGATGAAATTTTCACAGATGGTAGATATGGTCATGTAGATGTGTCTTTTGGTTTGTTTGACTTGGTAGCCCCAGTAGTTACCCCACTAGCCCCCTAAATGGGCAATTTTTTAAACAGTGTCGGAGTTGGATGAAATTTAGACAGTTTGGTCATTTTGCCATTTAAAGGTGTTGATTGTTGTGTTTTACCCTGTAACCCCCCCAATATATTTTTTTTATTAAAATTTAAAATGCTTCACATAATTATAAAAGTATCAGCTCCATTTGAAAGAAAACAAAACTGACCTTCTGTTGACCAAAACAAAAGTTTGGGAACAACGTTTCCAAAAATTGTTTTTTACACCACTTTTATATATTTAGCTACAGCTATTTTTCTTCTGTTTATAGTAAGAAAGTTTTAAAACTTTGTATCTGCAACTATACTGTGCAATAATACATTTGTCACCATTAATTGCAGGATGATGCTACCTCCAAATCTACTCATGGAATGTTTGTGGAACCCACTAATAGACCCAATGCTCATCGCTTTGTTGTAAAGACATTTTCATCTGTAGGACTTTTATCATGTGAAATCAAGTATTGTCAGTTACAACAGTTCTATTCTTGTTTAGCCGATGAAATGTAACCACTGTTCGTCACTAATGGTGGGACTCATTAGACAAGGTACAACATGTGGTGTTTGTTCCTTTTCTTGTCATGTTGCTTGTGCACAAAAGGCCCCTGCTGTTTGTCCCATTCCCGCCGACCAAGGTATCATATTGTTTTTCTGTAAGTTTTATCAAGCTTAAAAAACAAACTCTTTTACCTTTAGCCAAGCGACCTTCTGGCATTGATCCTCATAGGGGCATTGGTACGGTGTATGAAGGTCATGTTCGGGTAAGTATATTTTAACACAACCTGATAAAATTTATTATGGGTCTTTTGCAGCCCAAACATTTGCTCTGAATGCCCTTGACATTTTGTTTTTGTTGAAAAAATGGTCATTTAGATGTGCTATCTGTTGCCTTGGACTCAATAGCCAAAGGTTTTGCATGATGCTGAGCAGCACATACAAAGTTTCTTTTGGTGACAGTGTTATAATTGCAACCGAACATGGGTTTGTTTGTGACATAGTTAAAAAGTTTTTTGCACATCCCAGTTAGGAAATTTTACAGTAATGTAGTTTGGTATTTTATTAGTTATGGGGCCCCTTCCCTGAAGGGGACTCATATTGTTTTTGTTCGTATTTTTTTTCGTTTTTCTGTCTAACGCTCGTTTGGTTAAGATAGAGTGCTTCAAATTTATTCAAATTTACACAGATGTTAGTTATTTATCCATACTTGA
This sequence comes from Phallusia mammillata, assembly GCF_965637545.1. Classification (NCBI taxonomy): domain Eukaryota; kingdom Metazoa; phylum Chordata; class Ascidiacea; order Phlebobranchia; family Ascidiidae; genus Phallusia; species Phallusia mammillata. Next base: position 18,531,345 of record NC_137253.1, read on the forward strand.
TCCTCCTGAAGTTTGACCCCAAATAACCCAAGGGTTCACCCACAGACCCCCAAAACGTATTTTTTTAATTTTTAACGGCTGTACTAACTAAAGTAAATGATGAAGGAGTTTTCATCTTTGTTGTTTGGTGCAATGTAAGGTATTCTAAATATTTTTGTACCTTTAAAATGGATTTACCCATTTTCACCCCTTAAACTCCGAAACAGTTGGTTTTAGTTTTTCTAGTCCTTAAGGTCAGAAATGCAAGCCCGCTACATGTGCTAAAATTTTTTAAAAAATGTTTGCAGTGGGTTACCCATTTGGTGTTCAAAATTTTTGCTCAATAATAGCCAAATGGTTACCATTTCAGCCCATAATATGTGTACACTGGAAAACCCAAGGGAGTAATTCACTGGTTTACAATTGCAGCGATTATATGTATAGCGGGAGATCGCTGCTTGACACGGGCGTTTTAGCAGGCAGTCTTTGTGATTATTAGACATCAGCGCATTATGCTATGTGGTTTTAATAAGTTAGCACACTTTTTCCGTTTTAGCGTAAGTGTTTTTTATCTTAGAAGTGATTAAAATGATACTGTGTTGATTTTTTTTTATTAACATGCAGGTAAATTACTAGACGTTTTTCAAAGATGCTATAAAATGTCATTAAACAGTCGGCTGCCCTATGATGACTGAAAGTGTACTTGTAGGTAACACAGTTAAGAAAGTTTTTTTTTTTTGTCACAACATAGCTTATTTAATTTTTACACATAAACTCCAAAACCAATATGAAAGTTAAATACAAATTGGGAGAAACGTTATTGTTAATCCTAAGGACCAAAAGATCATTAAACGGTTGTTCGGCGATAACGAATCTGTTTGAAGTTTGGGTTGATGCTTTCTATGAAATTGTCGTTCTAAAAAAAGAAGCTTTTTACCATGACAAATTTGCATAAACATGTGTGTGGGGACCCATTTGTTTTTGCTTGCAAAACATTTGTTTTTTGCTTGCAAAAACAATCATGTTTGTAGATCATACGGTGTGTATAGTAAATTAATAAATAGGATACACAATATATAAAATGGAAATATATAGGAAAGCCACCTTTCTAGTATAAGTCTGGAGTTATATCAGTTACCCCACTAGCCCCCAAACTGGGTACATTTTTATACGATGTCCAAATTAGATGAAATTAAGACAGTTCATATACACGATTTCGAGATGTCGATTGTTGTGTTTTACCTTGTAACTCACCGTTCACTCCACAAACACCCGAAAAGAGTGAAATTTGCAAACAATGTTTCAATTCAATGAAACTTCAATAGTTTCTACCTCAGATGATGGTTATCTCGTAAAATGCATTATTTACAACTTTACTTGTCTGGGGACCCTTAAGTTTCTGCGTGCAGGTTATAAAAATGTAGGTTGTTATGAGGACTCATTATAAAATAGGTGTCAAATTTTTTTATATAGATGTTTTGAAATAGGTCATGGTGTGTGTGCAAAGGCAATATGAGCTAAGCCACTTTCCTAGTTTACATAATTATTCCTAAACCAATGTCTGAACATATATTTTGGTTTGGTACATTTTGTGTAAATATTGTTGTAACCAATTACTGTGTGGAGTGGACCCACAAGTTTGTTTGTAAAACAATTATATAATAATGTGCAAAGTTAGGAAAGATGGCAATGTAAATCATTGTAAAATTATTGACAGAAATTTAGTGAGGTACAGGTGAAATTGCACTATAGCCAAATAAGCTTTCTGTGTCAAATTAATCATTTGAGATATTTATTTTTGTGCTTGATAGATTCCCAAGCCTATGGGTGTGCGAAAAGGTTGGATGAGACAACTTGCTGTTGTTTGTGATTTTAAGGTTTGTTTTATGTGTGTGATCATTCATGGCTTTTTTGATAAACATGTTATTTTTCTTTTAGTTGTTTCTATACGACATTAGTGAGGGAGGACGTGGTGTCACAAATCAACCCAGTGTTATTGCCAGTCAAGTAATTGATATGCGGGACGAACAGTTTGCAGTGTTATCGGTCACAGAATCTGATGTTATTCATGCCAATAAAAAAGACATCCCATGTATCTTTCGGGTTGTTGCATCATGCATGTGGCGTCCAGTACTGCGATCACAGGTTCTTCTGTTAGCAGAATCAGAGAGTGCCAAAAATAAATGGATAGGGGCCTTAACAGAAGTTCATCGCATATTGCGCAAACATCAGCTCAAAGACAAATCAGTAAGAATGTTACTTAAAATTGTGGATGTCAAATTGTGATTACAACTAATTTATGTTTTTTTAGGTTTTTCATCCAATGGAAGCTTATGATTCTACACTACCTTTAATCAAGACAGCTTTGAGTTCTGCAATCATTGACCCAGACAGAATTGCCCTGGGAACTGAAGAAGGTTTATATGTTCTGGAGCTGAGAACGGATGGTCAGATTGGGTGTTTTTATTGCAAGATTTGGTTTTACAATTTTTTTGCTGAACAGAAATTGTAAAAATTGGAGATGCGAAGAAGATATATGCCATTGAAGTGCTTCGCAATGAAGATATGATTGCAGTTGTGTCCGGTCGCAATCGACACATTCGCTTGCATACAATAACTGCACTTGATGGTTCAGATGCAGAGGCAATTAAAATTGAAGAAACGAAGGGTTGCACTGTACTTGCAAGTGGTGCTGTAAGACAGGGATCTACTACCTGCTTGTGTGTGGCCATGAAAAAGTAAGAGGTTAACTTTTTGCATGTTTCAATTTTACCCAAATATTCAAGACATTTCTGTGGCTTTTACAAATAATAGAATTTTTGTTTCAGACATGTTTTTATTTATGAAATGAACAATACACGGCTACGTCATCGAAAAGTTAAAGATTTGATGCTACCAAGTCCTGCACAATGGATGTCTGTCATAAGTGAAAGGCTGTGTGCTGGTTATGTTTCTGGTTTTGCACTGTTTAGTATACAAGGCAATGGAAAACCAATACGTATGATAATCTTGCGTTTCCATGCTGCAGTTGTCATTTAATGTAAATACATGCATTTATTTCATTATTTAGCACTGCTATACTATGATGACAACTCACTTGCCTTTTTATATCAACCACCAGTTGATGCATTTTGTGCTGTGGAAATAAGTGGAAAAGAATGCATGCTATGCTTTGGAAGTAAGTCATGGTTGTGTTAAATTTAGACATTGAAAAACGTTTTTTGATGTGTTTCAACATTAAAAATGTATTTCTGATTCACATTTTTTTGTTTTAAATGAGTTGAATATTTTTAGCTTGTGGTGTTTATGTTGGTTGGGATGGAAGAAGAACAAGGCAGCAAGAACTAATGTGGCCAGCACCACCAACCTCAATAGGTATGTATAGTTCTTTTTGTAAATTAGAAAAAAAATATACTAAGAATAACTTTTTTTTTTCATTTACAGTTTACAATGCGCCGTATTTGATAGTCTACTCTGAAAATGCAATTGATGTTTTTGATCCTTTGTCAATGGAATGGCTTCAAACAATTCCATTGAAAAAAGTCAGACCTCTATCAAGTGATGGTGCAATGAACATTGCAAGTTCAATGGAACCCCCTAAATTAGTTTACCTGAAAAACAAATATGGTGGTATGTTATCGGTGGATTTACTGACAAAGAGTTCATTTGTGCAATAAGGCTTTTTTTCATTTTTAGAGGAAGGTGGCTTGGTGCTTCCTGACATGATGACAGTTGGACGCAGGCAGCTCATGCGGAAGAACAAGAAACGCTCTATTTTTAAAGTGCCTCCTGAAGAGCATAGAAGCAATTTGCGCACGTTAGTTTTGATAGTTTGTTTGGCTCAAATGTTGATCTGCATGATGTTATAATATGGTTTACAGGGAACTTTTAAAAAATCCGGAGCGAAAAAGTCAGTTAATTTCTGCACCCCAGAATTTTAACCATGTTGCCCACATGGGTCCTGGTGATGGCATCCAAATACTAAAAGATCTACCTGTGGTAAGTTGATTTGTTTTCAGCTGCATTGGTTGTGTTCTACTTTTTTGTTTCATTTCAAATTGGTGGATTTGTGTTGAAAAAACAATAATACCTACTCGTTTGGTGAAATGATTGGCCTTCAGACAGCTTTAATTTGTAATTCCATGTAGCCAGCAGCTCCACAGTCTCACAGTCATGATTTGATTTCTTCTCCATCAAACTTCAACCATGTGTACCATTTGGGACCAGACTCATCACAACATGACAGTGCTGCCATTGTTAGTTTGAGGGTATGACACGACCTCAGTGTTGTATGTTCACTTAAATGGCACTAACAACTTCTGTGCAGTCTATAGTTGAATTTTACCTGGATTAGGGTCTATTGCATGTTACTAATACAAGTTTGCAAGAAGTAATTTTTGTATGCATGCACTGTTAATCTTGCTGAAATGTTTTGGTTGTTATTGGATAAATTACATATAAGACACTTTTTCTGTTTTATTTCACATACCGTCGGGTTGTTTGTAGCTTTGGGTTAAGAAAGCCATAAAGTTATACATGCCTCAGACAGGCTATTTTACTGTAGTTCACATACCAATAAATGTTTAAATGGGTTGCCACAAAAATGAGTCTCGTTTTTGCACATAATAGATTGATATTTGAAGCGAAACACTATCATTTTGTTTGCCACAAATGACCCAAAAGGCAAAAACAGTGCCAGTTTTGTTATTGTATTTGTTTATTGGGTTAAACTTCTATGGTTGGTATCCTGCTAGCATTTTTGATTGATCCTGTGATTGAGACGTAAGGAACATTGACAAATGGATTTGTAGAGCTTGGAAAATGTTTTTTGTATGTGATTACTAGATTAGTATCTTTGTCCTTCACCAGATTGTTTTATGTAAGTGGTTTTTACAGATCCCCTTTCCCAAATGAGGCTCTGATTGTTTTCATCCATATTTTTTTGCATTCTCTTTTACTGTCCAATGTTTGTTCTTGGTGTTCATGCAAGAAAGAGTGGTTTTATCTAAAGTTGGTCCATGTAATTTTTAACCTGTGTTAACATGGTGGCCCAAAACAGATAATTTTGAAAATATACACCCCTACCAAAGTATTTGAAACAGGTTCATACCATGCTTCACTGTGTAGAATTTACCTGTTATCTGTTATGTTTTTTGATGGTTGAATTCATGCTTTTCATCTATTTGTCCGTTGAAGTGTAAAAATATTCATTCACTAGTAATTCCTTTACCAATTTGTACTTAGACATTTTTTTTCCTCCACCCAATTTTGCATTCTCATTATGTAAGAAGCTTTTGGTCCACAAACATTAACTAATGTGTGATATGAGCAAAGTGCATGCTAAATAGGCTTGCATAACACCCAAAGGTGGGCGCTACCATGCAGGTTACGTTGCCTTGCCTTTTACCCATATTTTTGTGTGCTTTACATTATTTTAGGACCCTCGACATGCTGCAGTGAGGGGAAGTCAGAGTTTTCAGCATGACCCTAGAACCAACCAATCGTTCAGCGCATCTACTATTACTCATTCAAGTTCACTTCGGTAGTTTAAAGTGTTTTTATCAGGGCCTAATTGAGTCATAATTTGTATGTGTTTTGAGGCACAGAAGTGCATCATCACAGCATTCATCCAACACAGCTTCACCTGAGAGAGTATTCGGCAGTCACAGACCTATATGCAACTATACAACTGGTGATTTTGAGCATGAAGATTCTGACTCCAGGATTTCCACAGGTAAAATGGCAAAGCAGTGACAAAAAAACATTTTATAGTTTTGGGTGCCGTTCTTTGATGGGGACGCATGATTTTACTCGATTTTTTTTATCTTTCCAAAGCGTGGCCAACTCATTTTGCCATGAAATGTTTGTTGGATTTGAAAGAAACTTTTACGGATGGTGCACATAGTTATTCAGATGTGTCATCTACTTTGTTTGTCTAAAAAACTACAGTACCACTAGCCCCCTTAAGCAGGTGTGTGTTTAAAACAGTGTTGGAATTGAATAAAGTTTAGAAAGCTTGCACAATTTGCCATTTATAGGTGGCGATTGTTGTGTTCAACCCTTTAATGTTTACTCTCCTGACACCTTAAAGGGATAAAACTTATAAGCAATGTTCGAATTAATTGAAATTTGTAGAATATGCTTTTTCACTTGTCGATTGTTAAGTTTTACCCTTATAGCCCAACCTTTTTCAAGGACTGAATTGATTGAGATTTTGTTAGTTTGTACCTTATATAGCATGGTTATTTAAAGCAGAATATTATTCATTGTGTTTAACTGATAGCTCCAAACTTAATAATGTTAATCACAGAAGATGCATTATTTACAACTTTGCATGTGTGCGGACCCAATTTGTTTAAGGGTACATACTTTTTAAAATAGACCATAGTGTATGTTCAGTGGCAATATGTGCTAAGCCACCCTTCTAGTTGTTTTGGCCCTATTGGCTTGTTGATTACCCTTACAACCTCAAATATGTGGTAAAACATTACGTTGCCCTGGACTGAGATGCTGTACAACATTAGACTTGACCCTGTGGGCGATGGATAGGATCAGTGCAGTGGAAACTTCCGTTCACCTATAACCAGGGTTGCCATTGATTTGAAACCAAAAATCCGAAAAAAATATGAAACGAAACAAACGTTTTGAACAAATCTTTGCACTTATACATATCATTGGCAATATTTTAGTCAGAAACAAGCTGTTCCAGCAACTCCTTGTTCGTAGAAAATACTTTGTGCATCTCACAACACCTCAGGTCAAGGTTTACTTTTACCTGTAGCAGGGATTTGACAAGTAAATGATGAAAATAAGACAAATAAGGACTCAAATCAAAAATAAGGACATTTCTTAGACATAAGGCCGTTATGGCAACCCTGCCTATAACTATGTGGCAATGTTGTTGTTGTTTAAAATTAAGCTTGCTGAGTGTATTTGTATGGTAATAACAAATAAGTTATAACACAATGGGTCGAATGGCTCCATTCACATTTAGTCTTGCTACTCTGCTGCCATGCACAGTAGTTTAGGGCTATGTGGCAGTATATTTCTCATAATAGTAAACCTTTGTATTTTTAGTTTTGAAGCAAAATTATTTTCAACAGTGACAGTGACGAAAAAGTTTTTTTTCAGACTAAACAGCTTTGCGGCAGGATTTTGGCCCGCAGGCTACCTTTTGCACAGCCCTGCTTTAGCACATTACTGTTTTGTTAAATACTTAATATTTTTTAATTCTCAGCGTCAAACAAAAGTTCAGACTTAAGTTCTCCGCCTAGCCCTGGATCTCATGGAAAATTCACTTTGGATTCCGAAACTGGTTCATGGGATGCTTAGTGGATTACAGATAAAGTGCTCCAGCTTCTGATTCTTATACTCTGTTTATGCCAAAAACTTCATATGGTTATGTTTAACAATATCCAAATTCATATGTATGCATACATATATACTTATAATTTTGTATTTTGTGTAAATTTCTTCTGCACTTAAAATTCGAAAATGAACTAAATCAAAACCAACATATCTACACAATCCCAAACATTTACTAAAATCACCACTTTGCAAAATGATTTGCATAAATAATTTTTTAATTAAACTAATTTGATTACCTGTACATTCTCTTTTCTCTGTTATAATGGCATCATTTATTTAAACAGCTAAAGTGCTTTTGAGTTTTGTTACTGACCCAATAATGTTTGGTGCTGTTCTTACTTATGTGTTTGAACAGAATATAATCAAAAGTATGCTCTGTTTTGTAAGCAAAAGGCAATGAGCTTGGTGAAATGTGTTACATATATTAAAAATGTTTGTTTTTTTGCTGCAGTTTACACTTATTTACTTTAAGAAACCAATGATTTTATTTTGGTAACATTACTTTATTTAAACAAAAATATATGAATGTGACATGATTTCAATGTTTTGATTATTTGATTGCCAAAGACTGGTTTGCTTTGGCTTATCACTGTATAAAAGGTTTGTTGTTGTAGATACGCAGTTAACACTGGCCCTGTGTTTTCATTTGTTTTGATTAAGGGTGCATACTTATGCACCCACAAAAATTTTATTACCGGTCGTTGTGCACTGGATATGCTGTATGGAACTAATTGCCAGCTCTTTTGCACTTTGTTTATTGTATTTCACAACAACCGTCAAAGATAGCTTCTGCACAACTTTTCGCACATGATCAACTTCTACAAAAGTTATCCATGCTCATGTATTTGCACTAGTCTTTTTTCAAAAATACTTCTAACCATTTAAAGTAATTTTGAAATAGTCTTATGTCCTAACATTTTCAAAAAAACAAAAAATACATTAGTAAAATTTATGAAAGGCATGTTTATGGTATTATCACAGCATGCTGTTTGTCTCAGTATACTCGCCAGAATATTGGTTATTACGTATTTTTGTTTGGCATGTCTGCTGACTTCAAATAGAGGCAAAACACAGTTAGCCTGTGTACATGGTCTCACTAAAGGTGTCAAAATGTACACTAGTTGATGCCAATTACTTTACAAAACAATGAAATTTGGACTGTTGTTGTTGGTTGTTACAAAACAAGAAAATGTCATACTTTCTCAGTCATGTAATCCAGGGGCCGGCAACCTTTTTTGTACGGCAAACTATTTTTAAAACTGAAATTTTTTGGGTGGGTCGGCCTTGAAATAACAGCAATTAAAACATCTAAATTGTCATGTCTGGGATACATGGGCAAAATGTTTTAAAGAAATAAACCTGAAAAAGTATACAGCCAGGTAACGGACTCCTCGCGGACCGGCGGTTGTTGACCACTGATGTAATTTGCCACTATTGTTATTCAAAGGAGATTTGATAATGTTAAGTATTCTTCTAATTCGAAAGTAGATTTTGGCATTGGTTGCTCAATATGCAACAATATATATGCATTGTACTTGTATTTGCCGACCGTTTTCGTCAGTGTCCGAACTTTGCAACAAAAGTCAAGTAGGCCATTCCATGTACTTGATAGAGAAATATAACGGCCCGAATTGTTACCCTATATGTCAAGAAAGACTGCTTAAATATTTTCTCATAAAAGTTGGATATCTAAATTTGATACTCCCAAAGTTTGACCATGGCTTTCTAAATTAAACGCAAAGAACTCCCATTCGTTCCTGCTAACGGAAAAATAGGTTGTTAAATTCAGGATAAATATAAAGACCAACTAGAAAAGTGGCTTTCTGATATACTTCAATTTTATATATTCTATACGATATTTACTATACTATACACAATTTTATCTACATATAAAATATATGATTGTTTTTGCAAGCAAAAACGAATGGGTCCCCACACACGTGTTTATGCAGATTTACGGTAAACCTATGTGCGGTTATTTTTAGATTCTTAAGGACAAAGTTTTCACAAAGCATTAACTTAACTTTAAAAGTTTTTGTCCATATTCTTTTTGCATCATTATTGTCATATAATTACAAAAAATCGGTGAAAAAAGAACGGGGAAAATACTTTCAATTTAATCTCTTGCTTTGACCTTGATATTGTCGTTTAAGTTCAGTTTTTAAACACATATTTTCCTAGAAAGCCTTAACTGTTATATTAGACACTATATAAAAAAAAGTCGTTTGCTACAAAGATATACAAAACAACTTGTTTTTCACTTAACTTTGTTTCGCAAAAACGACCGTTTAATGACCTTTTGACACTGTTTTAACAGCATGCAGTCCTTAGTGTTTAACAATACCGTTCAGCCTAATTTATACATCACTTAAGTACTGATTCTTGAATTGATTTGTCAAAAATAAAGAAGATACGTTATGACGAAAAATTCTTAACTGTGTTGTAATGCCTACAAGTTGACCTTTAGTGACCCGTGGTTATGCGACGGCCAAGCTGACAACGAGAATTTAAAGACCATTTATCGCGGCGTTTGAAAAAGATAAGTTTATTTTTTCATATTTATGTTGATCAACGACGTTTTGCCTGACATAAACGAAACCGAAGTACGTTTATCGAGTTTAAATTACGTCTTAGGTGTAAAAACTTCGCCAAAACTGAAAATGTGCGTGATAACTCAATAAAACGTTACAGCATTGCTGCACAAAAAAACAGCTGATTTCTAATCACCGAAACGTCTGTCCGGACGTCAAGCTGAGCACTCCCGCTCTGCCGCCTTACAAGTTGACGCACCGTAGCCTTCAACGATGGAAGAACCGTTTGGGGTGAAGGCTCGTGATGTTCTTGGCGGAAAAAATCGCCTGGAACGGTGATGGCAGAGCCGTAAACAAGTTCGGCCGATGAAGCCTGCAGGTCTTCCTTTGGAGCTGTGCGGATTCCAATCATAATCATAAACCAGTGAATTCCTCCCTTGGGACTTATATCTGACTGATAGCGTACACATATTATGGGTTGTAAAGGTAACTGGCAAAACTTTAAATACTAAACGAATACCCTGCTTAAACAATTGTTATTTTTTTAAAATATTTTTGCACCATAGGGCTTGTATTTCTGCCTTAAAACTAATACTGATTATTTCGGGGTTTAAAGGGTGAAAATGGGTAAATCCGAAAAAAAGATACAAAATTCTTTTAAAAACCTTACATTGCACCAAAGAACAAAGCAAGAAACTCCAAGACGCTGTACTTTAGTCAGTACAGCCGTTTTAAAAAAATTACGTTTTGGGGGCCTGTGGGTGAACCGCTGGGTCAATCGGAGTCAAACTTCAGGAGGATCAAATTTGGATTATTAACTAACATCTCTGTAAATTTGAATAAATTTAAAGCACTCTTTCTCGACCAAACGCGTCTCACAAACCAGCGTTAGACAGAAAAAAGAAAAATACGGACAAAAACAATATGTGTCCCCTTCTAGAATGGGACCCATAACCCCTTAACGCCGTATGTGACGAATTCGTCACACTGTGCCTTACACCAATTTTTACAGTGCGTTTGGTGTTTTTTGGGCGGAAAACGGTTGTCTCGAATTTGTCTCGTCCAACTTATTCATAAAACATCACATTTGACCACCTAGCCAGAAAAACTAAAATTTTATGTATTTCAGGATTTTGGTTTCCAACATTAGCAGAAAATTTTTTTTTTCATGAAACTCGCTGTCAAACTTTTTTAATTTTTATCAGTTATCTGAGAAGAAAAAAATCGTGTGTACATACAAGATGAATGCCTATTCTACTGCGCAATTTTTTTCAAAAAAATTCAAAAGGTGTACAAAATATGGGGGGTGAATGTCGTGTACCGAATTCGTCCCATTCGTCATTTGCGTCACGAAAGTACACGTAAATGGTCACGTGTTCGCTAAAACATAAACACAATATTCTGGTCCTATACCAGTATTTATCAACTACATATTGTCATTTTGCACAATAATAAATAGTGGCATTGCAATGACAGCCAGTTACGTGTCAACCAATTACGTCATAACGGAAAATCTTCTGTATGACGTCATACTACCAAAACCCTAAAACATCGTAAAATCAAGTTTTTACGTTGTTTACCGAGAAATAATACACATTTTTGGTAGCAAAACATAGTTTAGATTGAGGCAAACACAAGCGGTTGATGTGGTTTCATTCTTACGTTGTTTACGTGCAAGTTTTTGCAACCGGTTGCGTAATACTTGGCCATTGAATGAATTATTTTTTTAATTTTATTTGCTGGCATCACCTCTTTAACGTCATAACCATCGTGCTTTGTCCTAAACCCGAGTGTTAATAACTGTGTTTTCACGAACAATTACACAGAGGTCTCCAACACAAGGTTTACCACCACGCGTTGTGTGGCTCGACTATCGAAACTTGTTACATTTAGTACACCTGTTCTAGAACAAATGTATTTACTTTGCATTTTTCGTAAAATTGCATATTCCAAAATATCAAAATTTCTGGCGTCTGGGACGTTTCGTTTCGCTTTCACTAGAGACGCACAAAAAGTAGGTTACGAGTATTGACAAGGCAATCTCAAAGTGGTTTTAAACGAAACAAAATTGACAAAAAACAACGGCATTTGAATTTTTTTATGACGTCATAGAAGTATATGACGTCATAAACCGATTTCGATATCGTCTTTGTCGATATAATTACGTAATAACACAAAACTTTTCATTGAAACCTAATAGTGTACGAATAACTACGAGATACATACGCGGAAATGTTTGCATTAGTTTAGTCTTAATGGACGAACAGCACGACCTAAACGAAACGAAACGAAAGCCTGCCTGTTCTTCTCTCAACTTCTCATCTAAGGATATCTTTAATCTGTGCCGAAGCACGCAACAGAACACTTTCCGTGGAACAGAAAGCAGTGTGATTTCTCGCCAATTACCACAAATGCTTAGATTTCTTTTTTGGAAGTTTCGCAATTACTCCTTTTTTTTCAGTCAGATGGTACAGTCTGCATTTTCCAACATAAGTTACATATCTTTCTAAGCTTTTTCAACTGTAGCCTACAAGCAGTGCATTCTCACCATTTTTTAGCATTTTAGCAGAAATTTGATGGAGGCCTGCAGCTTTGTTGTTTTTGAGCGTTTTCAATGTGCTGGAGATTTCTTCTGTTGTGATGTCGCCCATATCTACTCCCATCGTTGGTCCATCTTCATCTACAAAAGTAGACAGTTCGCAAGGTGCTAGTTGGTTCAGAATTTCCTTAAAGTGTTCGTACCATCGCCAGTCTTGTTTTTCCTCGGTTAGAAGTGTTTTTCCAGTTTTGTCCTTCAGTGGTACCCCAGAGCTCTTTCCTGTCCTTGTCAGATGCCTAATTATTCCAAATAACGCTCTAGTGTCATCTTTCTTCTCTGATCAATCAGGGCTCATGTTTGTGGTCGGATCCAACTTTCTTTTCTCGTTCCGCGCCTTCTGCCCAGGGTGTGATCTGCAGCTGTTGTCACTATTTCTCGAAATTGTTTCCATTGATCTTCAATATCATTTTTTACTTGTACAGCCTGGAATCTTGTGCTCAAATCTTTGTGAAACTTTTTTACTATCTTTTTATCTTTAAGTTGAATAAGGTCGTATGGTTTTGTTCCACTGTGTTTTATATATTTTTTCAGTTTTAGTTTCAGTGACCCTTTGACGAGGTAGTGATCGGAGGCTACGTCTGCACTTCTGCAGCTACGTACGCAGGGTTACCATCGATTTGAAACCAAACACCGAGACAACCAAAAAATTAAATTTTCATACAAAACGAAACAAACGTTTTAATAAATCCTTGCACTTATACATATCATTGGCAATATTTTGGTCAGAAACAAGCTGTTCCAGCAACTCCTTGTTCGTAGAAAATACTATGTGCATCTCACAACACCTCAGGTCTAGGTTTACTTTTACCTGTAGCAGGGATTTGACCAGGAATTGATGAAAATAAGACACAATAAGGACTCAAATCAAAAATAAGGACATTTCTTAGAAATAAGGGCTATGACATTTTCTAAGATATAACCCCTAAAAATAAGACAAATCTTAGAAATAAGGACGGTATGGCAACACTGAACATAGCCCTTCCTATAGTCTTTGAATTGGTGTTATTTTGCGACGCAAAAATTCTGATGCGACATGAAACCCAGCAAAAATTGAATTTTATTACACAACCATTTTAACTGTTTGGTTGACGATGGCCAAACGCGCTGCAGCACGACTAGCAGCTTGATTTTTTTCTGTCAAAAGATGTAAATGGAGAAGCTATGCTTGTTTTCTTTTTAACAATTAGGGCTGTATTTGCCGCGAGGCTGTGAATTCCTACAAAAGCTTTTCTAACCATACAGCGAAATAAATTACCATCTTCAGGATAAGTATAGTAAGTGGCAACACAAAGAAATGAAACCCCAAAATAAAACACAAAATGAATTAAAAAAAACACAAATCAAAATTGAAATGCGAATCAAAACAGGTCCTTATTTTGCCAAATGCCGCCGATTTTTTTTCATTTTGTTTGTTTATAAATTGAATTGAAAGTTAGCTCTATGTTGTCACCTGCACTGATGATGACAACAGAGATTGTCGAAACGTCTGAACGATGTATTCTATATACACCAGTACCTTGGCAGTAATGTTTGTGATTAGACTGTATATTTGTTTGTTATTTATTACAATATTGTTTTTTAATGTAGGCCTAGGCCCTAGGCCTATTTAATGGCATTAATGAACATTTTACTTTTTAATCATACAATTTTGCTGATGATAGTGCGACCCTCGACTAACAGAAAAAAAAAGTTTTTGGCCCTCAAAGTTGTTTGAGTTTGACACCCCTGCCATAGTCTTTACATACTAGCCTACTCACTAGTGTACTACTATGCTAGTACTTACGATTACAACTCTCGCCGGATTCATATCGATAATTACCGCAGTTTCCTGATAAACAACTGATTTAATTCAGAAAGGCCAGACTAGCCTACTGTGAGTTATATGACACTGTTTTTTAAATCCCAAAATCTTATAGAAGACAAGTTTACAATTACACCATGTCAAGCGACATTAATCATGTTACTAACACAACACACAACATCATAGGCGTCGATTTTCGGGATGGCAGGGGTGGCAAGCCTCCCTATTCAAAACCAGCTATTATAAAATAGCTATGCTGCCACCCCAGAAATTCCCTGACACCGTGTTTATACTCGTGAATTCCAGATATGCGTTTATTTTATAGACATGCGCTCTTCCAAACAGTCGGGTTTCTTCCAGAACGTGCAACGCAAGCGAGGCAATTTTTTTTCTGTTTTTAATTTTTTTTTCTGCTTTACAACGCATGGTGAAACCCATTTTGCGCTACTCTCGTCAGCGGTTTTCAATAAGTTTGCTACGCCAGAGCAGGTCAGAACTAGATTTATAACGTAACAATGTAAATTTTGACGTTATCATGTATTCTAAATATTAATTGACAGTTTGTCATTTATTGCTTCATTATACGTATAGGCGCCTCCCCACATTGGGTTTGTAAAGCACGGTGGCGGCCACCGTGGATATTTTGGTTAGTTTGTAGCTGTATCGTGCGGAATATCGTCAAATCTGAGGAAAATTAGCTTTTCTTTAACAACAAGGGTGCTGCCAAAGAAGTTACAACAGGTGCCTTAAAACAAAAACCTGTTTTGGTTAGTGTCTTCTTTATGACGTCAAACTCTCAATTGTTTGGTAGTTAATGTATGTTCTGCGTACAATGCTAATGTTTTGTCATAAATGGTTATTTTCGGATACAAAGCAATAACCACTTGACGAAAGGTAGACCTGTGTGCATTTCAACGTGCGAAAAACTTGTTCTTTGTTTGGCCCAGGGCTGCATGCGACCTCTCTGTTTCCTGTGGTAACGCTCTTATCTTATCGTTTTAACTGCAACATCCTGTATCCAACACCCTTTTATATCGTGATTTGTTTATTTCCTGTTTAGGACTGACGATGCCATATTTTTTGGCGAAATCGTTTTCCGAAGTGTTTTGCAATAAGAAATATACAGACTGATATAAGTGTGTGCTGAATTTGTCAGCTAGTTATGTACGTGTCTGGAATCGCTAGTTATGTGTCTGGAAACACATTTTTATTACAGGTTTAATACATTTGCTCCTAGCATTGCATCTTAGTCCAATCATCGAAAGGCCGGATAAATAACATTGGCAGGCAAACCTGAAGTCCAAGCAAACACTCTCTGGTTTGCTCGGACCATTTTTAAGAAAAATATATGAACCATACTAGCCAAATTATCACTCTAAGAGAGGATGCTGTTTCCCCATGAATAAAGACTAACCAATACAGCAGGTGATAATTAAATTGTATTAATTGAAATAATGAATTGGAACATTAAAAGTAATACATGAAAGAATGAGAACATATTTAAGCAACAACTGAAATTGAAACAGGTTAAATGGCACCAATAAAAGGAAGATTAATACTGCCTGACAGTAAGTTCCTCAGGTTTAAAGAAAAATAATGAATTTCCAGAATCTATTAGCCCATAGCTTTAAGTCACCCCTACACATTTCTAATAAGGCATCATGGGAATCATTCCTAGATAGTGCTTATATATTGTTGGTCTAAAATTGCCTGATGACACACCATTGCATTAATCAAGAAGAAAAACTGGCTTCAATGAATTTTTGACTTGTATTAAAATTACTGAAGGCATATTTCAAGATTTAGTACACGAAAATGACTCACCCTTAAAATTATTTGTCAATGTACAAATTCATACAAGTACATTCTAAATTCCATTCAGAGCTTTTAAAAAAATATTTTATTCTATTGCGGGCTTCAACAACAACCCAGCTATTTAAAGCAGCATGCAAGCGCCTTCTACAGAGAAGCATCATCACAGAAAAAAAATCAAGATTCTACGAATATTTTAAATGTATCAAGTAATACAAGCAGGATCAGAAATAAGGGAATTTCACATTTTGCAACAAATAGAAAGTATGATTTAGAAGACTGGGATCCACTCCAAAATGATCACGATTATGCAGATGTTCCAGCAATACAAACATTGTCGGTCAATAAAACAACAGCACTTTCATGCATTGGATTAATTAAGAAGCAAATGCTTCTGACTCAAAATCAGTAGACACTGGGTTGGTATATTCGAGATATATATTTCACCTATTCAGGCATCGTCAGTCTCTAAAAACTGCAAACAACGAAGGTAAATTAAAAGAGAACAGATGTAAAAGCATACAAAATAAAATAGTAAAAAACTTAAAACACTAAAAGCATTTATATCTAGTTTGGTTAACACAGTCTACACGAGCACAAAAGCGTAAATGTAACGAGGACGAAAAACAGACGCAACGGCAGAAAAAAGGAGAAAATGTGAGAGGCGTAAAACGGAAAAAGATAACGTCAACAGACACGCGCAAGATTAGAAATAAAAATGCGGATCAGCGCAATCTAGGTAAAACCATTTTTTGAATATTGATGGTGGCCTGTGTTATTTTAAGCCACTTGGCTTCACATGCATCCAGGTCTTTAGGTGCCGGCTGCTGTAGAAACGTTACGCTAAAACATTGTGCTATGTCGGGGTGTGTTGAAAAAACTGCCGTGTGTTTTGTGGCGTAGTGGTGCAATAATGCTGCATTGTCATTTTCCTCATTTACTTTGTGTTCTTTCCATGTGGATCTGTGATGTGTCCAACGGGTGCTAAACCGGTTTTTTGTTTGTCCAATGTATTGTGCGCTGCATATGTTGCAAGTAGCCGCATATATGCCGTAGCACTTGCAGTCCAGGTCTTGTTTCAATTCTAAAACTTGTCCGTGTGTTGTGAATTTGCGTTGTTTATAAACCATGCTCTTATGACTGCCATGATTGCCACACAAAGCACACTTTTCGCAAGGGCGCGACTGGCCGACGGGCTGTTTTGGCGCATGGGCCAAGCTTCTGTAATTAGTCAGAAGGTTCCCCAGGGTACTTGCTCTTTTATAAACTACAGTCGCGGAAAGTTGTAAGTCCCTTTCCTTAGCTGTTAACTTCAAGGCCTGTGGGAAAGCTGTACCCCAAGCTATCCTTGGTTTGCGGATAATACAGCATGGTATCCAGCTGGTTAAAAGCCCCCCTCCGGAACAGTTTCAAAATTAGGGTTGTTTACGGCCATTATATTCGCATTGAAAAAATTAAACAGATGTTTGAAAATTTGAAAAAGGTCTCTCGCGTAAAGCGCTCTGCTGTAAAAATGCGCAAAGGGTGTGTCGTAGCGGCAACGGGATAGAAAAGAGTAAGCTCTGGGCTACAACATGGTATCCAGCTGGTTAAAAGCCCCCCTCCGGAACAGTTTCAAAATTGAGGTTGTTTACGGCTAATTTATTCGCATTGGAACAATTAAACAGATGTTTGAAAATTTGAAAAAGGTCTCTCGCGTAAAGCGTTCTGCTGTAAAAATGCGCAAAGGGTGTGTCGTAGCGGCAACGGGATAGAAAAGAGTAAGCTCTGGGCTACAACATGGTATCCAGCTGGTTAAAAGCCCCCCTCCGGAACAGTTTCAAAATTGAGGTTGTTTACGGCTAATTTATTCGCATTGGAACAATTAAACAGATGTTTGAAAATTTGAAAAAGGTCTCTCGCGTAAAGCGTTCTGCTGTAAAAATGCGCAAAGGGTGTGTCGTAACGGCAACGGGATAGAAAAGAGTAAGCTCTGGGCTACAACATGGTATCCAGCTGGTTAAAAGCCCCCCTCCGGAACAGTTTCAAAATTGAGGTTGTTTACGGCTAATTTATTCGCATTGGAAAATTTAAACAGATGTTTGAAAAATTGAAAAAGGTCTCTCGCGTAAAGCGTTCTGCTGTAAAAATGCGCAAAGGGTGTCTCGTAACGGCAACGGGATAGAAAAGAGTAAGTTCCGGGCTACAACATGGTATCCAGCTGGTTAAAAGCCCCCCTCCGGAACAGTTTCAAAATTAAGGTTTTTCACGGCTAATTTTTGTGTGTTTTGACACTGAGAGCTATGATTTCTATGATGACAATAAAATTCGAAAAAATGTCACAATGGACGCACAAGATTTTGCATGATTCTATTTTATTTGGAGTATTTATATTCTTTGACGCGTGATCACATTAAAATGTTCTTTATCATGTCATTTTTCCATTGATTTTTTCTTTTTTTAATTGTGTTTTACATTAATGTTTCATTTGATATGGTACCTGAAATTTTGTGGTAAAATTTTTGTGTTTAGGGGAAATTATTCTGCCAGAATGACACTGGTTCCATGTAGGCTTCACTTTTCCGCTTGGATGCGCTATCCAGGCTTTTTTCTAGATCAGTGAGACGCGGTTGTAGCTATCTACTAGAAACTTTCTCCGTTGGTACATTAATTTCATAAAATATACAAATATTTTTTCTTGAACTCCGGTCTTTTAGGTACATTTTAACATTTCTCCCTGACGCAGATTTAAACACTAAATCCTGACGAATGGCAACCCTAATCTGGTTAACCTTGCCTAGTTTTCGAAATCTAGTTAACCCATTGATCAATTGTGACGTAATAAACCAAGTTTGGCTACTCTATGGTCGGAGTGTGAGACACTTACAGAAACGACAAACGACCAATCCAAGTAACATGGCAAATCGTTTTATTGAAGTCAACTAAAATTTAGTGCTTGGGGTGTGTTGACTAAAAACAGTGTCGTAGGCCAGGGGTCGGCAACCTTTTTTGCAATGCGGCTCGGCTCGGCTCGTGCTTGGGGTGTGTTGACTAAAAACAGTGTCGTAGGCCAGGGGTCGGCAACCTTTTTTGCAATGCGGCTCGGCTCGGCTCGGCTCGGCTCGGCTCGGCTCGGCTCGGCTCGGCTCGGCTCGGCTCGGCTCGGCTCGGCTCGGCTCGGCTCGGCTCGGCTCGGCTCGGCTCGGCTCGGCTCGGCTCGGCTCGGCTCGGCTCGGCTCGGCTCGGCTCGGCTCGGCTCGGCTCGGCTCGGCTCGGCTCGGCTCGGCTCGGCTCGGCTCGGCTCGGCTCGGCTCGGCTCGGCTCGGCTCGGCTCGGCTCGGCTCGGCTCGGCTCGGCTCGGCTCGGCTCGGCTCGGCTCGGCTCGGCTCGGCTCGGCTCGGCTCGGCTCGGCTCGGCTCGGCTCGGCTCGGCTCGGCTCGGCTCGGCTCGGCTCGGCTCGGCTCGGCTCGGCTCGGCTCGGATTTTTCTTTGTGGGGTTCCGCAAAATTTGACAAAATACTTCAAGGGTTCCGTGCCACTAAAAAGGTTGCAGAGCACTGTACTACTACTAATTTATGGTCAAACCTGAACTGCCACGTTTTTACGTCATAAACAAAATTGCATTTTTTTAACTAGCCGCCCCAAAATTTGGCGCGTACCACTTAGATTTTCAGGAAAAATTTTCCCAAAAAATTAGCAACATTTTATTTTTTCCGTTTTATTTTAAAGGGCCCCAGCAGCGGCGATGTGACTTTTTCTACATTTTAGATATTTAGAATTGCCAAAAATCAGGGATTCCGAATCACTAATTTTTTTGGTCCTATGAATTGTCATTTTCGAGATATTCAATTAAACAATGAGCTCTCGAGCGACACCTTGGTTTGATATGTAGCAGCGATTGTTACGTCACCTCGTACCAACTTCTAACAATGGCGTTGGTCAGCTGTTGTTTTTATTGTTTGTTTTAGCTTTGATGCGTACATTTTTCTATTGTTTACAACTGAATAAATGTACTAACTATGTGATAATGGAGGAGAGAAAATCATGCGTTTGCTGCCATGAAATTAGTAAGTGCAAGTACAGCAGTTAGCCAAGTTCAACGAATATTCTGAGTCGAATCTGCTTTGTATAAAAGCATATCCTGGATTTGAATCTATATGTCTCAACGTGTATTACAAGTAGCATGTTATCGATTTAAACGTCAATTGGGAAATCATGATGAGGGTAATTAACACCCGTCACGAGTAAGTTTTACTGTACTAACTACTAACATGCAACCAGCAACCTCCATGCGTTACAGGTATACTGCCTACTAAAATTTGTTGAATGGTGCTGGGGAAGACTTCAGAGTTACGTTGCCAGACTGAGAGCCACTTGTCAACTATAAGTTGTGAATTCCCTTGTGATGTTGCTGCACAACAATACATGTGGTTTCATATGCTTTTCACCCAAGGTCCCAACTCCTTGCAATAGGCTTTGTTAGAAAGTGCTGTCAGTTTCTTTTGTATTTCTGAATTGAAAACCATAAACACAAATATACTGGTGTATGCTCATCTTTTATCTCTATCATACTTGTAGCTACATGCCAAACATAATGTTCTGTTTCTGACGATTCTTCACTAATGTATTTAATGATTTGTGGATGCCTGTCAGTCACAAAGGCTTTAATAAACAATCCTTTGCTTGTGATGTTTTCAATGCATCCCAAGAATCCTTCTTTTTCCATATCATTGCTGTTTGCCACTTCATTGCTCTAGAAAATATTATGAAATTACCATCTGAATACATTAACAAGGTTAATAGCAACAATTTTATTGTTGCAAAGATCCATCATTTATCATTGTGTATGTACCAAATTTAGCTGAGTGTCCAGGGAAATCTGCAGTTAATTTACTTCTGGTACACCATTTAAGAGGTAAAGAAGTTTTCCTTTACGCACAATGTATTTTGATTCATAGCTTAGATTGGGTGGTTCCCAAATGAAAATATATTGATATTATCACACCTTTTTTTCATAACCACACTTTTTTGTTCTTACCAAGTAAATGGCATGACAATAAACTAAATTAGTATGACATAATGGTAATATTAAAGACTATCATGTTAAATGAGATTATGTCAGAAAACAATTAATTAAAGCATACCATATGCTACTTTTCTTACAATTGCTCTCAATGCCATTTCTTGCTGAAGAAGATGAGTACATGAAATGGCATTTGGCTTTAACACCAGAACTTTTGCCATACTCCTGTCTGCTGCATTTTGTTTGTGAAACATTCATCTGTGAAATGTAGGCTACAAAGAACACTGTATTTCGTTGGTCCCTTTTTTCACGTTAACAAATTTAATCCAAGCTGATCGCAATCACTTTATATTTGGAAAGCGAAAAAGTGTCAAATTGCTGGCCTTTTGATTTCCTCTTGAATTGCAACCATACAAAGAACACACTGCAGGCATTTTTGCACACTTGAGTATAAAAATGAAAACATTTAAACACCAAAATACCTAAACTGACTAACGTATTTGGCGCCGCAGAACGTTAACAACCACCGACTACAAACAAGCTCCAAACCAAGTTGGTACGAGGTGACGTCACATGGCGTTTGAGGTCAGTGACAAAATATCCGCAAGGTGTCAGTGTTTTTAGATTTTAAACGTAAATATTTGACTAGTAACTTCGATTTTTGTGTTTTCAAAACTGAAATCGTGTTTATAAAAATACGACAAACAACATATCAAAAAATAATTTTCCGGTGCCGGGGCTCTTTAAGTTACCAAAATCGGGATATTTCGGTCCAAAAGTTTTTGGGTTTTGTAGCACATGTTTTTTTGCAATTTTGAATTCTGCATGCTCGACTTAGTACCGGTGTAAAATTTCACCTTTCTACCTGTTCTAGAACTGAAGATATGCGATGTTTTGTGTGTTTGCTGGAGCCCTTTTTTCGCGGTTTGCCCTGGGCGCGCTGGCGCCTGGTTTAAAGTCGTTCGATAGGTGGAGCAACGGAGCATAGGCGTTTATGGTGCTGACACAGCAATTTGGGTTTATGGTAAGAACTAAGAATGATTGCTGAGTGAGCACCATAAACGCCAATGCTTCGTTGTGCCACCTACCAAACCGGGCGCCAGCCAAATTCCAGTGTTAGTAGTTCTACCGGGCGGTATGTCTTTTTTCATGTTGTGTTTGGCGAATGTGTTGGTATTTGGTAATAATTAACATATTTTTTCAACACTTTCAGGGCCAGTTAAGAGAAGTTAAAGTTATTTTTTACAACGATACTGAAATGACTTCAGCTTTTATTTCTACAATCAAACTTTTTGGGAGTAAATTCTGTTCAAATGAAATTGCTTGTGCATTTTCAACTAGGTAAACCCATTTCTTGGATAATATTTGTTTCTAATTAAAAAAAGACAATCTGAGTTTACATTTTTACCAATAAAAATTTAAACAAAAAAACTTTTTCACAATTTTTTACCAATACCAGATAAAATTAAACCAAATTATAGTGTTACTGTACTTTGTTTCTGTACTCCTGTGCTTATACACCATTGCATTGAAAAATTTAGGAAGTTGGAACATATTGGAACGCTTCAACCTTTGCAAAATAAGCCGAAATATAAAACAGGTCAAATGTTTTTACACAAAGTGTTTGCCTATCGAGGGGTGATCTTATTTCCATGGACAGTCAATGTCTATGAACGAAAGCCAGAGATCCGTACACCACAGTAAGGGTAATCATTGAAACTTTTGTCAACTATTTAACATATGAAAGTCAAAAAAGCTTTAAATCGCCTTTACAGGGAAAATGATGTAAGAAATTTATTGAAAAATGCTGTCCCTGATATCAGGACCTACTATCAAGTATTGATGGACACTCGGGATACATCTTCAATTGTAAGTAAACAAATGCTTTGAGGTTTAAAAGGTAAAACTAGAGTCAAACTATGTGCCTTAATGTCTTTTACTTTCGCTCCCCTTTTAAAAAGGGGAAAGATATTGTTATCAAATAAAGGTTTTCAAATAATCAAATAATTTTTTACCTTTTAAATGAAATAATCAAACAATTTTAACTTGAGATAGGTCGAGAGCCATTATTCAACAAGGATATTCAAATGTTTTTTAATGTGGTTCTCTTAGTCAATAAATCTAAGCCATGTCTTTGTTTAAAAAAATAAACTACCTAATCCTTTGCCATGACAAATAAACAACCTAATCCTGTGGCCGGAATAACCTATTATTGGGGTAATTAAAACCAGAATGTAGGTTACAGTAACATGTTAGCTTTTTTGTACAATATTTTGGGGAAAAAGGAAATATAAGGTTGAAAATACATGTTGCAGTAATTTTGTTTAATTTCCACTTGATTAAAATATCACCAATATGTTCAATCAGATTGATTCTGCACATACATCGAAGTGCATAGAAAAAGTATATATTTGATAATTGTTTAAAAAAAATATTTGATAACTTTTCAAATAATTTGAAATTTGAAATAATCAAATAATTTTTTGTTTGATAACAGCCCTACGTAGTGATGTATCTTGTACAACTGCAAATATCAATTGAAACATTTGCTAATTCCAGGGGTGTGATTGAATGGTTTACAAGTGAGTTAATGCAGAGCGGGAGGTCCTCTACTTCAGGGGTATCAAACTCAAACAACTTTGATGGCGAAACATTTGTTACAGTGTGACATGATAACAACAAAATTGCACGATTAAAAAGTCAAATGTTTATTAATGCCATTAACTACATTAAACACATAAAAAACAATGTTGGAACAAATAACAAACAGACATGCAAACAGAGTGAAATACCAACTACCCTGCTTCATTGCTTTGTGTGAAAACAATGGCATACAATTACAATTGCTGATTCTAAAGATGGGCTATTTCGATCATCCTGTTAAAACTTGCATATACAACTAATAGAGAATGATTTTATCACTTAAACATTGCTCTACTTCACACATGAATGGATTTGTTACTGGGCCGTCTTCAGTTATTGGAAATCAGCTGTTTTTGCATAGCAATGCTGTGGTTTTCTGTCATAAAGTTAAATTCACACGTTCAGGTTTAGCATAAGGATACTTAGCTTATTATTTTGACATGACAAAAATTTGTCAAACAGTGTTGCAGGTTACTGCAGGTCACTTTACAGGTATCACAAAACCAAGTTATAACAATTTGCCATAACATTGTCACAACATGACCCCTTAATTATGGGTCCCCTTTTCTAAATATCGTTTTCAACTTTTTTAATGCAGGTTTATTCCACCCTGTTTGGTTGTAAAATAGTGCTTAAAACTTTTAAATGAAAAATGCACACATGATAGTTAGTTATCTAAAGTTGATCATCCCAGAGTATGACTCTGATTAACGCAGTGGTTCACCCACAAACCCCCTAAATAAAAAGTTTAAAATTGCTGTACTTGCTGAAAACCCTGAAGTTTCATATAATGTTGGTCGGTACATTGCTAAGTCTTGTGTAACTTTTAGTTCAGTTTTCCCTTGTTCATTCCCTTTTGCCCACAAATATTCATTTGTGTGTTTACAGGTCCTTTAGGTCAGAAATACAATTTCTAACATACTGAAGTGTTTTACAATTGTAGATATGATGCTCATCCCTATAATGCCAAAATTTTAAGCAGTTGTTTGCAGGGTGTACATTGTTTGTTGTTTAAAATTTTAGCCTGATCAGGATAGTTTTTACCTTAACACCTCCAAATATGTGTCAAAGTGTTATTGTGTCCTTGCTTAACATTTAAGTCCTACAGGAGCAGTGGAAGTGATTGTTTGGTTTACGTTTTTAACGGCCTCGGCTTCATGCTTGATAAGGTCATGGTAATACAACATGGCTTCTCTATTTTAAAATTACTTAATTTGGTCAACACAGTCAAGAATAATGTGTCATACCCAATTTTTACATAAAATAACCCAAGAAACAATACTTGGCTTCCTACTTTGTCACTGTCTACAAGACTATCTTGGTTTGTTTTTTTACGAGAGTTTTAACTGTTTTAAAACAGGCCTTCAACACAATGCTGGTTAAAGCTAGAGATAGGGAGCATTTTTTTTCTGTTTGGTTTGCTGTTTTTGAAAATGTATAATTGTAAAAATATATCTCAAACTTTCAAAGTTGGGGTTAAATGCTTTCAGCCAATTTGTTCTTTGGATTAAAAAAATATTCACACAATATTTATATTTTGGCTTGTACACATATAAATGTGTATGGGTGCCCATTTCTTTGCTCTCTCAAAAAATAGGATTTCGTACATATAAATTGGCAATCCAGACGAAACCGGTTAATAGAGATGAGACTTTTGTTTTTTGCAAAATTCAGCCTTTCACAGTTGTGTTTTCAGTTGGTTTATAGAATATGCTTAGAACTGGCATTGGATGTTTGAGGTTTTTTGTTATTATGGGGTGTAGCAAGATTATGATACAGTAGGACAATTGCGAAAAATACAATCGAAATGGTAATAAAGATTTATAATCATGGATGAAGTGAATGTGTGTCTAGTGATGCCACAACACACTCAGCAATGATAACTTCAAATGCCAGAACAATTGATACAGATAAATAGATATACTTTGAAAATACTGGTACCTGGCAAGCCTGGCTATATTGTCACTTAAATCCAGTGTTACAATGTTAATTCAAAGTTATGTTTTTAGGCAATGCAAACTGAGGCTGTTACATTTTTATCTGCGGCTGATCTGGGAATGGGAAACACAAATGTTCTATATACAATCCCTGGAATTGATTATGTTGCACATGAAGATATTATACCTTACACATCAGTTGAAAATGCTCCATTGCAGCACAAGTTATTTGAAACATTTCTCAAAAGAGGAGCCAATGAAGGTAAAATTAATTTGATCAGGATCGCATTGCATTTTACCCTGTTTTTACTCCATAGAGCTATATGCAACAGAGTCTTTCAATAACTGGCAGAGTACAAACCACACTTGTTTGGAACTTAGCAAAGTTTATCTTGAAACAACTAAAAACATACAAGTGACAGCAATCCCATTTTTCTTAGGATTTAAAGTTAGTATCCATAATTAATCTCTCGAGTGACAAACCTGTTTGACATTGTCGTTATTCACAGAAATCCAGAAAATCGCAGCCTGCAGAATACTGGGTATGGTTTTTAATCTAACATGTGCATATTATAAAAAATTCAACCTCCGCTACTGTATGCATGTGTTAACTCCTCAGTGGCGGTACTGTATTAGGGTGGAAAACCTTGGTGAAGCAAGTGTCCAATTACAGGAACGAAACTGGCGGATTTTTAGCAATGGATCTGTACAAGCTGTAAAAGGACGTGGTGTTGTAGGAAGGGTAAAACAGTTTTTTACACTCATTACAAGTAACAGAACAGCAATAAATAATGAATTTCTTGAATTTCGGGTGTTTTAAAAAACTTTAAAAGTTACTTCATTTTATGATTCATACTCATAAAACTTACTACGAATTTTGTTTCCGGATAAATGATGTACAAAAAATTGAAATATTCCAACATAGAAAACCAATTTGTGTTTTTACATGATATTTAAAAAATCTGAACATGTTTCTTACAGCATAATATTACACACAACAAAATAAATCATGTCAGTAGGTCAAATGGTGTGCAGAGTAAATTAGTAAATAGAATGTAGTACTGTATATATAACTTTCCAATACATAACAAAGCTACTTGTACAGTGTTTGGTAACTTTTTGTTCATCACAAAAAGCATAAATATAAACTTGCTAAATTCAAAAAAGTCAATTTGTGTGAAAATTAATTGTGATAAGTATATGTCACATTTGGTAATCTACATGTTACCAACAAATGCTTTGTTTAAATTTAGGAACCAGTTTTGGATAGCAATCAACCAGCTTTTCAGTACAGCAGTCATGTATCACTTCGATCACCTAATGGACATATGTGGTAATTATGGGTCCCCTTCCCTGAAGGGGACGCATCTTGATTTCACTCTGTCTTTTTATTTTTTTTCTCCGGTGAAGTTTTTCCATGCACTTTTGACATGAAATCTTTGGTGGATTTGGATGAAACTTTTACAGATGGTAGATGTGGTCATGTAGATGTGCCAAAAACTGAAAACGTTTTGTATGGTGCTGTGCACCACAAACGAAAGATTTCTGTGGTGTGATAGTGTAAAAAAGATAACCGAACACATGTTACTTGTGTTTGTGGATTGCTTAGTGGACGTTTTCACACATGGAATTTAAGTCAGAGGGATGTTACCAGCTTTATGACATCTGAATTGGTAATGAATGTTGCTAAAACACCTCTAGTGGTCAAAATTTTAAACATTGGCTGATTTGGATAATTTTTTCAGCACTGGTCATTGTGGTTTCACATTTTGTACTTTTGGGTGTAGAACCAATCAGTTACCCCACTAACCCCCTAAAATGGGTTGGTTTTTTTAACACTGTCGTCTGTCGGAATGAAATGAAATTTGGACACCTTGTACAATTTGTCATTTATAGGAGCTGTTTTTGTTTAACTCGGTAGCCCCAATATTAACCCCTCTAGCCCCCTAAAATGGGTGAGTTTTTTGAACAGTGTTGGAATTGGCTGAAACTTGTATAGCTTGTAGAATGTGCTATGGATTGTTGTGTTTTACCCTGTAGCCCCACCAATTACCCCATTAACCCCTAAAATGCGTGAAATTTGTAAACAATGTTGAAATTGGATGAAATTTGGACAGTTAGTAGGTTAGGCCATTATTTTTAGGTGTCAATTGTCAAGTTTCACCCTATGGTTTCAGCATTTACCCCACTAGCCCCCTAAAATGAGTGAATTTTTAAACAGTGTCGGAATTAAATGAAATTTGGACAGCTTCTACAATTTGCTATTTATAGGTGTTGATTGCTGTGTTTTACTTTATTTTGCCACTATGTACCCTTTCTTCCTATAAAAATGAACATTCAATATAACATAAGCATAGGAAATATATTAATGTTTTGAAATGGGTTAGAGTCAGTGGTGGAATTCAAATTTTTTGTCAGTCAGTTTCATGACAAATGACACATTTTTCAGCCGGTTCTGTTACTAAATGTCCATTGACAGTAACCAGTAATGCTAACCGGTTCGCTGGTCTTATATAATTTCATGAGACAGTTCTATAGAATCGGTGCGAACCGGCTGAGTCCCACCACTGGTTATAGTGTATATGCAATAGCAAAATGTGCTAAACCACCCTTCTAGTTGTAAAAAATAAAACTGTTGGAAATGAAATTGTGGAAAACCTACATCTTTACCTTTCAGGGGTACCTTTTGTTTTGAGAAAGAAGATGGGGAACAGTTTGACATCAGAATTCCGTCATTTATCCTTGAAAGCAAGTCTTTGAAATCCTGTGATTTGAACAATGATGTATGACAGAAAATTTCTTTTTCTTATTTGTTTACCAGAGGCACATAATATAGGGTAGTGATTTTTAACCTGTGGGTCACGCCCCCCATTATGTTTGCCATTTTACTGGGGTCAAGTAGTTATCAGCAATAAAAAGTAAAACATCTGTAAGCAATAAAAAAGGCAATTATCTTAAACTTTTAACTTGGAGTTATAGTACGGTGTTTCTGTCCAGACCTGTTACAAAAGGCCACTTGGAAAAAAACGTTTCATTGATCTTGTTTTGCGTCACATTATTAAAATAAAAATCAAACGCTTTGTGACGTGACTATGCAGAAAGTAATTGGCTTAAGGCTGGGGGCGCAAATCCATTGCAAATAGTTGAGTTCAAGGCGAAAATAGCTGCACGACGGTTAAACGTTGTGGAGCGCAAAACAGTGAAGGACACAATTGGTGGATCATGACTCGACATGCTGCAGCAACACCGTATTATTAAGCAGCACTTTGGTGGAACCAGTCGAGATGACAGTAGAATCTAACCACCTGCTGGGGAAAGAAGGTGTGGTTCGACAGGAAAAAATGCCGAATAATTTCGAACGCCGAAAGAAAGAACACACATTTGCAGGAGGACGAATTTATAATTTAGATGGCCGAAGTGGACGAATTTATAATATCCTGTTCCAAGTACTGGCCCAATCTACAAATAAATGGGTTACAAATACATAACAAAGAGTCTCCAAACCATTTATGGGTCCCCTTTCTTGAGAACGGAACGCATCTTGATTTTACTCTGCTTTTTTTCTCCGGTGAAGTTTGTCCATGCGATTTATTGCGCTAAAATCTTTTGGTGTATTTGGATGAACGTTTACAGATGGTAGATATAGTTATGTGGATGTGCCATTTGTTTTGTTTGACTCAAAAGCCACAGCAAAAAAATGGTCCGAGCAGTTACGCAGTATAGGCTATAAAGGTCGACAACAGCAGTCACGCGGTATTTACATACACCCTATATAGGTGCTGATTATTGTAAAATGGAATCTTTTAAAGAACGCCAGATCTAGGCTATATGAAAAAACTTTAGACAGTTTGTAGAATACATCATCCATCGGTGTGTTTTACCCTGTAAGCCCCACCTTTACCCCCATTAACCCCTAAAACGGGTGTAATTGGTCGAGTTGTTTGAAATTTTGACAGTTTGTGCAATATATTATTTTTAGGTGTTAATTGTGAAGTTTTACCTTCCCAATCGGAAAAATTATGTCCGATCAAAGCAAAGTTATCACGATTTCATGTATGATAATACGCTAGACATGTCCTATATTGCCCATTGTTATTATCCCCGATTGTGCACGCAAATGTAACATCGGCCATAGATAGATTTTCTTGGATGAATCATGTTTGTCATCATGCTTGTAAAAAGCATGATGCCCATTGATAATACACGCATATCTGTCATAATCCACACATAATCAAGACTTGCAATAGTGTCTATCAACGTTTATTTCACATTACACCAGTCAAATGAAACAACAAAAATCACGACTTTTGCAAATGCGTAAAAAAGTACATGTGCAAGATAGCGAAGGTATTATAACGAAAAGGGTGTGCAACTAACAAGTGCAGTGTGCACTCAATCAGAATCTGTATCTTCTGATGAAACGTATTTTATGGTATCATCAGATGAAACATCTGCACCTTCACATGTTTTGTTGTCCTTTTCGCCTTTTCTTAAATTTCTGCCGCCATCCCAGTCCGCAGCACCGGACAATACTGCCTTGATGTCATTGACAACCTCTTGACTGCTTGCTGATTGATGGCTTGTGAATTGCAGACACTCTAAACAAGGAAAAATGTCAATAAAGTTGCAAAACTGTTGGGCAGTTGAAACCAAGAAATGCCAAACTGCGGTTTGTGGACCTCCAGGGGTACATGGCAAACTGAAAAAATCCTATACCAGCCATAAATTTGTTCTATTGTTTACCTATTTTATTTCTCCATTGCCAATAGGTTAGGCATCAGTGATTAACAGATCTACAAATATTGGTCATTAACCCCAAAACCTTTTTCATAACCTGCAATGCCACAGGTGTTGAGTTGAGTGTAAATATAACTTACTTCGACGGACATCATCCAATTGAGAACCACCAAATGGTTTCTTAGTTGCTTTTCTTTGACTGCCAAGTCCAGACCATGAGTAGGTCATAGCCAAGGGCCTTGTCATGAAGCACCTCATAAATGCTCTCAGTTGCACGCAGCATTCCGCGATCAATTTTTCTTCCAATATTTTGAAAATCCTGTAAATATAAGAAGTACTTAACAAATAACTCTGACCAAAAAATTATATTTGAAAACATTATAAATTCTACTGGAACATTATAAACATTGTGTATAACAAACATTTTAAAAATAAAACACCATCTTTACTTGAAAGTTATTCAGAATTTGACTTAGTTCTTCTTCTGATGAAGCTGGTTGAAATGCTGTCCATGTAGTTTCCTTTTGGTGTTCTACTTGTTTTAAACTTTTGATATAGGCAAGAGCATCTTCAATCATGACTTTGTTGGATTTTACAGCATTCAAAACATTAGCAACATCCGTTCTGATAATGTTCAACTCCCAACAAATGTTGCTCAGATTAGTTAGGTCATCTACCTTTGCCCTTTTTCTTGGTGCTGGATGTTGAGGAGATAAAAATATCCTGAAACACAAGCATTAAATTTGCAATGTAGTTTATACATTGTTTGTATTCTACCCACTAAACATACCTTTTTGGTGCAATAGCATTCTCCCGCTGTAGTGTAGGTATTTGTGTACTGGTGCTGCCATCATCTTCGGAGGAGTCATTAAGCTCCTCGGTAGTGTAAGCCTTTTTTAAGCATCGATCATAGGAATCTAATAAACATGAACAAATTATGTAGCCAACAATTACACCTCAAGGCCACACAAAGGATTTTGTTCAATGTAATAGTTAAAGTGTAATTTAAAGCAAAAGTTCAGGAAGATACACCATATTTGTGAATTAGGAGAATATTGTTGACATTTGCAAGTAAAAATACTTACTTGACTGACATAAAATTTCACATGAAAATACTTTCCAATTTTCTTCCGATAAAACTTTATTCTTAACCATTTCTTGTACATTTTGGTCATTTTGTGGCCATCGGCATCGTGTTTCAGTAATCATCCATTGTTTACAAACAATATCAGATTTGCTTCCTCGGATAAATCTCACACACACAAAATTTTTCATTTTTTAAACTTCAGAAATCTAAACAAAAACATGGTTTTGAAATGACTGACCATATTCATATAGTTTTTTTGTTTTAATTTATATAGCCTAATGAAGTAACTCAATGGCCACAAACTTTTTACCATAAGGTAATAGAAAACATTTTTTAACAGATACATCAAATGGCACAAGACAATAATCACTTTCCAAATCAAAAACAACAAAAATGCCAACAGTGAACGATGAAACGGGTGTTTTAAACAGTTGTTTCATTTTTAAGTATTTTTTTACTACAAAATACTTGTCTGAATTGAATGTAACAATATCATTTACTTCAGCAATAACAGATCCACTTTTTATGGTGGAATCTGCAACATTTGAAACAGAAATAGTACAACCATTAAACAACCTTGCTCTTTTATAATGCCGTACATCGGTTCTTTCAAACCCAGTCAATGATAAGCCATTTACATTGCATTTAAAAACACAACCAGGAGGCAAAGATAAAACTTCTTTCTTCATGGATATTACAATATTTTCATTTTGGTTGTAGGCATGTGTCCCCACTTGCTCAAAAGGCTTGTAGCCAGAATGCACACATTGTTTTAAAATACCCAAATAGCTCTCAAAAGGAAAACAATTTATTA
This sequence comes from Phallusia mammillata, assembly GCF_965637545.1. Taxonomy (NCBI): domain Eukaryota; kingdom Metazoa; phylum Chordata; class Ascidiacea; order Phlebobranchia; family Ascidiidae; genus Phallusia; species Phallusia mammillata. Next base: position 18,563,655 of record NC_137253.1, read on the forward strand.
GCTCTAAAGAACCAAAGAGATAACAATCATCTGGCAAGTGGATTAGACTGTGCACATTGTAAGACATGAAACCATCCTGGTAATATTTGGGACAATCCATGCAAAACTCTTTCAACAACTTTCGAGACACATCAATGTCTGAATCAGTTGGACACGGTGATACCAATATTCTCATTGAAATACTAAATTTAATAAAATGCTTGTATGTTTGCTTCGACATTATTGCTTTGTCCTTTAGAATTGCAACACCAACATACAAAAGAAACATCCGAAACTCTGCTGCTTTCCAGTAACTTAACTCAGCCATGGGCCTAAGTTTTCTGTTGAATTCTTTTGGAACATACAGTTTTACTTCATTGATTTTGGTGCTGAGAAGTCTTATCGCACAACTAGAAAGCTGTGCATGTCTTTTTCTGCAAATGAAAAAGAAGTAAATTTTATTACATCCTATGTTTAAAAAAAAACTGTTTATTACCGATAAGATCCATTCCAAAAGGAAAGTAGATGCTTCATAACACCAAGGCAGGCAAGGTGCATGTAATCTAATATAAAACAAGAAACCATAGGGATTCCAAACTCTGTCAGTACAGAAGTGTCATCATTATGGTGAAAAGAACATGAACTTGATGCAAACAGTGCATCAGTTCTAGGCTGACAATTGGTTTCTAAAAAACATACATGTCTCGATAAAGAATCATATTTTCCCACAATGTGACATCGCTCACAACTGCTATAACCGGAGTGTGCTTTGATTTTTTTTAACGATGTTCTGGCAGGGGCATCGCAAACAAAGATGCAGTTTTTACTAAGATTGAAGCAAACATCATTGATAACAATGGGATTTAAAATCAGTTCTTTCACATCTGACAAAAACTTTGACAAAAAGGTTCCGGGATCTGGCATTTCTCGATTACAACCTGTTTCAGAACAATAGATTCCCGCACAAATTGGCCACATCTTTGTTTTGTACACTGACACCAAGATTGGGTATAGCTTATAGTCAGGTGAATGTCGAAACAAAGGCAAACCATCTATATTTATTACCAGGCAATAAGGTACAGATCCATTCGAACTGCTATAACAATAACCTAACACAGATTTTAATGTTGATACCCAGTTGGGCATGTGAATGTACCTGCCTTCATTCATACATTCATAGGCAAGATTTGGAGATGGGATTAAAGTTTTATAGCTGCAAGGAAGGTTACTATGGACTTGTTGCAGTGATTTTAAAAGTGCTGTGACTGCAGCTTTTGGTACATTAACTTGTGATAAAGCCCAATCAGTTATTAATTCAGTTACTGTCAATGGTCTTTGTTCTACATCTTGTGCATCATTTTTCCCAGCTGCTGAATTTTCGATCTCATTATTTGAAGATATAATTAGTGCAGACACAGGCAAATTTGAAGTAGGAATGTCTAAACTCACAGTTTGTGAACCTAGTCCCAAACTGTTATCGCTGCATGTAGTCTCACACAACTGCTGTGCATTTTTTCGTCGAAGCCATTTCTGCTTTCGTGATAAGTCACTGTACGGCTTATAAAAAGTTCTTTGGAGCTTCGGTCTTTTACCAGGCATTTTCAATGCATAGAGCTGAACACACACACACAAAGCAGTTTGTTTAAGGTTTGCAAGCTGTGGCCTAAACCTACATAACACTGACAACACTGCATGTTAAGCAAAAGGAAAGGTTTATAAAACATGACTGGCAACAACACTTTTTTTACTAAAATAGCAGTATTTAATGTCCAAACAAACAAGTCTTACCTTTCTTGGTCGGCAATCCAATCCTGTCGCCTACCTTAACTTTTTTTTCAGAGCGCGTTTGTCAAGCGTGACCGAGATAACGATGAAAGGCACTTATTGGCTAAAACAAGTGACGTGACGCAAAAAACGCGCTAAACAAGTAATTTGCAAGATTGTCTCACCAGTTACCGCATGGTCAAAAAATGTACAATCTAATATCATAATCCAAACTTTTATTTTCTGGGTCAATAAAGATCTCAAATCGAAGTAATTCTTGATTATTACTTTATATCTGATTTATACTTCTTTCAGTGCAAATCTCTCTGATGTTTATTGCAAGGGGATAAAAAACGGGGGATGCAATTTAAAAATGTACTCTGGTCAAAATTGAAAACTTACGTCAGATGTGTGATCATAGAATTATATGGTGTGATCATGTGTTTATTACCTTTGAAATTAAGAAACTGGGTCATATATGACGATCGTAGAAAATACATGCATAGATTATGCACTTATTATCGTTGAGATAATTTGCCAACGATAATCGGAGAAAACCCAAAAGAGTTCAAACATGATCGGGTATAAATCGGACAAAAATTCTGATTGGGTTGTAGCCCCACTAACCCTAAAATAGATGAATCAGCATGATTATTTCCGCAGACTTCTTTCGCCCTGTTTAAACTAATAGCATCAAAATTTATTACAGTTATTTCGTAAAAGTTTGTTTGATTAGACGTTGCGACAAAACGTTATTTTTACTTAAAATTGTGGATTCCAGACGACGTATATAGGATGTTGTAAAAAACGGGTAATAAAAATTCGTGACGTTATTTTAATGTAAAAGTGTCGACTCCAGACGACGCAGATAAAACGTTGTTAACGAATTTTTGCAATTCCTCCTGACGACGTACTTCTGACGTTGTTTATTTGCGTTAAACATACTTTCAACCAAACGTGATTACTAATTTTTAAAATCACATTGTATGACGTAACTCATTGTATGACGTTATTTTTTGGTAAGATGTCTACGCCAGACGATGTAGATATGACGTTGTTTTAAACGTTATCGGTACACATAAATAAAGATCACTAATCCTAGGTATATATCAGCTATTGCTGCCAGGCATAGTATCAAGTTTAAAGAGCTCTTCTGGCAAATGTAATTTTATTCCGACGTTTCGACGTCCTATACAGGTCGTCTTCATCAGGGTAAATAACACTAAATGCGACTAGTACAGTGCACGATAGACAAAGGAAAAAAAGAATGGAACGCAAGCACGTCACAACGAAAACACGGCGCGATAACAAATGATTGGGCTTCTAATCTTTTTTTTTCTGTTTTGATGTTCATTGTGTTGCCCCGTTGGTGAATATTCCATGACTCAAGAAATAGTCTTTTCCTGTAGTCAGGCTCCCGGGCTACAACAGACGCCGCATTGAAATCAATACGGTGGCCTTGTGATTGGAAAGGGCCGACTTCTTCGCGTCGCTGTTGGCAACATCCCGTTGATGTTCTTTTCGGCGGGTATTGAGTAACTGTCACGTTCCCGTTTGCACGGTTACGCAAAAGATTTGGGACTGACTATCGGAAGTTCTTTAACAACTAACGCTCGTGTACTCTGATCGGCAGCAGTCCTTTTCTTTTACATTTATTCACGTCCAACCAAAACAACAAACAAACAATCCAGCACTACTTCGCAGTTATCACTCAATTCTATCTTATTCTATGTTATGTTACCTTCTCTTATATCGTTGGACGGGGCGCTTATATATCTCTGACGTAACAATGATAAGAAAAAAGGCGTTAACTCACTATGACCATTTCCCATGGATGAAACAATGGGCACTGCAACGGGTAATGGCGACGCGATAAAACTAGCACATTAGAACAATGACACACAATAGCGCCTGCAACGATGGACTCTAGACAAACCGAGATTGCCCATGATCCGTGGTAATTGGGTTGCGGGATATTGTCATGGGGCGGTCTAGAATATTTGTGACACAACCCCGTTTTTAAAAGGAGATTTTCTTCAAACAAGAAAATCTCGCTCAATCTGACACAAATGTTCCCACAACTCATCAGTGCCATCCGAAAGTCAAAGCTCTTGCCTGCTGAAGATATCGCTTTTCCTATCCAATATTTTGCTTACGTCTGCACCGGAACCACGTGTGGAAATCCCCCCGGAAGTGACATGGCTTCGAATCTCGGAAGGATGATTCCGCAAATTCGCCACCTGACTGCATGGGCTGTTTCATCTGAGGGCGGGTTGTCACGGACGACAGGACACGGATACATGCGCTTTGAATATTGTACTCACTGGTCGGCGATACAACGAGACTGTCATCAGTTGGTTTCTCGAGAACATGTTGCAATGAAGAAATAGACATTCTCTCATCCAGTGTTTGCACCTCAACACTAGGGCGATTTTGAACCAATTCTTGATCTTGCTCATTGATGACAGCGTGTGATATGCCGCTCTGCTTCGCCGTCGTCTGGTTAGAAGAAACCGTCTTGCTTCCCTCTACTGTATGTATTTGCTTTTTGTCCAACTCCTGCGACAACTCGGCTTCTTGCTCACTGATCATCGTCTCAACCGTGGCGTTTTGCTCCGTCGCTTGTGTCGCAGAACCTGATTCTTCTTCGTCACACATCTCCACTTCCGTTTCAGCGTGACCTTGCGACAAGTTCGTTTGCTCCTCTAGCGATTTGACTTTTTGCTCCATTGATTCGCAGATTTTCGTCTTCCCAACAGAAGTTGTCACCAGCCGTTTATTCATTGGCCCTGGAATGCGCCCCTGCTCATCTTCCACCAGGTGGGCACGATCCAGGTCGGCATTCTTGTTTGTTTTTTCTCTACGGCGGTTCAAAGCTTCCAGCTCAAGCTCAAGCTTCTTCATAGCCAGCTCGTGCTCGCGGTTTCGTTGCCGTTCTTCCACTTCTTGTTTTCTTTGCTCATCTTCACGTCTTTGTTGTTCAGCCTCACGGTTAAATCTCCTTTCCTCACGGTCATGTTCCATCTGCTCCCTCACGTACTCGCGTAACTCCTCGTCAACTGGCTTGCAGACGCCATTGCCGATCTTACAGGGGTTAGTGTTCAACTTCGCGTTTTTTAAGTCAGATCCCGGACGAGCCCCCAGATGTCACGTTCCCGTTTGCACGGTTACGCAAAAGATTTGGGACTAACTATCGGAAGTTCTTTAACAACTAACGCTCGTGTACTCTGATCGGCAGCAGTCCTTTTCTTTTACATTTATTCACGTCCAACCAAAACAACAAACAAACAATCCAGCACTACTTCGCAGTTATCACTCAATTCTATCTTATTCTATGTTATGTTATTTTCTCTTATATCGTTAGACGGGGCGCTTATATATCTCTGACGTAACAATGATAAGAAAAAAGGCGTTAACTCACTATGACCATTTCCCATGGATAAAACAATGGGCACTGCAACGGGTAATGGCGACGCGATAAAACTAGCACATTAGAAAAATGACACACAATAGCGCCTGCAACGATGGACTCTAGACAAACCGAGATTGCCCATGATCCGTGGTAATTGGGTTGCGGGATATTGTCATGGGGCGGTCTAGAATATTTGTGACAGTAACCTTCCAGTCTCCCCGATATATATTAACGGACACTCAGCGCAGGGAATAGAATATACAACACCACGTTGTTCAAAGGTGCTGATTGGATCTTTCGGGTGACTTAGTAGCTTGCGGAGAGTATTGGCAGGTTGAACGTCAACCGCTACGCCGAAGTCACGCATCATACGCCGTAGAACAGGGGTGTCCAACCCGCGCCTCGCGAGCCGCATGCGGCTCTTACGTCGTTGTCGAAGTTTGGGGGTGTGTATATTTTGGTTAGTATGTAGCGATATGGTACAAAAATCGTTAAATGTAAAGTAAAGCTTTAACAATTTTGCTTTTAAACAAACTTATTATCGGTATGGCCACAGACCATGCCTTAAAACCGCAACCTTATGTGGCAATAATGCCTTGATTATGATGGCATATATTCGATTGTTGAACAATGAATGCTTGCTCATTGTTGCGTACAATGCAAATGAGACACAAAGCAACAGCAATATTTACAACAAATGCGTTCCAAAATAAATAATTCTTCAAGTTCAATCCGTTGTTTTTCAGGTTATGACGAACGTTATATTTTATGGGCAGTTTCTCTTCGGTTTGAATTGAGCGATTGTTGGTGGTGAATGCATTAGTGACGTCGCAATGAATTTAGTTTCGCCACTTCGGACGCGTTCCGACTTACGTGTTGGATCACGCTTTAAACGCCGCAGACTCGATCATACCCGCAGACAAAGGTAACTGTACTGTCATCATGAACCGCCCAGATTACGACAAGAAAATGTCTGACTTATTACTGGATACTTCGACTTACAAGCGTTTTTCGTTTTCGTCATTTTTTCGCGCGGATGTTTGCGTGGACTTACAATTTTCTGCGCGGATTGATAGATTTTTGATTGACAGGTGGATTTAACGATTAACGCACTTTGCATGTAACGCCTGCAACACTATCTGACAAAAAGAACAACAAATAAACACTACGAATCTTCAGTTTTGCTCTATTGCGCACCCAAACTGCTTTTAATTATTTGTCAAACAAAAAACATTATTTAATGTAACTTGCCGAGCCGGCAGTCACTTTAATGTCATAACCCAGTGTTTTTTTAAGGTGTTTTGGGGGACCGAAACGGTCCCCCAAGTTTCTCCAGCGGTTTCCCAAAATTTGGATATGGCTATTTTTTGATATTTAAATGAAAAAATTGCGGTCTCTTAAAACTACTTAGCGGTCACCCAAACCAAACCTTAAAAAAAACCTGGTCATAACTACGTCCTAAAAATACTGATAAATGTACTTCAAACGACTATGTTATCGTATTAGAAATGTTATTGCAAGCGTGACGATCGGTAAGTTACGATTCATTGTTCAACGCAAATATAAAATTTTACAGAAAGTTTATTGAAGTTACCTATGGAAGCTGTGCTAAGTTGTGCGGACAACTTTTTTTTGCGCGGATTACACGTCAAAAGCCTAAATTTGCGCGGATTACAAGGGAAAATCCGAAATATTGGGGCCAGGCCATTGAGATTGTTAGCATTTTCGAATAATAGAGGTTTTAGTTGAAATTAGTTTATTATGGGTCCCCTTCCCTGAAGGGGACACATATTGTTTTTGTCTATATTTTTTTTTTCTTTTTTTCTTTTTTCTTTTTTTCTTTCTAACGCAGATTTGTTCCCACGTTTTGGTCAAGAAAGAATGGTTCAAACTTTTTCAAATTTACACACATTACAGATATTGGTCTAAAGATGGTCCATGTGAATTTTGACCCCGTTTGATCCCTCGGTTCACCCACAGCCCCCCAAAACGTGAAATTTTTAGCGCGGATTTGTTCCCACGTTTTGGTCAAGAAAGAATGGTTCAAACTTTTTCAAATTTACACACATAATAGGTATTGGTCTAAAGATGGTCCATGTGAATTTTGACCCCGTTTGATCCCTCGGTTCACCCACAGCACCCCAAAACGTGAAATTTTTAGCGCGGCTATTGTTCCCACGTTTTGGTCAAGAAAGAATGGTTCAAACTTTTTCAATTTTACACACATTACAGATATTGGTCTAAAGATGGTCCATGTGAATTTTGACCCCGTATGACCCAGAGATTCACCCACAGGCCCCCGAAACGTAAATGTGTCTAACGCTCGTTTGGTCAAGAAAGACACTGTAGGCAGAAGTACCAAGAGAGTAACTCACTGGTTTACGATAGCGGGAGGGCTCAGCTTGACTAGAAATCAGCTGTTTTGCACAGCAATGCTATGTCGTTTTATTAAGTTATCACTCACATTTTTAGTTTTGGCGAAGGTTTTACACCTATGACGTGATTTAAGCCTAATAACCGTGCTTCGGTTTTGTATATGTCAAGAAAAACTTTGTTAATAAAAGTTAAGATGAAAAAATTAACTTGACTTTTTTGCCAAATAAATGTTTTTTAAATGCTCGCTGTCAGGTTGGCCGCCGCATGATCACGGGTTACTTAAGGTCAACTAGTCGGTATTACAAACACAGCTCAGAACTTTCTTCATAACGTAGCGTTTTTTTAACAATCAATTTAGGAGTCAATACTCAAGGCATGTATAAATTAGGCTTAACAGTATTGTTGAACACGAATGACGGCGTGCTATTGAAAACGGTGTCAAAAGGTCAAACAGTCGTTTGGCGTGTGCACCCTGAGAGGTTACTACAGGTCAATGGTACTCGTTTTGCGAAACAAAGTTAAATGAAAAACAATTTGTTATGTATACACTTGTAGCAAATTGCTTTTTAATTTAAAGTGTCTGTAACACAACTGTTACAGCTTTCTAGAAAAAAATGTGTTTGAAACCTGACCTTGGACCACAATATCTGGGTCAAAGCAAGAGAATCAATTGAAATTATTTTTTTTGTTCTTTTTTAAAGTTTTTGTAATTATATGACAATAATAGTGCAAAAAGAATGCGAACAATTTTTTTTATTGTTGGGTTAATGCTTTCTAAAAATTTGTCCTTAAGAATGTAAAAATCACCGCAACATTTGTTTACCGTAAATCCGCACAAACATGCGTGTGGGGACCCATTAGTTTTTGTTTACAAAAACAATCATATGTGTAGATCAAATGATGTGTATAGTAAATTGGTAAATATCGTATAGAATATATATATATAAAATGGAAGTATATCAGAAAGCCACTCTTCTAGTTTTAATCGGTTTTGACATATATTGCGGTGACTGGTGTTGGCGTGTGACGGCAAAGTGGATATTTGAAGACAAACAATCTAAAAAAATGCCATGCAATGTCGTAAATACGTTATTTTATTTGTTTTTAGATTGGTCCCAAAGTTAAAATGTGTGCTTTATATCAACAAGGTAAATATATTTTAAGAATTAATCTGCATGGAGGTATCGTATCAAATCGTTTATTCAGCAACAGGGAAAAAGCTGAAACATGGAAACTTTATGATCGAATTATTCGAGTGGACCAAGCAGGTATTTTCATTCCGTTTGCAATTATTGTTTTCTTGCTTTAGATTCAAAATATTTCTGGTGTAAATTGCTTTTGAAAACATTGATTCTACTCACCTTTTACTTAGAAATGATACAGCAGTATGCTCATATTATCCAGGGGAGCTTGGTGCTGATAGAATATATGCTGGACAGATGTTTGTGCTTGGAAAGACTGAAGTAGGTCCTACAATACAGGTGTGTATATTTTTGATAAAGCATAGTGGTGCATTAAGTTTTGTTTACAATGTAGTTCTTAAAACTACAATATGCACTTTGAAGAGATTACTTCTGTTAAAATAAAAACAACTTTTGGTTGGTAAACAACATGAGCTTAAACAAGTTGAGCAAAGTGCAATGAGATTTTACATTTTGTTTAAAAAGCACATGTGGGATCAGGAAAAGTTCCATTTGAAAACTTTCAATGAATTTATCACCAAGTACAGAGCTCGGCCAACGATTTTAAGTCCTGTTTGGAATATTGCTGGTATGTGTTTTTTATGGGTCCCTTTCCCTGAAGGGGACACATTTTGATTTACTTGATTTTTAGTTTGTCCAACCGCTTTCGCCAGAAACTTTAATGGATTTCAATGAAACTTTTGCAGGTGGTAGATAATCATGTAGATGTGCCTTTGTTTTGTTTGACTCTATAGCCCAAACATTTACCCCACTAGACCCCTAAAATAGGTGAATTTTTTAAACAAAATCCTATCTAATTGAAATTTAGATAGCTTGTAGAATTTGCCATTTATAGCTTCAGGGCTGATCCCAGTTATGAATTTATGTCCATCTTGCCATTTATAGGTGTTAATTGTTGTGTTTTACCCTGTAGCTCCAACATGTACCCCACCAACCCTATAAAATGGATGAATTTGTTAAACAATGTCCAACTTGAATGAAATTTAGACAGTATAACAGATAGGTCATAGAATTTTCATTTATAGGTGCTGATTGTTGTGTTTCACCCTGTAGCTCCAACATGTACTGCACCAACCCCCTAAAAAGGGGGAATTTTTTAAACAAAGTCCAAATTAAATGAAATTTGGACAGTTAATAGAATATGCTGTTTCAAGTCATTGAATGTTGAGTTTTACCCTATAGTCTCCTTATTTACGCCTTTATTCCTTTAAAGTACAACATAAAATAGGACAAACTTCAAACAGTGTCTTAATTTAATAAGTTTTGGCTAGTTTGTACTTTACATTGCATGAATATTTAAAACCATTTCTGATCACGGTGTTTGACCTAACAACACCAAACTTTCTCATGTTTATTTGAAATGTATAATGGACAACTTTATATGTGCTTAGCCACCCTTTTAGTTTTAATATAAGATTATGGTATGTTAAAGTAATTGGGTTTTGATGCCAAATACAGTTCACATAAAACAAGTTTGGTTGGAAAACTAGGATTTGTCCTTGGAGCTGGAACTGCAATGCTTGGTAAAGAAGCAGCAATGGCTTGCACAGTTGCTGTGGAAGAATCAATTTCAGAGCACTACAACCAGTAAGTTGTGCTGGGAAGTAAACATATTTTTAAAAAATCATGTTAGTTATGAACTTTTTATTTAGGCAACTGCGCACTCTGCTTGCTGAAGGTGAAAATAATGAAAATATTAACTCAACCCATTCTGAACTGCTCGCTACAATTAAACAATTTCGTGACGAGGAGATGGAACACCATGATATTGGTTTGGATTTGAATGCTGAAAAGGCCCCAGCCTTTTCTTTGTTGAAGTCAACAATTCAACTGGGTTGTGGTGCTGCAATATGGCTTTCTGAACGAGTTTGATTGTAGATCTCTACTGTAGATATAAATATGCAATACAAAGCAAAGACAGCAAAAATGGGTACAACAACAATGTATTTCAAATCAAAACACTGTAGTTAAGTTATCTCAGAATGTAAACCACTAACTGTCGAAACAACCTCGGAGTTACGCCACCGTTTCCTTTCAAATGTCTATATGTTTCGCGTAAATATTATGTAATTTCGTACAGTTCTGATTGTGTCCCAAAAAATATCCAAGACTGCTATCAGGCGTTTTGATGGTGATGATTTTTTGCCATAAAGCCCAACCCAAATTCCCCGTTCTGATGGATGTTTTAAACTGAACTCTTCGTTGGTAATGACTGTGACTCGCCTTTTCTAAATAGAATGATTAGTAAATTTGTGGACTTCTTGACATTTTAGGCCAGTCGTTGTTAACCTTAGTTCGACAAGGCCGTATCAGGGATTCGACGAAGGTCCTCGAAATTATAAAAAATATGTATTATATCTTTGGCGATGAGTCCAAAAATAATCTTCAGTTTCTTAACAGCATTCACTATAAAGCAAGTGGTCAGAAGACTATTTAAGGTATGGTTTTGTGCAACAGAATCAGATGGAACACAGCGTCAGCAGTGCGTTCTTTGCAAAAGTAAGTTCCGCAACTTCTAACAATTTTACGAGACCAGTTTAAGTTCATGGGCCAGTGAAAAAATGCCAAACTTGATGTATTCAAATAGAAAAGGGCTAGATTTGATTCAAATGCAACCATTACTTCTTAAGGGTTTGTTTTAATGATAAACCAATTCTTCCGGTATCATTTAAAGTTTTCATATCTGATTGCGACGGAAATACACCGCACACGATAGGCGAGAGACTTGCCAGCTGCACTCTAAATGTCCAACACTATTTTGGTTAAAGCGGCCAAAGACAAACTTACTTTGGTAACGATATCAAATGCCGACATTCTCAACTAAGTTTTGGAGGAGTCCAACAAAGTTTAGCACACGTCTTGACGAAACATCCGATGTTGCTAAATTATGCAAACTCCACGTTTGTTCGCTACGTAAAAGGGTTCGAGGAAGAGTTTCTCTTTTGCAAACCGCTCGGGAAAACTTCTAGGCAGCTTATGTGCAAAATATCTTAAACGATGAATAGCAAGCAATTGCGAATGCATACAAACAACCTTTTTTTTTATTACGATAACAAGTAAAATGAGAAAGAATACGAACAAGACAAGAAATACGCTAAGTCAAGTACGCGACAATCAAAGGCCGGACCACTTACGTAAAAAATCAGGGCGTTTGTTGGTTTTAATTGCAAGTGGGAAAGGGTGGGAATAACCAAAGTTTTTAGTATAGCCTACAGACCCGTCCGATCAGGGTCTCTGGCCATGTAAGGCCTTTATCTAGGTAGGGTTTAATCAGCGATGATCGTTTGGACCCAATGTAGAACGCTAACGATTTTTTGATGTTTATTTTACAGCCCGACATAATGCCAAACTCATTAGGAATCGCAAAGGCTCCATCAAAATTGTTTGGTTCCCCTTTCAAAAAAACCAGCGTATCATTGTCGTGCCATTGTATCGTCATAACTTACTATGCTTGTCGCGTTCAAGTGCACGTGAACAAAATAAAATACGATACGATACGATACGATCATCTGCCAGGAGCGAGGCTTTAAAGTCATTGCCCAATAAATGAATTCCTACTTCGTCATCTTTTCGCATCGCAGCAGCTAGGCATTCAATGGCAAGTACAAATAGAGTTGGAGATAAAGGGTCCCCCTGCCTTACCCCCCTTTTGATTCTAATTTGCCGTGACAAAAAAGTATTGTTAAGTATGGTGCTTGTGGGATTCGAGTAACAGCATTGTACCCAAAGCAAAACATTATTTCCGAAACCAAATGTTTTTAATGCGGCGTAAATGAGCCTCCACTTGATTGTATCAAAAGCTTTGTACATATCAAAAGACAGTATAGCCCCTGGATATTGTTGATTATCAGCAAGGTCAATCACATCGAACAGTAAACGAATATTATCCCCGATGAACCTCCCTTTAATGAACCCGTTCTGGTCTCGATTGACGAGGTGATTCAGATTGGATTTTATGCTGGTTGAAAAGCACTGCTATAGAGGCACGTCAACCATTTCGCGGAACCAGCAAAATTGCTTCACGGACCCCTAAAGGTCCGCGGACCCCAGTTTGGGAACCGCTGATTTAAATGTATGAATTACAAAATCGTTTGACAGCGATTAGCCTGTATAACTTTTCGTTTTTTCGCGATGCAAAGGCTACACAGCAATAACAATTAACTTATTAATTTAACCACAAGCTCGAAAATGCAATACCTCAATCAATCACAGAGGCAATTACTAAACTTCTTCCCTATCGTCCAACAATTTATCATGTCCTCATTCCGTATCAAGTTGATGTGTAAAGAAGACATAATCAACTTGTAAAATAACCAAAGATCTTGTAGATTTGTTTTTTTTTTCAGCTCAAAATCAAAATTGATAACTGAACTACGCTAGAAACAAACAGTCTTTTTTGTGTTTTCTATGACTAAAAAAAGTATTGTTGATTACGACAAAAACTATGTTGTGGCCCTCGGGAATCAATGTTTAACATTTTTGTTGCAAATAAATAAATCTTATTAAGGGTTGATAATTATTATTTTCGCAAGTGTCAACAACGAAAATTCCTGTTTTTCATTTTTAGCATTGTACGTTGTCTATGCTTTCACACATTTTGTCACGTGAATGAATCCTCCAATCGTAAGTGGGTGCATTACAACACCGTCTCTTGTAGTTGATCCAAAGTAGCAGCTGTCGCCATGATATGTGTAGTTGCAGGTTTGTAGTGTGCCACAAATACCAACAAAAGTTTTGTTGACAGTGTAAGTTGTGTTTCAGACTGACACATAGCACAGCGGCACCAGTTTGTGAAAACAATACCCGCATGTCCAGGCTTGTTGTTTTGGTTTTGTTTGTAGGACTTGTTTGCGAAAATTTCATATTATTTTAATTCAGCACGTATCACTGAGGTGACTTCGTCAGAAAATGCATGCAGTAAAATAAGTGTTATGTGTTGATAATGGGAAACGCAAACTGCTCCTTATAATGTGTTGTGTAAGAGGTAGATTTGATTCCACTAACAATCAAGTGTGGTTAAGGACTTAGAGTGCTGTATGAAATATTTAGATTATGTTGTCATGTGAATATCAGTAAAACGAGATTGTGGTAGGCCCTGTGCCAAATGTGAACATTTTACTTCATAAGTTTCATCGCCAGAAACTTAATAGACAGAGAGCAAATGACGTTGATTTTTTTTGTATGTTAGGAAACCGAGAAAATAAGTTTATTTCCCAAGAATCTCAAGATGTTAATTTTTTTGGCTTGCAAGTGTCTGTTGAAAAAGTGCATATTTTGGGTAAGAAATCTCTCTAAAACAGGGTTCTTAAATGGGGCCGCCATCGCCCCCCAGGGGGCAATTTTGTCCACTGAGGTGGGTGATGATGACAATTTTAAAAGTTGGGGGTGATTTTACTTCAAAGCCATTCTGCATAGCATGGCAGTTCCCGACGAGATCTCGCGCGTGCAGGACCGACATGTCCCGCGTGCGCGCGTGCACGACCCGCAAGTTCGTGTGCAAGGCCAGGTTTAACAGGCGCAAAGCAAGTAAAAGAGGTCAAAACAGTACAATTAAACGCCTTTCGTGCGAAATTTCCGCATGCAACCCCCCAAAATTGGCGGGCAAAAAAAACTGTGAGACTCAGCTAACTATAACTTACAAACAGATTTTTTCGTCCTGCAAACAAACACCAGGGACTAGAGTTCCTTCTCGAGAAATCTTGAAAAAATCTAGTCTCGATTCTCGAGAAATAAATAAGAATTTCTTGAGAAAAATTATGTCACGTATTATAAACAAAAAGTAAATGCGACACCTCTTATTACGTGTATTTTTAGTTTTAACTCGCTACAGCGCATTGAGCATATAACTTTCTTATTTTGCTTACGAAACAGCGATTTTTAACGAGCTTTGCCAGTAAACTTTCACCTTTCCCAGGTAGTAGTCACGCCTGGTTGCGTTGGATCTTTAACAGTCGTTTCGTTTTTTTTGCTGGTTTGCTACCAAATACCTACTTGCGATCGCTGTTTTTGTTTGAAAATTGGCTTAAATAAAAATTTCGAGACTCTGGAGATTCTCGAAAAATGGATTTTTAATTTCTCGTTTCTCGAGAAACGAAAAAGTCGAGAAATAGAGGAACCCTACCAGGGACAAGGAGCACATCAGCTTAAACACGCTGCTATTTAAATGCATTGTGTTTACTGGCGATTATTTGTCGTTTTTGTGATCTCGAGAGCATTTGATTTGCCACAGGGGTTTATTAAGGCTGTGTATTGTGATGGGCCATACTTTTTAAATGCAACGGTAACAAGCTTTACCTCAAACTTGTTTTGCTTTCACACTTCCCATGGGCATGAAGCGCTTCCCAAATTGCGAAGTGTTTATATCATTAGGATTCACCTCTATTGGCTCATTGTTTTCAACAAAAGAAGGCGATTGTTTGCACATAATCATCATATTGTTTTGTCTCTGATGTAACAAATTCTTCTCAGATGCGTTAGATCAGGGGTGTCCAACCCGTGGCCCGCAGGAAGGTTTTGAGTGGCCCGCGCGGTATTCTTTGAAACGACTTATACTATCAACTTAATCGCCCACGTATTTATGAAAAAAAAATATTTTTTGCTTTATGTTTTTGGTAATAGAGTAATATACAACTGTTCAAGTTACTTTTATTGCATCACAATACACATTGTTATGCATCACCATTTCTACATCGTTATGTCCACAATCAGTCATATTTCTTCATTGAGGTACATCAGATAACAGAGACTCGCACAAAACACATTTAGCAGTGAAATATCTTGTGCACTCTGCAGTGATATAGATTATGCCAAATAGAAAACGAAAAGTAAGTAACGCTAACTGAATACACCAAGAAGGGGGACATGTGATTTAAAATCCCCTGTAAGATCAGTAATTTCTGACAGCCATGGAAAACTCGCTTCGCATTGCTTCGTCGTCCATCTCACCAAATTTTGCCAAACTTATTAGAGAAAAACAGGGCCAAACTTTACATTGAAATGTTGAGTAAAAACGTACAGGTAGTAAAAACTTTGTAGACTTTACTATATCCTGGTGTGTTTATTGTTCTTATAACTGTAAACGAGGATAATACACATTTCTAAGATAAGAATTCCGGTAACAGCATTTTAATTATAAATTATAAAACAGCCGTTTCTAAGATTACAAATTAGCAGTAACACTTAAGTGGCCCGCGCAATTATTCACCAACCGCATGTGGCCCTTTGACCAAAAAGGTTGGACACCCGTGCATTAGATGAATTGCATGAAATGGACCTTGCGTGTTGTAGTAGCAATTAAACTCGGTTTTAACTGTTACCTAAAGCTTTCATATTGCTAGGTGAATCTAACCACTCACATCTGCTCAAAAGGCAGAACTTTTATACAAATAACAATCTCGTATGGGGGCGATTTTGAGCCTGTGACTTTGAAAGCGGGTGATTTCGCCAAAAAGGTTGGAGACCCCAGCTCTTGAAGAATACTGGAAGGATACCTAGATTTAACTAAATCTTTGGCCTTAAATTCAAAAGAAAGTTGCATGTAACTGGATTCGTTGACACAGTTTTTATAGTTTTTTCCATAAAGGTTCCCCTTTTTCCCAGATTTTTAAATCCCGGGACCAGTTACGGTCTTGTTTGAAAAACACCTACTTTATCATAAAAAAATATAAAACGCCGTATTTCAGTGACTAAAAGCTGGAAAAGGTATCATATTTTTACAAAATTATACACAAAAACATGTTTTTGCTTGAGTGTCTGTTCCTGGGATTTTGAAACAAATTTCCTGGGATTTGGGAAGGTAATTTTCCTGGGAAATGCCAGAAATCTCGAGGAGAACCCAAAAATCGTAAAAGTCTTAAAATTTTTAGGGTAAAAAGCTGATTGTATGCTTTTTCTGTTATCTTTTTATATTTTTTGGAATTCTAGTTCTGATATTTAAGAATAATATTATAAGCAGGGTTGCCATCGACATGCACTCCAAAATAAGGACAACCGAAAAATTAAATTTTTATACGAAACGAAACAAAATCTGTTCCAGCAACTTTTTGTTTGTAGAAAATACGTGCATGTTACGACCAGCTCAAGTCTTGGATTACTTTTTTTGTAGCATGGATTTGACTGTCAAGTTTGTTCCTTGTAATTGTTGAAAATAAGACAAAATAAGGACTCAAGTCAAAAACAAGGACATTTCTTACAAATAAGGACAACAATTATTTCTAAGACATTGCCCTTCAAAATAAGGACAAATCTTAGAAATACAGACGGTATGGCAACCCTGATTATAAGTATCATGTTGCTCATTTAGAAGTGATTTATTTGTTTCATATAGATAACTTTTTAAAAAAAACATAACCTTAGATTTTTTTTTCAGTAAAAATTGTGTTTAAATGCTATTTTTTATTCTAAGTTATGGTTGTTGTTTGATCAGTCACAATATATTTGACTTCCAGTGATACTGTAAAGCTGTTTGCTGCAATTTTTCTTTGGCACTTTTTATAATTAGAAGCTTATGTCATGTTGCAAATATCGCATGACATTAAGTTATTATCTATGGCTGCTGATGTGTATTTATATCTTAAAAGAAAATGAAAAAAAGCTATTAGATGTATGTTTCTTAGAATCCTGATAGCAAGTGGATGCTACATTACCTCATCTTCTGGCAGCTCCAACCTGCTAAAGTTGAGATACTGTATTTCCTAGGATTTTGTTGTAATGTAACAATTTCTGTGCTTTGTTGCACCTTTGCACATTTTCCAGTCAAGCTGCAGACCGGGACATAGCTAATGGAGTTTAGCTCACAAAGTTAAGACACTATGACTTCTGCCGGCTCTTTTGCAAATGGAGCTCGTTTGGATGATTGCCACTCAACTATTTTTTCCTTGGTAAACCTGTGTAACAATGTTGCATGTACTTTTTGTGACTTTTGAGCTGTGACTATACTTTATGTAGGCTGATCTTAGTGGAATAAAGTGGCGGAAATTTTCTTCATTGGCTGCAGGAACCAACGAAGACCCTATCCTAACCTCATTTACTGAGTGCTTGGCTTCTGACATACTAGCTGTGTGGAGACGTTCACCCAAAAAATCTTCCGCTGCTGTTACCAACCAGGTTGGCTAAACTGTATGTAATTAAG
Organism: Phallusia mammillata; assembly: GCF_965637545.1. Lineage (NCBI taxonomy): Eukaryota > Metazoa > Chordata > Ascidiacea > Phlebobranchia > Ascidiidae > Phallusia > Phallusia mammillata. Next base: position 18,581,518 of record NC_137253.1, read on the forward strand.
ATGACTTTTTTTCTGAAAAAACAATCTACCATTACAAAGCTGTTTACTGTGGTGGCAGATTTTCGTGTGTAAGTTAACCAATTATTATGGGTCCCTGAAGGCGACGCAGCTTGATTTCACTCAGTTTTTTTTTTTTCGGTGAAGTTTGTCCATGCACTTTTGGCATGAAATCTTTGGTGGATTTGGATGAAACTTTCACAGATGTTAGATATAGTTATACAGATGTTCCATCTGCTTCGTTTGACTCGATAACCCCACTATTTACCCCGCTAGCCCCCAAAATGTAAAATGTTTTTGTATGTTGCTGCGCACCACAAAAAAATATTTCTGTGGTGTAGTAGTATAATAAAGGCAACAGAACATATATTACTTGTGTTTGTGCATTACTTGGTGAAGGTTTTTGCACATGCCATTTGAAGGGGTGTTAACAGCTTTATGACGTCAGAAGCGTTAATGAATGTTGCTAATAACACCTCTAGTGGTCAGAATTTTAAACATTGGCCAATTTGGATAAAATTTTACATTAATGTTGATTGGGTCATTTTGGTTTCATATTTTATACTTTTGTGTTGAACCCCATCAGTTGCCCTGCTAACCCCCTAAAATGGGTGATTTTTTTTAAACAAGTGCAGAATTAACTGAAATTTGGACAGATTGTAGAATTTGTTATTTATAGGTGTCAGTTGTTTTGTTTTACCCTGTAGCCCCGATATTTACCCTCTAGCCCCCTAAAATGGGTGAGTTGTTAAAACATGTTTTACCCTGTAGTCCCACCATATACCCCATTAACCCCTAAAATGGGTAAAATTTGTAAACAATGTTGGAATGGAATGAAATTTGGACAGCTTGTGGAATTATAGGTGTCGATTGTTGTGTTTTACTTTATTTTGCCACTATTTACCCCTTCTTTCCTGTAAATAGAACACTAAATAGGACAATGTATGAATTGATCAGATTTACATAGTTTAAATATTTAGTAGCATGATTATTTAAGCCAAGAACTGATCACAGTGTTTTCTTAAAACAGCGAACTTGCTAATGGTTATTTTTTGAAATGCATTGTTTTTACCTTTGCATGTGTGGGGAACCCATGAGTTTCTGCCTGCAAAAAACAACTAAGGTTATGAAAGACAGTGGGTGATATGGGACCCAATATAAAATTAGTGTAGTGAATATATTAACGTTTCAAAATAGGTTATAGTGTATGTGCAATGGCAATATGTGCTGAGCCACCCTAGTTTTAAAAGTTTTGAAACAGAAACTGAAAAAAGATCGACAACAGTTTTAACTGTAGTGCATGAGTACCTGGAAAATAACAGATAAATCTGTTTATTATGTACCCTTCCCTAAACATTGTTTTTGTGATTTTTTTTTCTGTTTAATGCAGGTATGTTCCACATGTTTGGTCAAGGAGAGGCGCTTCAAATGTATTCAAATTTACACACATGTTAGGAATTTATCTAAATCTTATTCTTCTGATGTTTGACCCAGTGGTTCACCCACAGGCTCCCAAAACGTAATTTTTAAAATTGGCTATACTGACTGAAGTACATGATCTAGGAGTTTCATGCTTTGTTGATTGGAGCTTTGTAAAGTATTCTAAAGAATTTTGTAACTTGTAATGTGACTCAGCTATTTTTTACCCCTTGAACCCCAAAATATTTGGTTTTAGCTTTTTCAATTTAGGTCTGAAATACAATCCCTATTGTGCTGAAATTTTGAACATTTGTTTGTACTGGGTTACTCGTTCAGTATTTAAAATTTTGGCTTAATCGGCCAAATGGTTACCTTCACAGCCCATAATATATATGTATACACTGGAAAGCCCAAGGGAGTAATTCACTGGTTTACAATTGTGGAGATGTAATGCATAGCGGGAGATCGCTGCTTGACTCATGAATAGTCGTTTTATGAGGCAATCTTTTAAATGATTAGACATCAGCTCAGTAATGCTATGTGATTTTATTAAGTTAGCACACTTATTTTTAGTTTTAGCGTTTTTACATCTTAGAAGTGATTAAATGATACTTTGGTTTCGTGCATGTCAGGCAAACAATGTTGAACATGAAGATAAAAACTAGATGTTTTAAGACGTCATAAAGTCGTTTCTCAACCTTTGGAAGTCGCAAAGACACAACCCAATTCGGGACGATTTTATCTGTATCGTCTTTTTCATTTGATTTCTGTCAAGCATTGTTACCGACGCTGTAGTTTGATTTTGAACTGTCACAACATTGTGATTGTATACTTCTGTATGATTGTGGTCTTTGGCTTTTTTGACCAAAAAAAAAAAAACATGAAACAGTTTAAATGTTTATGGTGACATGAGCCATAGTCACAACTTTTAGGGTTTTTTTGGTAGGACATTTGTTAGTAAATGTATGAACACATTCTGGTGGGGGGCGCATTGTGTTACAAAACCTTGAAAGGGGGTGGCAGAGCAAAAAAGGTCAGAGAAATACTGGTTTAGAATGATTTTTTGTGTAGCTTATTATGGGTCCCCTTCCCTGAAGGGGACACATATTGTTTTTGTCTATATTTTTTTTTGTTTTTTCTTTTTTTTCTTTCTAACGCGGATTTGTTCCCACGTTTTGGTCAAGAAAGAATGGTTCAAACTTTTTCAAATTTGCACACATTATAGATATTGGTGTAAAGATGATCCATGTGAATTTTGACCCCGTTTGATCCCTCGGTTTACCCACAGCCCTCCAAAACGTGAAATTTTTAAAACGGCTATACTTGCTAAAGTACTTTATTTAGGAGTTATATGCTTTTTTGTTTGGTGCAATATAAGGTATTTCAAAGAATTTTGTACCTTAAAAAAAGATTTACCCATTTTCACCCCTTAAACCCCAAAATATTCGTTTCTGTCTAACGCTGGTTTGTTAAATGCGTTTGGTCAAAAACGACTGCTTTAAATGTATTCAAATTTGCACAGATGTTAGTTATTGTTCCGAATTTGATCCTCCTGAAGTTTGACCCCAAACGACCCAGCGGTTCACCCACAGGCCCACAAAACGAAAAAAATTAAAAACGGCTGTACTGACCCAAGTACATAATCTGAGGGTTTCATGCTTTGTTGGTTGGTGCAATGTAAGCTATTCTAAAGAATTTTGTAACTTTTTAATGTATTCACCCATGTTTACCCCTTAAACCCCAAAATAATAAGTTTTAGGCCAGAAATACAAGCCCCAATGTGCTGAAATGTTAAACAATTGTTTGCAGTAGGTTATTCGTTTGCAGTAGGTTATGCGGGAGTGCTCAGCTTGACGTCCGGACGGACGTTTTACGAGACAGTCGTGTTGGTGATTAGAAATCAGCTGTTTTTGCGCAGCCATGCTATGTCGTTTTATTAAGTTATCAAGCTCATTTTCACTTTTGGAAAATTGTGTTTAAAAACTGACCTTGAACGACAATATCAGGGTCAAAGCATGAGATTAGGGTTGGGCATTTGTCCGGTCAAATAAAATCTGGTCAATTGACCGGTCAAATACTGGTCAAATATTGGTCAAATACTATACACACTATTAAATCGCATTTTTAGTTAAATGTTGGAAGTTTAATCTTCTGCTAAACCATAAGTAATGGAAATGAAGGTTTCAACTCATGTAAATTTGTTTGTGAAATAGGAGATGTTCAGTTTATTTTATATTACAGACTTTTCCGACTGCATTGCATGCTTCATTTCATCAATGGCCCCACCTGTGTGTCTCTAATTTTCATTCAGTAATCACATTTGTGAACTGGATTCTCATAATATTCTATACATCAGATTAAAGTCTAATTTTGACTGAGATTGAACTGCAAAACTCGCTTATCCTGCTTAAAATCTTAATTTATGCTGTTAAGCTGTTGTCACATCTCCATTCATGCCAAAAAAGGAACATACAAAAGCTTGATATGTACGTACTTTATCCCAATAAGTACTGGCCTGTAACTTATCCACAAAAATCTATTCTGGGCACTTATAAGCAAAATATATAGCTACAAATTTTTTTTGGATCTACTATAGAAAAAAGGACTGTAGACCTACAAGTTTACACAGATGCTTTAAATTACTTAGATTTTTTTATCGGTCAGTAAAAATGTGCAACATTTGCAAAATGCCCAAGAAAATACTAATGAACTAACTTCCCTCATGGACCTATCACACCCGATTTTTATTAAGATAAAACGGTGCTAGAAGTGATCCATTTTTTTTAATTGCATTGTAAACCTTGCAAAGTTTGCCATAACGTAAATCTGATCTTAATTTCAAATGAAAAGTATCTCCTAATTCTTATGGGATTTATTTCAAATGAACAAAACACATCTACATTGGCTTAAAAAGCACTTATTAATACAAAAGTATGCCCTAAACTGTTCTACCTGAGGGTTATTAGAAATATATTACCCTTTCAACAACCAAAAAGCAAGTCCAAGAAAATTTACCACGTTTGATTGTTAAAATTAAAAATAGTATTTGACCGGTTAAATAAAGTGCTGTCAATTGACCGGTCAAATACTATTTTTTAATTTTAACAATCAAATGTGGTAAATTTTCTTGGACTTGCAATTGACCGGCTTGCCAACCCTACATGAGATTAAATTGAAAGTATTTTTCCTGTTCTTATTTACTGTTTTTTGTAATTATATGACAATAATGATGCAAAAAGAATACGGACAAAACTTTTAAAGTTGGGTTAAGGCTAAAGTTTTTCCTCAAGAATCTAAAAATAACCAGGATGTTTGTTACCATAAATCCGTACAAACGTGCATGTGGGGACCCAATCGTTTTTGCTTGCAAAAACAATCATATGTGTAGATCAAATGATGTGTATGTTAAATTGGTAAATATCTAACAATGATTGTGCCCTATTTTTACTGTTACCAAATTGCATATGCATGTGTGTGAGGACCCATTAGATTATGCTTGCAGAAACAATTATGTTATAAGTTCCAGGAAAAAGATAGGGACCCAATGCCAAATATATATCCATTATAAATGTAGTAAATGGTATATGTGATACATCGTTAAATATGATGTAGTATATATAAACTGGCAATATATAGGAAAACCACTATTCTAGTTATGCAATTGTTGTATCACACAGTTTTGCATGTATCCCTTACAATTATAATGAATGGTGTGTAAATATGGCACAGTTTCTGTAAAATGGAATATAGGAGAACCACTATTCCAGTTTAACAATGATTGTGCCCTATTTTTACTGTTACCAAATCGCATATGCACCCATTAGATTATGCTTGCAGAAACAATTATGTTATAAATATGTCAGTGCTCTTCCTTTTTACCTAAAGTCAAAACTTTTGACGTAAATTAATGTCAATCTGCACTGTGCGCAAAGCGTCTTTTGAAGTAGATATACGTTGACCGGACTGAAAGTGTTAGACATCAACATTTAAAAGAATACAGAGGTTCATTTATACATCAATTGAAACCTACACCCTTTTGCTAATATCCTGAAGGTCAAATATGAATGGTTCATTAAAAGTTTGTGATGCACCCTTGTATACCCTTTGGTACTGGTGCACCCCATGCATATTTTGGTGCACCCTAGGGTGCACCGTGCACACCGGTTGAAGAGCACTGGTATATGTGATACATCGTTAAATATGATGTAGTATATATAAACTGGCAATATATAGGACAGGGATGGCGAACCTTTTTAGTTGAATGGGTCATACATGAGATCATAATTCGGAAAGAAAACAAAGTGGGTCACATATTTTTTTTATGTGTCAATGTCAATGCTAAGATGCTTGTTGCTGGCGCTTCTCTGCAAGTCTTGCAATCCCATAGGTAGTTTTCAGCTTAATGCACGCAGCAGTCATATCTGAGCTAAGACGATTCCTGGCACTTGATTTTACCAAATTCATGTGTGAAAACAAGCATTCGCATGAATATGTTGAACCGAACATCGTCAACAAAGTTACAACAAATCGTTGTTGTACATTTAAATAAACATATCTGTTGCCTCACAATTGACTCAACAATCTATATTTTAAGACAATAGGCAATCTGGCGAAGGGTTTTAATTTAACTGTTGTGTTGCTTTTTAATCTTGGAAGTCTGGTAACCCTACCTATAGTAATCAGTATAAATTTTTAAAACTACAAGTGGGTCACTGGAATTCACGTAGTGGGTCACTTTGTGACCCGCGGGTCAGTGGTTCGCCATCCCTGATATAGGAAAACCACTATTCTAGTTTAAAAACAATTTCGTAAAAATTAGGAGAAGTAATTTACTGTGAACCTCTTTTTCCAGGAGCACCTAGAAAAAGAACTGTGGATATTTTGGTGGGGTGAAGAGCCAAGTGTTGATGAGATATCTCGACAAAGGGGTTTGAAAGGTACTGGTTGTTGTTGTTGAAGACATAGGTGCCGAGAAGGCGGTGGCGGGATGGCGCCGCTACCTTGGGTTTGTAAAGCACGGTGGCGGTCGCCGTGGAAATTTTGGTTAGTTTATAGCGGTATCGAATGAAATATGTAAAATCTGAAGAAACTTAGGAACATTTTTGCCTTTTAACAAGTGTACTGGCGATTCAGTCACGTATCGTGGCTTAAAACTGCAACTTGTTTTGATTAGTGTCTTGTTTATGACGTAAAAAACACAATTGTCTGCCAGTGAATGTTTGGCCATTGTTGTGTACAATGTAAATGTGTTGTAACAAATGGTTATATAAGATGATATGAAGCCGCAACAATTTGACGAAACATTTCTTAACGGTGCTAAACCAATGATAAACGCTACAGCAACGTGTTGCAATTGCCAACTAAATATTATTTCAGACATACCGTTTTTCTTCTGATAAGTTTGTTGGGCTTTGAGTTTGAGTTCTTGAACATAGAGGGAAGGGGGCCCATATTGTTTTTGTCCGTATTTTTTTTCTTTTTTCTGTATAACGCTGGTTTGTAATGCTCGTTTGGTAAAGAAGGAATGCTTCGTGGGAGGGCTCAGCTTGACGTCGGACAAACGTTTTACGAGACAGTCGTTTCGGTAATTACAAATCAGCTGTTTTGGGACAGCAATGTGTTATCACACACTTTTTTAGTTTTGACGAAGGTTTTCCAACTATGACGAGATTTAAACTGGATAAACGTGCTTCAGTTTCGTATATGTCAAGCAAAACTTTGTTGATCAACTTAAAGATGAAAAAATAAACTATTTTTGAAATGCTCTTTGTCAGCTTGGCCGCCGCATGACCACGGGTCACTAAAGGTCAACTTGTAGGTATTAGAAACACGGTTCAAAACTTTTTTTTCGTCACAACGTAGCGTTTTTTTGACAATCAATTTAAGAATCAATACTTAAGTCTTGTATTAATTAGGCAAAACGGTATTGTTGAACACTAAGGACAGCGTGCTATTGAAAATGGTGTCAAAAGGTCAACTGGTCGGTCAGCGTGTGCACCACGATAGGTTACTACAGGTCAATGGTACTCGATTTGCGAAACAAACTTAAGTGAAAAACAATTTGTTATGTATACGCTTGTAGCAAATTGCTTAATTCATTAATTCATAGTGTCTGTAACACAACTGTCATAGTGTCTGTAACACAACTGTAAAAATTGTGTTTGAAACCTGACCCTGGACGACAATACCTGGGCCAAAGCAAGAGATTAAATTGAAAGTATTTGTTTGGTTCTTTTTTAATGTTTTTGTATTTATATGACAATACATGAAGCAAAAAGAATATGGACAAATTTTTTTTTATTGTTGGGTTAATGCTTTATCACCGCGACAGTTATTTACTGTAAATCCGCGTGTGGGGACCCATTCGTTTTTGTTTACAAAAACAATCATATGTTTAGATTAAATGATGTGTATAGTAAATTGGTAATATAAGTTATTGATTATATAAAATGGAAGTATATCAGAAAGCCACCTTTCTGGTTAGTTGCTGACAATTTGTTTTACCATTACAAGGACAGTAAAATCCCAAACGGAATAATTTTTTTGAACAGTAACCATATGGCACAAAGTTTTGAAAGTACAGACAAATCCGGTTAATCACATACCGGTTATCGCATATCCGTGAGGATATGGTAGTGAAGTCTACCAATCTGTGCACAACTTTAACTGACCCCTCCTTTCTAATTTTGTCTGGGTCTACCCTGATGCAACAGTTTAAAGTTCAAATTGACTTTTGTTAGACTGTCAAGTGTAGTTGTTCTTAAATCAATTACATGCAAATATTTCCTGAACCCCCCTCTTTGAAAAGTTATAGGAGATTAAATAGACATACTGTTTATCGCTGAATGATAACAGGATGTCGTTATCTCAAAGTCATGTGCATTAATATTTATTGGCTCATATAATTGCCAATATTCATATAACAAGCTTTTAAATGAAGAGTTCAATGGGGCAAAATTACAAAACTGATGTTCCGGCAAGAAGACACTGATATTAATTTCTTGCTAAGTGCCAACTGCTCTAAATTCAAAGTATCAAACTGTATTGAGTTTTGAACAATGTTAAATGTAACAAATGGTTAAAAACATTTACTGTTATATTGTTTTTGACCCACCAAACACACAATGGTGGTCATAAATGTTAAATCGCAGGTAGTCAAACCACAGGGTTTAGGTTCACGTAATTGGTAACCTGCCAATGCTTGGCCTAATTATGGGTCCCCTTCCCTGAAGGGGACACACATTGGGTTTGTCCGATTTTTTTTCTTGTTTTTTCTTTTGTTTGTCTAACGCTGGTTTGTTATATGCGTTTGGCCAAGAAAGAGTGCTTCAAATTTATTTAAATTTGGACAGATGTTGGATATTGATTCAAACTTGATCTTCTTGAAGTTTGACCCCAAATGACCCAGATGTTCACCCACAGGCCTCCAAAACGTATTTTAAAAAAAAACGGTTGTATTGACTAAAGTACATGAGCTGGGAGTTTTATGCTTTGTTGTTTGGTGCATTGTAAGGTATTTTAAAGAATTTTGTACCTTCATAAAAGATTTACCCATTTTCACTCCTTCAACCCCAAAATATTTGATTCTTACTAACGCTGGTTTGTTATGTGCATTTGATCAAGAAAGAGTGCTTCAAATTTATTCAAATTTACACAGATGTTAGTTATTGATCCAAATTTGATCCTCCTAAAGTTTGTAAATCACTGGTTTACGATTAAGGCAAGTGCTCAGCTTGACGGCCAGGCAGACGTTTAACAAGACAGTTGTTTCAGTGATTAGAAATCAGCTGTTTTTGCGCAGCAATGCCATGTCATTTTATTAAGTTATCACACACATTTTCATTTTGGAAAATTGTTTTTAAAAACTGACCTTGAACAACAATAAGGTCAAAGCACAAGTTTAAATTGAAAGTATTTTTCCCGTTCTTTTTGACTGTTTTTGTAATGATATGACAATAATGATGCAAAAAGAATACAGACAAAACTTTTAAAGTTGGGTTAATGCCTTCTGAATGTTTTTTTTTAAGAATCTAAAAATAACCGGAACATTTGTTAATCGTAAATCCACACAAACGCGCATGTGGGGACCCATTCGTTTTTGCTTGAAAAACCAATCCTATGTGTAGATCAAATGATGTGTACATTAAATTGGTAAATAGGATATAGTATATGTCAGTTAAAGAGTGTATATGCAATGCATTGTAACTGTTTTTTCAAAACACTTGTGCGATTGCACCGTAGCCACGATATTTAGGGAGCATGACGTCATGTTTTGCGCTGTCTGAGAAAATATAATTTTAACTAAAGAGAATTTCTTTCTATTTTCAGCAACAAAAGATAGAAAATACTGCTCCGTTTTTAGATAAGCCAATACCAAAGGTTGAAGGCACTTGGTAATGACTCCCTGTTATCATGCAGCGGTAAACGGAATGTTTTGGGCCTATTAAATTGGTTTAGCCAGATTTATCTGCATGTTGGTTTCAGCCCAAACATTTTAGTGTTGACTTGTATTTTTAGATGAAAGCAGTGGTTGTTGGGAAGAAGGTCTTTCTTATGAATGTCGTTCTTTGCTGTTTAAAGCAATTCATAACTTGGTTGAAAGGTGAGTAAGGGTTTTTAAGGGTGCTGTAAGTGTGTAGCATAGTATTTGAAACCGGATAACTTCAAAATATGTTTTTACAAAAATCAGAGATGATACATATAGTATGCAAGAATTTCTGCCAATTGCCGCCTTATGCATATACCTGTAGAGACAAATGTTTTTCTCAAAACATGAGAGGCATGGGTTAAGTTTTTTTCAAAACATAGGTGAATGATTGCACAATTTCAGCCGCAGTGTGTTACATGGTGTTCTGAGTGAGAAAGTTGCTCTTTACTTTTTCTTCTCAGTTTTAACAACCATCTCCCATATTTGCTTGCACAAACTTTTTTAAGAAAAAAAAACTTAATCACAACATCTGCTAAGATAAACATCACTAGTACATTTTGCCCCACTGCTAATAGACACTTAATTTCCCAAGAAGCAATGAGTTTGGTTGATTGGTTTATGGCCGGAAATGGTTACTGCTTTATTCATGACCATGCTTGCCACCAGACAATGTTCTCACTGGAATATAGCTGTAACATGTTAGGTACTTGTCCAGTGCAAGAAAAAAAAAAGTTGCTCTACGTAACAAGATTATAAAAATAAACCCACTGAATTTCACTTGTATAACATTGAACTTTTCCCACATAAGGTGTTAACCAAATTTAATAATGTCTATTGAACCCCCTCCCACCTACTAAGTTTGTTGAAAGCTGTTTGGACATTTATGATTTTAGCTGAGAAATGCATCTATCAAGGTGGTTAGGCCAACAATAAAACTAAACGTCAAATAGCCTGGGTGACTTTATAAAATCACGTTACATTCAGAGCGACAAAAAACAGGAAACCTACTTACCCGCACAGAAATGCAAACAAAAATACTACTGTGCAGTACTTGCTCAGCTTAGATTTACACTTTACTTGAGAAGACCTTTTGTGGTTTTAATTGAAACTACACTGTACTACTATCATCTTTTCTGAATGTTTTTGAACAAACTCGTTGGTCAATAAAAATAAATAAGTAACAAAGACTAAAATTTGACACTAATGCCCTTGTGCATTGTTATTCAAATGGTATTGTAGCGCACGCTCAAGACGAACAAACATACATGTCCACCTAAGTGTCGTTATGTTATCCCAGTGCAATAATTATGGGTCCCCTTCCCTGAAGGGGACACATATTGATTTTACTCAAATGTTTTTTTGTTTTTTTTCTTCTCAGCAAAGTTTGTCCGACTCGTTTTTCCATCAAATGTTTGATGGATTTGGCTGACATTTACACAGATGGTAGATATAGTTATGTAGATGTGCATCCCACTTTGTTTTTGTTGATAACCCCAGTATTTACCCCGCTAGCCCCCTAAAATGGGTTATTTTCTTCCCAAAGTTTGTCCGACTCGTTTTTCCATCAAATATTAGATGGATGTGGATGAAATTTACACAGATGGTAGATATAGTTATGTAGATGTGCACCCCACTTTGTTTTTGTTGATAACCCCAGTATTTACCCCGCTAGCCCCCTAAAATGGGTTATTTTCTTCCCAAAGTTTGTCCGACTCGTTTTTCCATCAAATGTTTGATGGATGTGGCTGAAATTTATACAGATGGTAGATAAAGTTGTGTAGATGTGCATCCCACTTTGTTTGTCCAAATAACCCTAGTATTTACCCCGCTACCCCCTAAAATGGGTGAGTTTGTAAACAGTGTCAGAATTGGCTGAAATTTGGATAGCTTATAGAGTATGCCATTTATAACTATGTCGATTGGTGTGTTCAACCCTGTAGCCCCAACATTTACCCCACAAGCCCCCAAAGTGTAAACCGTATTTGTATGTTACTGGGCACCACAAATGAAAGATTTCTGTTGCTCAATAGTGTTACAAGGGCAACCAGTTGTATGTTACTCGCTTGTGACCTTGTGGATTGCTTGGTGAACATTTTTGTGCCATGGCAGTTAAGAGGTTGTTAACAACCCTATGACGTCAGAAACATTAACGGTTGTTGCTCAAAACACCTCTAGTGGTCGAAATTTTTAACATTGGCGGATTGGGCTGAAATTTTGCAGTACTGATGATTGAGCCATTGAGGTTTCATATTTTTTTAGTTTGTGTGTCGGACCCCATTAGTTACCCTACTAGCCCCCTAAAATGGGTCAGTTTTTTGAACAGTGTCGGGATTGGATAAAATTTGGGTAGTATGTGGACTATGCTATTTGTAGGTTTCGATTGATGTGTTTTACCTTGTAGCCCCAACATTTACTTAACTAGCTCCCTAAAATAAATGAACTTTTAAAAAACGTCCTAACTATATGAAATTTGCAAAGTTTATTAAACATACTAAGTCCTCAAATGTTATGTTTTGCCCTGTAGCACCACAACTTAACCAACTAATCTCTAAAATGTGTAACCCTTTTCACAATGTTTGAATTGAATGAAAATTGGACAGCTTGTAGAATTTGCTATTCATTTTTTGTTTTACCCCATTATGCCACTATTTACTCCTTCGTTTCTTTGAAAAAGAACGTTAAATAGGACATACTTCAAACAATACCTGGGGTGAATCTAAATTTATATAGTTTGTACTCTACATAGTATTAATATTTAAGCCCAGTCCCGATCACTGCGTTTTACCTTACAACACTAAACTTTTACATGGTTCTCTCTTGAAATACATTATTTACAACTTTGCATGTGTGGGGACCCATGAGTTTCTGCTTGCAGAAACAACTAAGGTTATAAAAGACAGTGAATGGTATGGGACCCAATATAAAATAAGCATAGGAAATATATCAATGTTGTAAAATAGGTTATAGTGTATATGCAAGGGCAATATGTGCTAAGCCACCCTTCTAGTTAGTTTTGATTTTTTTGTCCACCTATCGGACAAATGTGAGTAGGACTGTTTTCCTGCCATGGAGCTGCTCCATTTCCCCACACTGTGAAGGGATAGCAAACACCATATGTTGGTCTTGCTACTCTGTCGCAATGTACAGTAGTTTATGTGCTTGTATGTTTTCCAATGAGAGTAGGCCCATGTGTTTGTAAACAAGGTTCTGTCTGGCAAAACTTTTGATTGAATACAACAGAAAATGTGTCATTGAAATCTTGGTAAAAGGTCATTAGTGGTTTGTTTCTGCTTGGCTACCTCATAGGGGTAGGTTACAGCAGGTCACCATGAACACATTGCAATTTGTGAAACACAGTCACGAATGATTTGTTCTGCAGCAAATAACTAAAGATTCATTATGAACAGTAGTTCTTAAGCAGAGAAGCTTTTTCACTTCAACCAAGGTTTCTGAGTTTGGGTTTTTCTTTGGACTTGAGGGCATGCACAATGAGCTGGACTGTGTGCAATGTGTAGCCAATGTATGTGGCATGTGTGCCATGTTGTGAAGTTGCTGATCTACATTTGATACACATGTGACTAATTGCACAATTATGTTGCAAAGTGCCAATAGATGAGACCCAGTTAAGTTTGGGACAAAATGTGTATCCATTGTAAGTCTGGCAAATGGTGTATGTGGTAATCGTCAAAAAACACAATGTAAAACGCAATTATACAAAGAGTAACCTATGTAGTTTAACACTAGACAATGGCAGAATTTTGTTGATGAATACTGGAATGACAACTTTGTTTGAAGTAGAAATAAAATTTGTAATATTGATTGTGTACAGAAGTGCATTGAAAAAAGAATTGTATTAACTAAAGGCAGCAAATTTGATCAAAATTGATCAAGTGCAGGAGTAAAAACCAGGGAGTCGAACCGCTTGTCATACGGGTTCAGGTTTTGTTCGGGTTCACTTGGTTTTGTTTTTCAGGGTTCGTGTCCGGTTCAGGTTTTTATGGGTCCCCCTTTCCCTGAAGGGGACACATATTGTTTTTGTCCGTATTTTTTTTTCTTTTTTTCTTTTTTTCTCATTTTCTTTTTTTCTTTTTTTCCGTCTAACGCAGATTTGTTCCCACGTTTTGGTCAAGAAAGAATGGTTCAAACTTTTTCAAATTTACACACATTACAGATATTGGTCTAAAGATGGTCCATGTAAAGTTTGACCCCGTTTGATCCCTTGGTTCACCCACAGCCCCCCAAAACGTGAAATTTTTAGCGCGGCTATTGTTCCCACGTTTTGGTCAAGAAAGAATGGTTCAAACTTTTTCAAATTTACACTTATTATAGATATTGGTCTAAAGATGGTCCATGTTAATTTTGACCCCGTATGACCCAGAGGTTCACCCACAGGCCCCCGAAACGTAAATGTGTCTAACGCTCGTTTGGTCAAGAAAGACACTGTAGGCAGAAGTACCAAGAGAGTAACTCACTGGTTTACGATAGCGGGAGGGCTCAGCTTGACGTCGGACAGATGTTTTACGAGACGTCGTTTCAGTGATTAGCAATCAGCTGTTTTGCACAGCAATGCTATTTCGTTTTATTAAGTTATCACTCACATTTTTAGTTTTGGCGAAGGTTTTACACCTATGACGTGATTTAAACCTAATAACCATGCTTCGGTTTTGTATATGTCAAGAAAAACTTTGTTAATCAAAGTTAAGATGAAAAAATTAACTTGACTTTATTGCCAAATAAATATTTTTTTAAATGCTCGTTGTCAGGTTGGCCGCCGCATGATCACGGGTTACTTAAGGTCAACTAGTCGGTATTACAAATACAGCTCAGAACTTTCTTCATAACTTAGCGTTTTTTTGACATTTAATTTAGGAGTCAATACTCAAGGCATGTATAAAATAGGCTTAACAGTATTGTTGAACACGAATGACGGCGAGCTTTTGAAAACGGTGTCAAAAGGTCAAACAGTCGTTTGGCGTGTGCACCCTGAGAGGTTACTACAGGTCAATGGTACTCGTTTTGCAAAACAGAGTTAAATGAAAAACAATTTGTTATGTATACACTTGTAGCAAATTGCTTTTTAATTTAAAATCTCTGCAAAACAACTGTTACAGCTTTCTAAAAAAATTGTGTTCAAAACCCGACCTTGGAGGACTATATCAGGGTCAAAGCAAGAGATTAGATTTAAGTCTTTGTTACGTTTTTTTAATGTTTTTGTAATTACATGACAATAATAGTGCAAAAAGAATACGAACAATTTTTTTTATTGTTGGGTTAATGCTTTCTAAAAATTTGTCCTTAAGAATCTAAAAATCACCGCAACATTTGTTTACTGTAAATCCGCACAAACGCGCGTGTGGGGACCCATTAGTTTTTGTTTACAAAAACAATCATATGTGTAGATCAAATGATGTGTATAGTAAATTGGTAAATATCGTTTAGAATATATAAAATGGAAGTATATCAGAAAGCCACTCTTCTAGTTTTTAAGGAGATACATGCTCCTGAAATTTGGCTACAAGATTCGGAATTCTTTGCAAATATTATGTTTTTCAAAACAAAGTGCATAATATCTACAGTATAACAAAACAGTAGAATCTGTTCAAATGGCTCTGTGGCCCATTGAAAATGTCTTGGTGGCCCAGTACTGGACCATGGCCCACAGTTTGGGAACCACTCGTCTATTATAACAGTTCAGGCTTTTGTGTTTAAAAAGGAAAATTTGTGTTTAAAAACTGAACTTGAACGACAATATCAAGGTCAAAGCAAAAGATTGAATTGAAAGTATTTTCCCCGTTCTTTTTTCACCATTTTTTTGTAATGATATGACAATAATGATGCAAAAAGAATATGAAAAAGAACTTTTAAAGTTAAGTTAATGCTTTGTAAAAAATTTGTCCTTAAGAATCTAAAAATCACCGCAACATACGTTTACCGTAAATCCGCATGAACACGCATGTGGGGACCCATTCGTTTTTGCTTGCAAAAACAATCCTATATGTAGATAAAATTGTGTATAGTAGTAAATTGGTAAATATCATGTAGAATATATAAAATGGAAGTATATCAGAAAGCCACTTTTCTAGTTAAAAATGTATATTTTCGGGTTCGGGTTTTGTTTTGATGTAAGCAAATTATCCGGTCCGAACCCTGATAAACAAAACCAAGTGAAAAAAATTATCCGGTTTATTCTACCCATCATCTACCTATCCTTATCAAACTCCAAAAGAATTTTGCCTGTGCAGTGATTTTGATTTTTTTGCCCGTGCACAAAATTTAAACCAGACTGCATTTTTTACTGGTTCAGTTCCGGTGCGGGTCCAACGCCAAACAAAATATGGGGTTTACAAAATCGTAATTAGCGGTTCGGTTCGGGTTTAATGAAAATAACTCCTCAAACCGAGTTCGGGTTCAGTTTCGGTTCGACTCCCTGGTAAAAACAGACATTAACCTAGCACTAGTAATTTTAAATTATCTTAATTGAACTTTGTTAAAATTAGTTCTAACCTTAAAATAATGTTTTTAGGTGTTTGTTAAATGAAGGATTTGTCAGAGTTGGTCGATGGTTTATAAAGCCCTTTGGCAGAGACACTGAGGAAGATGTTTGGTAAGAATGCTACCAACTAATTATGGGTTCCCTTCCATAAGGGGGCACATATTGTTATTGTCCAGATTTCTTTTTTCTTTTTTCTTTTTCTGTCTAGCGCTGGTTTGGTCACGTATTTTTGTCAAAAAACTGCTGTACTGACTAAAGTACATCATCTAGAAGTTTAATGGTTCGTTGGTTGGTGCAATGTAAAGTAAGGATTTTTCTAATGTTTTATGAGATTCAACCATTTTTCACCCCTTAAACCCCGAAATAATTGGTTTTAGTTCTAGACCAGAAATACACGCCCTAATGTGCTGAAATTTTAGACAGTCGTTTGCAGTAGGGTATTCATTTAGTATTAAAATTTTGCCTTAATCGGCCAAACATTAACCTTTGCAGCCCATAATATGTGTACACTGTCAGGCAGACAGAAGTCCCAAGGGAGTAATTTACTGGTTTATGATTAAGGCGTTTTAGTGCAGAGGGGGGTACTCAGCTTGACGGCCGGACAGATATTTTACGAGACAGTTTTTCGGTGTTTAGAAGGTATTACAAACACAATTAAAAACGATTTTTCATCATAATGTAGCTTCTTTATTTTTGACCAATCAATTCAAGATTCCATACTTAAGTAATGTATAAATTAGGCAAAATGGTATTTTTAACACTTAGGACTGTGTGCTATTGAAAACAGTCTCAAAACGTCAAATAGTCTTTCGGCGTCTCACTGCACCGTGAGATGTTACTACAGGTCAATGGTACTCGTTTTGCGAAACAAAGTTAAGTGAAAAACAATTTGTTATGTATACACCTTTGTAGGTAATTGCTTTTTAATTTATGTGTCTGTAATACAACTGTTAAGACTTTTTTGGAAAACTTGTGTCTAAAACTGACTTTGGACGACAATATCTAGACTCAAAGAGATTAAATTGAAAGAATTTTTTTTGTTCTTTTTTACTGTTTTTGTAATTATATGACAATAATGATGCAAAAAGAATACGTACAAAACTTTTTTGAGTTGGGTTAATGCTTTCAAATAATTTGCCCTCAAGAATCTAAAAATAACCGTAACATTGATGTGTACAGTGAATTGGTAAATAGAAGAAAGAAAATATAAAATGGAATATATTAGAAAGCCACCCTTCTAGTTTTTATGGGTCCCCTTCCATGAAAGTGACACATATTGTTTTTGTCTGTATTTTTTTTCTTTTTTTTTGTCTAACGCTGGTTTGTTACAAGTGTTTGGTCAAGAAAGAGTGCTTCAAATTTATTCAAATTTACACAGATGTCAGTTATTGTCCATATCCTGAAGTTGACTCCGAATGACGAATTTAAAATAACTCAACATTCAATAAAAAACGTCTTCTTTGACACACTTACTTTTTGGCTGGATAAATGCCTGTATATTTGTTTGACTAGTCATTCCTGCAGTTAACATACAGCAACAACCAGCCTGTACTGAAGATAAAACAACTAACAATCACATAACAATGCCGATTGTTACTGCAACCACTATTACGTTGCGTAGCAAACCACGAGACACTTGCGTTTATCATTGATTGTGACCTTCAACTACTTTACGCCATAGGCGTGTATGTGGTCTTTTTGGCAATAATTTATTTTAAACAAAAACAGGGGAGACAATACATATGTTGTCAGTTGTCCCCCCTGTTTTTTTAAGAGGTTTAAGAGGTCACTCCTAAATCGACGCCTATGGATTGTATATATATAATATATAAGTATTTTTTACATTAGTAATTTAAAAACAAAGCAACCAGGCAATTGGTGACCGTTGGTGAAATAAAGATCTGTGATGCGGATGTCATGGCGAAAAGGTTGTGCACCCCTGGGCTATACCCATCAAGCTACCTTTCTAGTTTTTTTCAAACTTAACCAATAAAACGAGCAATTGTTAATACTTTCTACTGGTTTGTTGGTTTCCCCGTCTCTACCACAAGGTGGCCGTAAAATAATATTTTTTATTTTCTTGTTGCAGTGATAGATTTTCATTTTCTTTTTCATTCTTTCTTCATGGAGAAAGCTCAGTATGTACCACTGTGGAAGTTGCAAAACACCAAACTTTGGAACGGCTAAGCTACCAATATGTTCAAAGAATTCTTTCAAATATCCACCAAAATAGATCAGGTATTCAAACAAACAAATTTATGACAATTTTTATGGGTCAACTTATTAGATCTCCTATTTGGGGACACATATGTTTTTATGGGTCCCCTTCCCTGAAGGGGACACATATTGATTTTCTTTTCTTTTTCTTTCATTTTGCTTCTCGTTTTTCCATCAAATGTTCGATGGATTTGGCTGAAATTTACACGGATGGTAGATATAGTCATGTAAATGTGCATCCCACTTTATTTTTGTTGATAACCCCAGTATTTACCCCGCTAGCCCCCTAAAATGGGTTATTTTCTTCCCAAAGTTTGTCCGACTCGTTTTTCCTGATGGATTTGGCTGAAATTTGCACAGATGGTAGATATAATTATGTAGATGTGCATCCCACTTTGTTATGGGTCCCCTTTCCTGAAGGGGACACATATTGATTTTACTCAAATTGTTTTTTCTTTTTTTTTCTTCCCAAAGTTTGTCCGCCTCGTTTTTCCATCAAATGTTTGATGGATTTGGCTGAAATTTACACAGATGGTACATATAGTTATGTAGATGTGCATCCCACTTTGTTTTTGTTGATAAACCCAGTATTTACCCTGCTAGCCCCCTAAAATGGGTATTTTTTTCCCGAAGTTTGTCCGACTCGTTTTTCCATCAAATGTTTGATGGATTTGGCTGAAATTTACACAGATGGTAGATCAGGGGTGCAAAAATGCGGGTGCACGGTCGCGCCGCGCGACCAATAAACTTGTGTGCGTGACAGCAATTTGTAGCCACAATTATAGGTGGTCTATATTTTTTTGAATAATTTTCTCAAAATAATAATAAAGTTATGATGCAGTTCACAACAAGCGGAAAAAGTAAAGATTAGGCAACGGTCTACTAATATTGTTTTTCGCGAAAAACACGCTTGGTTCTAGCCGATTTACGTTAGTCACATATTTTTTGAAGCACTATCGCGATGCTACGGTAACTGTGCAATCATGAATTGACATGATGTCACTCACGCCGCACAAACATTTACAACGGATTTGTAGCTATTAGATTTGTAGCGACGCAATATTTTGGCAAAAATTTTTTCCAAAAAAAGCTGAGGTCATAATTCCCAATCTTCGTGTGATGTGTCGTATTACACAAATCAACACATGTATTTAGGGTTAGCCCGATAATACTGTATTATTTTGCACCCCTGTGGGAGATATAGATATGTAGATGTGCATCCCACTTTGTTTTTGTTGATAACCCCAGTATTTACCATGCTAGCCCCCTAAAATGGGTGTTTTTTACCCAAAGTTTGTCCGATTCATTTTTCCATCAAATGTTTGATGGATTTGGTTGAAATTTACACAGATGGTAGATATATTCATGTAGATGTGCATACCACTTTGTTTTTGTT
Organism: Phallusia mammillata; assembly: GCF_965637545.1. Taxonomy (NCBI): domain Eukaryota; kingdom Metazoa; phylum Chordata; class Ascidiacea; order Phlebobranchia; family Ascidiidae; genus Phallusia; species Phallusia mammillata. The sequence goes on from NC_137253.1 coordinate 18,601,468, forward strand.
GATAACCCCAGTATTTATCCCGCTAGCCCCCTAAAATGGGTGAGTTTTTAAACAGTGTCAGAATTGGCTGAAATTTGGATAGCTTGTATAGTATGCCATTTATAGTTGTCGATTGGTATGTCCTTCTAGTTACTCTTACAGCCCCAAATATGTTTTTACATGCTGTCTTTTGTCAAATTTGTGCTCGCTCAGTGCACAGCTGACGCAATGGAAGTGATTGATGATAGTGGCGAATGGAAAAATGCCTCTGCTTCACGCATGAACGCAGTCGTCACTTGACCATTTTCTCACTGGTTGGAATTAAGATGTTACGATGTTAGTTATATTGCGATGTAAAATGGTGTGTAAATATGGCACAGTTTCTGTAAACTGGAATATATAGGAAAACCACTATTCCAGTTTAACAATGATTGTGCCCTATTTTTACTGTTACCAAATCACATATGCACATGTGTGGGGACCCATTAGATTATGCTTGCAAAAACAATTACGTTATAAAGTGCCAGGAAAAAGATGGGGACCCAATGAAATGTAGGTGCCAAATATATATCCATTATAAATATAGTAAATGGTATATGTGATACATCCTTAAATATGATGTAGTATATAAAAACTGGCAATACTGTATGTAGGAAAACTATTCTGGTTACAGATAAATAATGCCCCCAGCACAACAAGTTAGCTTTTCCGGACACTTGCCAGTGACAACTGCTGTCATTAAATCACTATTGTTTTTTGACGTTATTACTCCGCAACTAGCTGGACAACTTGTCATGTGACTTCTATAAGTGTCACATCCAAGTTAAGCAAATTTGCTAGTAATGTGGTAATGTATATGTTTGTGCACTGGCGATATCGGCAATAACAAGCTATGAACCTTATCACCGACATAGTGTGGTTTTACCCCGAAACGAACCACCTGACTTCACCAAGTTTGCCACCCCACAGAGGAAAAAATATTCTCAAATATCGACACCTATGACTTTTGGTAAACTTTTTTATGTAAACATGTTTTATGGCAAGCTTCGGCATATCTTTGTAATGTTTTTCACAGATTTTCACTATTTTAAGTTTGACTTTTTTACACATTAATTTGTTTGGATTTGTAGTTGTCCTGGCTCCCTTTGGACTGGAGGCCAAACTTACTGGAGCAGTTTATCGTTCACCACATGATCCAACAGTGAAAAAGCTAATTGAAGAGTGGGCCCCATTTTATCCTTTAGGAAATGCAGACGATATAATGCCAGTATGTGTTAAAATAGTAACATAATGTTTAGTGGTTTAGAAGTGACATTTGAAAAAAGTATGTAAGAAGTAAAAATAGTAGATTAATGCATCTGGTGTCTCAACAAACCCACTTCTTTAAAGGATGATGAAGCAAGTGATGATGATGGTTATGATGACCATATTCCTGTACCTCCAGTGGTTGAAGTGGTTGTTGGTAAGTCTAACATAAAATATGTACTCCACAACTGTTATTATGGGTCCCCTTCCCTGAAGGGGACACATATTGTTTTTGTCCGTGTTTTTTTTCTTTTTTCTGTCTAACGCTGGCTTGTGAGACGCGTTTGATTGATTCAAATTTACAGAGATGTTAGTTAATAATCCAAATTTGATCCTCCTGAAGTTTGACCCGATTGACCCAGCCACAGGCCCCCAAAGCGTAAATTTTTTAAAATGGCTGTACTGACTAAAGTACAGCATCTTGGAGTTTCATGCTTTGTTGTTTAGTGCAATGTAAGTTTTTTTAAAGAATTTTGTATATTTTTTTCGGATTCACCCATTTTTCACCCTTTAAACCCCGAAATAATCGGTTTTAGTTTTAAGGCAGAAATACAAGCCCTTTGGTGCAGAAATATTTAAAATTGTTTAAGCATTTTGCCAGTTACCTTTACAACCCATAATATGTGTACGCTATCAGTCAGATATAAGTCCCAAGGGAGGAATTCACTGGTTTACGATTAAGGCGGCAGAGCGAGAGTGCTCAGCTTGACGTCCGGACAGACGTTTTATGCGACAGTCGTTTGGGTGATTAAAAATCAGCTGTTTTTTTGTGCAGCAATGGTGTGTCGTTTTATTGAGTTATCACGCACATTTTCAGTTTTGGCGAAGGTTTTACACTTACGGCGTAATTTAAACTCGATAAACGTAGTACGGTTTCGTTTATGTCAGGTAAAACGTCGTTGATCAACATAAATATGAAAAAATAAACTTAACTTTTTCGAATGCCGCGATAAATGTTCTTTAAATTCTCGTTGTCAGCTTGGCTGTCGCATAACTACGGGTCACTAAAAGTCAACTTGTAGGCATTACAACACCGTTAAGAATTTTTCGTCAACGTAGTTTCTTTATTTATGACAAATCAGTTCAAGAATCAGTACTTAAGTTATGTATAAATTAGGCAAAACGGTATTGTTGAACACTAAGGACTGCATGCTGTTAAAAACATTGTCAAAAGGTCATTAAAGGGTCGTTTTTGCGAAGCAAAGTTAAGTGAAAAACAAGTTGTTGTGTATACCTTTGTAGCAAACGACTTTTTTATATATTGTGTAATCTAACAGTTAAGACTTTCTAGGAAAATATGTGTTTAAAAACCGAACTTGAATGACAATATCAAGGTCAAAGCAAGAGATTAAATTGAAAGTATTTTCCCCTTTCTTTTTTCACCAATTTTTTGTAATTATATGACAATAATGATGCAAAAAGAATATGGACAAAAACTTTTGAAGTTAAGTTAATGCTTTGTGAAAAATTTGTCCTTAAGAATCTAAAAATAACCGCAACATAGGTTTACCGTTTTACTGTAACATAGGTTTACCGTAAATACGCGTGTGGGGACCCATTCGTTTTTGCTTGCAAAAACAATCATATATGTAGATAAAATTGTGTATAGTGCAGTAAATTGGTGAATATTGTATAGAATATATAAAATGGAAGTATATCAGAAAGCCACTTTTCTAGTTTCAATTTAATCTACCGATCATCTACCTGGCCTTATAAAACTCCAGAAGAATTTTGATAGTGCACTGTTATTTTTGACACCCCCTATAAGTGTTATCTCACGTGCGCTGTTTTGAAAAAAAAAAGATATGAAACAGACTGCGTTTTTTACTGGTTCAGTTTCGGTTCGGGTCCAACGCCAAACAAAATATGGGGTTCAACTCCGGTTCGGGTTTTTGGAAAATCGTAATTAGCGGTTCGGGGTCGGTTTGGGTTTAATAAAGTTATCCGCTCGGTTTGCAGGTTCGGGTTCAGTTCCGGTTCGACTCCCTGATTTAAACAGAATATTGATATCGGTGTTTGACCTTACAGCACCAAACTTTCGTATGGTTATCTCTAGGAATGTGTTGTTGTGGACCCATCAGTTTTCGCCTGCAGAACTAAAGGTTGAAAAACGTTGTCTATATGAGACCCAAAATAAACTAAATTTAGGGAATATGTTTCAAAATAGGTTATAGTGTATATGCATTTACATACAAGTGGGTTTAGGAGTTTTGTCAATTCTGCAGGTGGAGTGCATATGAACTATCCTTCACAATTTGTTCTGGTCCCTGTTGTTGGAATTTCAGGTGGAAGTGAACTAACAAACAAGCAAACTCTATGGGGAAGTGGTGGGTTACTTAATACTTGGTGTAACTCATTTTCTTGATTGAAATATTTTAAGGAACTGTATCTTCGTTTGAACAAGTATGGACAAATAGCCAGTTGTCAAGAAACTCAGAAAATTTGTCCGGTGACCTTTGCTGTTCAGAGCTAACATCGACAAACAATACAAGTTTGTGATTTCTTTTTGTATCTCTTTTGCATCAATTAATGCTGAATTATTTTGCAATAAAGACGTCTACAGTGCAATCTTTACATGTTTTTGTTTTGTTTAGCTAAACCATATCAGCGTCAAGTTCCAAACAAAGCTTGTGTTTTTTCTAATGGCATGGTAAAGCGTGTTCGCAGTGGAAGTCACAGAACCCACAGATTAAAATCAGGTTCTTCTTCCAACCATGTCACTGAAAACACTTCAAGGTATTTCAATATTTTGGTACCTTTGCCAAACAAATTATTATTTGTTTTCCACAAACCCCTTAAATGTTAAAATTTTGAAATGGTTAAATTTACCCAAGTACATGATTCAGGAGTTTTATACTTTGTTGGTGCATTCGTAAAGTATTTCGAATGGATTCTTCCCTTTGCCCTGAAACATTTGTTTTTAATTATGGGTCTCTTTCCCTGATGGGTTGGAATTACATTAAATTTGGACAGCTTATAGAATTTTCTATTTATAGGGGTCGATTGTAGGGTTTTACTTTTATTTGCCGCTATTTACCCCTTCTTTGCTATAAATAGAACATTAAATAGGACACACTTCAAATAATGTGTGAATTGAATCAGATTTGCATAGTTTGTACTTTTAATAGCATGATTATTTAAGCCAAGAACTGATCACAGTGTTTAACCATACAACAACAAAACTACTGATGGTTATCTCTTGAAGTGAATTGTTTTTAACTTTGCATGAGTTTCTGCCTGCACAAACAACCAAGGTTATAAAATATGGTGGATAATATGGGACCCATTGTAAAATAAGTATAGGGAATATATTAACGTTTCAAAATAGGTTGTAATGTATGTGCAATGGTAATATGTGCTAAGCCACCCTTCTTGTTAATTTATAGTATCTGTAATACAACTGTTAAGGCTTTCTAGGAAAATTTGTGTTTATTTAGGGCAAAAGTTTAAATTGAAAGTATTTTTTTGTTTTTTTTTACTGTTTTTTGTAATTACATGACAATAACAATGCAAAACCCGCCAGTCAAAAAAATATATAAACCCGTCAAATAGATAAAAAGCTAATACAGTAAATAGAAAAGCCACCTTTCTAGTTTAAATAGAATATGGATAAAACCTTTTTGAACATTAGGTTGATGCTTTCTACTAATTATGGGTCCCCTTCCCTGAAGGGGACACATATTGTTTTTGTCTATATTTTTTTTTCTTTTTTCTTTTTTCTTTTTTTCTTTTTTCTTTTTTCTTTTTTTCTTTCTAACGCGGATTTGTTCCCACGTTTTGGTCAAGAAAGAATGGTTCAAACTTTTTCAAATTTACACACATTACAGATATTGGTCTAAAGATGGTCCATGTGAATTTTGACCGTGTTTGATCCCTCGGTTCACCCACAGCCCCCCAAAACGTGAATTTTTTTAACGCGGATTTGTTCCCACGTTTTGGTCAAGAAAGAATGGTTCAAACTTTTTCAAATTTACACTTATTATAGATATTGGTCTAAAGATGGTCCATGTGAATTTTGACCCCATTTGATCCCTCAGTTCACCCACAGCCCCCCAAAACGTGAATTTTTTTAACGCGGATTTGTTCCCACGTTTTGGTCAAGAAAGAATGGTTCAAACTTTTTCAAATTTACACTTATTATAGATATTGGTCAAAAGATGGTCCATGTGAATTTTGACCCCTTGGTTCACCCACAGCCCCTCAAAACGTGAAAATTTTAAAATGGCTATACTTGCTAAAGCAGATGTTTCTGGAGTTACATACGTTTTGATTGGTACATTGCAGCGTATTTTAAACTATTTATGGGTCCCCTTCCCTGAAGGGGACACATATTGTTTTTGTCTATATTTTTTTTTCTTTTTTTCTTTTTTCTTTTTTTCTTTCTAACGCAGATTTGTTCCCACGTTTTGGTCAAGAAAGAATGGTTCAAACTTTTTCAAATTTACACATATTACAGATATTGGTCTAAAGATGGTCCATGTGAATTTTGACCCCGTTTGATCCCTCGGTTCACTCACAGCCCCCCAAAACGTGAAATTTTTAGCGCGGATTTGTTCCCACGTTTTGGTCAAGAAAGAATGGTTCAAACTTTTTCAAATTGACACACATAATAGGTGTTGGTCTAAACATGGTCCATGTGAATTTTGACCCCGTTTGATTCTTCGGTTCACCCACAGCCCCCCAAAACGTGAAATTTTTAGCGCGGCTATTGTTCCCATGTTTTGGTCAAGAAAGAATGGTTCAAACTTTTTCAATTTTACACACATTACAGATATTGGTCTAAAGATGGTCCATGTGAATTTTGACCTCATATGACCCAGAGATTCACCCACAGGCTCCCGAAACGTAAATGTGTCTAACGCTCGTTTGGTCAAGAAAGACACTGTAGGCAGAAGTACCAAGAGAGTAACTCACTGGTTTACGATAGCGGGAGGGCTCAGCTTGACGTCGGACAGACATTTTACGAGACATCGTTTCAGTGATTAGAAATCAGCTGTTTTGCACAGCAATGCTATGTCGTTTTATTAAGTTATCACTCACATTTTTAGTTTTGGCGAAGGTTTTACACCTATGACATGATTTCAGCCTAATAAGCGTGCTTCGGTTTTATATATGTCAAGAAAAACTTTGTTAATAAAAGTTAAGATGCAAAAATTAACTTTACTTTTTTGCCAAATAAATGTTTTTTTAAATGCTCGCTGTCAGGTTGGCCGCCGCATGATCACGGGTTACTTAAGGTCAACTAGTCGGTATTACAAACACAGCTCAGAACTTTCTTCATAACGTAGCGTTTTTTTAACAATCAATTTAGGAGTCAATACTCAAGGCATGTATAAATTAGGCTTAACAGTATTGTTGAACACGAATGACGGCGTGCTATTGAAAACGGTGTCAAAAGGTCAAACAGTCGTTTGGCGTGTGCACCCTGAGAGGTTACTACAGGTCAATGGTACTCATTTTGCGAAACAAAGTTAAATGAAAAACAATTTGTTATGTATACACTTGTAGCAAATTGCTTTTTAATTTAAAGTGTCTGTAACACAACTGTTACAGCTTTCTAAAAAAAATTGCGTTCAAAACCCGACCTTGGAGGACTATATCTGGGTCAAAGCAAGAGATTAGATTTAAGTCTTTGTTACGTTTTTTTAATTTTGTAATTACATGACAATAATAGTGCAAAAAGAATACGAACAATTTTTTTTATTGTTGGGTTAATGCTTTCTAAAAATTTGTCCTTAAGAATGTAAAAATCACCGCAACATTTGTTTACTGTAAATCCGCACAAACGCGCGTGTGGGGACCCATCAGTTTTTGTTTACAAAAACAATCATATGTGTAGATCAAATGATTTGTATAGTTAATTGGTAAATATCGTATAGAATATATAAAATGGAAGTATATCAGAAAGCCACTCTTCTAGTTTGTAACTTAAAGTTGTATATATCCATTTTCACCCCTTTAGCCCCAAATATTTGTTTGTTTGTTCACATGTTATTGAGGCCAGAAATACAAGACTTAACCTGCTGAAATTTTTAACAGCTGTGGATAGGGTGCTCCTTATTGGCTGGTAAAAATTTCAGTGCAATCGGCTCAGTAATAGTAAATATACGGTTTTACATACAATGTTCTGTCATATTTGTGCTCGCTCAGTGCACAGCTGACGCAATGGGAGTGATTAACGATAGTGGCACATGGAAAAAATGCCTCTGCTTCACGCATGAACGCAGTCGTCACTTGACCATTTTCTCATTGGTTGGAATTAAGATGATACGGTGTTAGTGATATTGCGCTGTAAACGTTAACGCTGCGGGGTCACGGCAGGGACAGGCGATGCGTATGACGTCATGACCGTATTTGCCTGTCGCTCAGTGCACAGCTGACGCAATGGGAGTGATTGACCATAGTGGCGCATAGAAAAAAAAATGCCTCTGCTTTACGCATGAACGCAGTCGTTACGTGACCATTTTCTCAGTCAGATAGAAGTCTCAACTCTCAAGGGAGTAATTCACTTGTTTACGATTAAGGCGGGTGAATGCAGCGGGAGTGCTCAGCTTGACGTCCGGACCGACGTTTTATGAGGCAGTCGTGTCGGTGATTAGAAATCAGCTGTTTTTGCGCAGCTATGCTATGTCGTTTTATTAAGTTGTCAAGCTCATTTTAAGTTTTGGAAAATTGTGTTTAAAAACTGACCTTGAACGACAATATCAAGGTCAAAGCATGAGAATAAATTAAAAGTATTTTTCCTGTTCCTATTTACTGTGTTTTGTAATTATATGACAATAATGATGCAAAAACAATACGGACAAAACTTTTTGGGTTAAGGCTAAAGTTGGTTAAGCTTGTCCTTAAGAATCTAAAAATAACCAGTATGTTTGTTTCCCATAAATCCGCACAAACGCGCATGTGGGGACCCATTCGTTTTTGCTTGCAAAAACAATCATATGTGTAGATCAAATGATGTGTATAGTAAATTGGTAAATTTTTACTGTTACCAAATCGCATGTGCATATGTGTGGGGACCCATTAGATTATGCTTGCAGAAACAATTAGGTTATAAAGTGCCAGGAAAAAGATAGGGACCCAATGAAATGTAGGTGACAAATATATATCCATTATGAATATAGTAAATGGAATATGTGATACATCATTAAATATGATGTAGTATGTATAACCCGGCAATATATAGGAAAACCACTATTCTAGTTCGTTCTTGAGAATCTACATCTGTTGTAAGAATGGCACTGATGTATGTGATTAATCTTTAAATAGCATTAAGTAGATTTAAATTTTAAGTATACAGGAATTCACCTTACCAGTTAATTCGTGCATTAACATGTATGTGCAGCTTTTTCACTTTTTTTTGGTAAAAATCAGAAAACATGGCATATACTAAATTAAAGGCTAAGTACGTAGAGAGAGAGAGAAATTTCAAACTTTTATTTTTTTATTTTGTTTTGTAGCGAGTATCCAGATGTGACAGGATCAGTCCAAACTTCCTCAGAGTCATCTCTAAATTGGGGTTTGGGTGATACTTATAAAAGTGTTAGGTAAAGAGCAAGTATATTCAATGTAGGTGCATTAGTTGCTCATAGTTTTTTAAACAGAATGTTGTTGTACATTAAGGGGCAATTGTTGTGCGACCCATAACAATATTTATTCACCCGATGAAAGAAAGAACAAACTCGGAAGACCTTCTTATCTGCAAAATTTTCATCACCGTGGTTCAAGCAATGAAACAACTAGCACATCCACTTTAGTGTCCCCTAGCTCAAATGCTCCAAAATCTATGGAAAGGACTAATTACTCAACTGATTTAAAGAACTTTTCTATTGCATCAAATTACTTTGATATAAAGCAGCAAAATGCTGTAGAGGAACTGATGACTTCAGAAACTCCAGATGTTAAAATGTTGCAATATAAGCAACCAGGGATGAATGTAGATATGAATTCAAGACCATTTGTGAATTTAGAGTGCTCAAATCAGGCTTGGGCAAATGAAGAAATGGACCGGGAAAATTTACCTGAAAACAATCCATTGCCAACATATGTTGATGATTTAATTGAGATTAAACAAATGGTGATTGTTATAAATGAACACAATATAGCACAAAGAATATGTTTTTAAACCAAACAAAACTTGTAAAAAATGAAACTGTATGTGTAAAAACTAAAACAGACCTTTAAAATCTTAAAGGTTCGAGACTGGAAAACATACAAATTACCAAACAACTTGGATGATATGGTCAAAAATACTTCTGTAAAAAAGCCTGGAATGTGTCGAGATGGTCTGGATCCGGGTTTGCAAGTTGGCTTTGTGCACCAAAGAAATTCTGTTTTAGCTGTTGGAGATCACTACCTATGGTGAGTTTCCTTTGAAACTATATTTTGGGTATCTGGTGCAGCTGCTTAAGAGGGATCTTGAATATGTTTTTTACCATCCTTCATTTTTAAAATTTATAAAAAAAGATTTGAAAATACTTCATTATGGACTTTGTTTAACAAATTGAACTCAATACAGTTAACCATTGGTTTGTCATCAGGCCCTAAAACAAAAAATGTAATATGTACATTTCGAACTGCTTTTAAACTTTGAACATTTCTTGATTTTTATGCTTTGTGCAGTATTTAAATGTATATTAAAACTAAAAAAAAGAGAATGGATGGGGTTGGTCCATAAAGGGTTTGCTGCATAAGTTTAATTTCGAACCTTGTAAATTGGTCATGTGGCGATGTCGCCAGTGCCCAGTTTTACAAAACTTTGTTTTTGTAAATGTAATTCACAACCCAAGAACAAAACTACAAAATGAATTTGTTTATTTTCATTGTTAAATAAATCTTTTAGAAAATTGTGCTGATTCAGGCCCGTATCCAGAACTTTTAAAGGAGGGGGTCCAACATTTTATTTTGGGAATTTCCCTATTGACATCATTAAATCTGTTTGGAAAATTTCCCACACAAATAAGCTAGACCACATGAGACTGAATACGTTATTTACACGTCAAACTGCCACCAAATTGTCCCGTTGCCTATTTCATTTTCTGGTTCAAAACGAGCGCTTTGTCCAAAATTGTAAGCAGGTCCAAACCCGAAAGTCCGAAACCCAATCTAACTTTCGACTTTGGCGGTTTCTCTTCCCGTCCAATTGGCGGAAAGAAAAAATAATTCTCGCAACAGCTTTGTAGTTTCCTGATTTCGTATTCAAAATCGTTGCTTAAAAAAAACAGGGGCCAATTTCCAAAGAACTAAATCCCTTGCTGAAGCGTTAATCCTACTGTTAAGTTGCGCAATGTCACGAATGTAATAAAGTTGGTATCTGTGGAAGGCATGAATTGTGACAAGTTACAAATTCTGTGCACCCTAATAACATAACACGATTAACATCCATATAATGTTTGTAACAAACTATTACGTGTTTGCCGGGTCGAAACAATACAACATTAAACGTTTTTAATCATTTTTTACTTACTTTACGATGTTAAAATGCAAAATCAGTTTGATAAGTTACATTTAGTGCAGTTAACACCAACCAAGAAATTGCAACCAGCGTCCTAGCCAGAACGTAACTTTCTGATTGTTAACGCATAAAACTCCGCATTAAACCCTTGTTACATCACAATTGGTGATTAGATAACAAGTGAATACAAATGATTAAAAGCTCACAGCTTTGAGATAACGACCCCTGTTATCACGCAGCGGTAAACGGAACGATTTGGGCCTATTTAATTGATGCACAACTTTTTCCAGACCCTTCTTTGTAGTGACAATTCCTTACTTGTTTTTTAGCCAAGATAAAAAACGACTGAAGCTGGTTGTTGATGAAGTGAATAATGTGATGGATGACAAAAGGTATGACTCACTTGGCAACTCAGACTTGAAAGAATGTACTTCTCAGCAGGTTCTATTTGGTAAGAGTTTGAATCAATTTACAGCTTTTGAACTTTACAATATTTATGGGTCCCCTAGCCTGAAGGGGACACATATTGTTTTTGTCTATATATTTTTTTTCTGTCTAACACGGGTTTGTTCCCACGTTTTGGTCAAGAAAGAATGGCTCAAACTTTTTCAAATTTACACACGTTATAGATATTGGTGTAAAGATGATCCATATGAATTTTGACCCCGTTTGATCCCTTGGTTCACCCACAGCCCCCTAAAACTAAAATTTTTAAAACGGCTATACTTGCTAAAGTACTTCATTAAGGAGTTATATGCTTTGTTGTTTGGTGCAATATAAGGTATTTCAAAGAATTTTTTACCTAAAATTTTTTTATCCATTTTCACCCCTTAAACTCCAAAATATTCGTTTCTAACGCTGGTTTGTTAAATGCATTTGGTCAAGAAAGAGTGCTTTGAAGTTATTCAAATTTGCACAGATGTTAGTTATTGTTCCGAATTTGATCCTCCTGAAGTTTGACCCCAAACGACCAAGCGGTTCACCCACAGGCCCCCAAAACTAAAAAAAACGGCTGTACTGACCAAAGTACATAATCTGAGGGTTTCATGCTTTGTTGGTTGGTGCAATGTAAGCTATTCTAAAGAATTTTGTAACTTTTTATTGTATTCACCCATTTTTACACCTTAAACCCCCAAATAATAAGTTTTAGGCCAGAAATACAAGCCCTAATGTGCTGAAATGTTAAACAATTGTTTGCAGTAGGTTATTCGTTTAGTTTTTAAAAAATTGCCTTAATCGGCCAAATAGTTACTTTTACAGCCCATAATATGTGTACACTGTCAGTCAGATAGAAGTCAACTCTCAAGGTAGTAATTCACTTGTTTACGATTAAGGCGTGTGAATGCAGCGGGAGTGCTCAGCTTGACGTCCGGACAGATGTTTTACGAGACAGTCGTGTTGGTGATTAGAAATCAGCTGTTTTTGCGCAGCTATGCTATGTCGTTTTATTAAGTTATCAAGCACATTTTCAGTTTTGGAAAATTGTGTTTAAAAACTGACCTTGAACGACAATATCAATTTCAAAGCATGAGATTAGGGTTGCCAAGCCGGTCAATTGACCGGTCAAATACGGTCAATTGACCGGTCACTTGACGGCACTTTATTTGACTGGTCAAATACTATTTTTTAATTTTAACAATCAAATGTGGTAAATTTTCTTGGACTTGCTTTTTAGTTGTTGGAAAGGGTAAATTATTTTTAATAACCCTCAGGTAGAACAGTTTAGGGCATACTCTTGTATTAATAAGTGCTTTTAAAGCCAATATAGATGTGTTCTGTTCATTTGAACTAAATACCAAAACAATTAGGAGATACTTTTCATTTAAAATTTAAATCTGATTTACGTTATGGCAAACTCTGCAAGGTTTACAATGCAATTAAAAAGCATGGATCACTTCTAGGACCGTTTTATCTTAATAAAAATCGAGTATGATATGTCCATGAGGGGAAGTTAGTTCATTAGTATTTACTTGTCACACATTTTTTGCACATTTTTACTGACAGATAAAATATCTAAGTAATTTAAAGCATCTGTGTAAACTTGTAGGTCTACAGACCTTTTTCTATAGTTGATCCAAAAATTGTTTGTAGCTGTATATTTAGCTTATTATTGCCCTGAATAATTTTTTGTGGATTAATTACAGGTCAGTACTTTATTGGGATAAAGTACGTACATATCAAGCTTTTGTATATTCCTTTTTTGTCATGAATGGAGATGTGACAACAGCTTAACAGCATAAATTAAGATTTTAAGCAGGATAAGCAAGTTTTGCAGTTAAATCTCAGTTAAAATTAGACTTTAATTTGATGTATATAGAATATTATGAGAATCCAGTTCACAAATGTGATTACTGAATGAAAATTAGAGACACACATGTGGGGCCATTGATGAAATGAAGCATGCAATGTAGTAGGAAAAGTCTGTAATATAAAATAAACTGAACATCTCCTATTTCACAAACAAATTTACATGAGTTGAAACCTTCATTTCCATTACTTATGGTTTAGCAGAAGATTAAACTTCCAACATTTAACTAAAATTGCAATTTAATAATGTGAATAGTATTTGACCGATATTTGACCTATTTGACAAGTATTTAACCGGTCAATTGACCAGATTTTATTTGACCGGTCAAATGCCCAACCCTACATGAGATTAAATTGAAAGTATTTTTCCTGTTCTTATTTACTGTTTTTTGTAATTATATGACAATAATGATGCAAAAAGAATACGGACAAAACTTTTAAAGTTGGGTTAAGGCTAAAGTTGGTTAAGTTTTTCCTTAAGAATCTAAAAATAACCAGGATGTTTGTTTACCATAAAGCACACAAACGCGTGTGTGGGGACCCATTCGTTTTTGCTTGTAAAAACAATCATATGTGTAGATCAAATGATGTGTATAGTAAATTGGTAAATATCTAACAATGATTGTGCCCTATTTTTACTGTTACCAAATCGCATCTGCATATGTGAGGGGACCCATTAGATTATGCTTGCAGAAACAATTATGTTATAAAGTGCCAGGAAAAAGATAGGGACCCAATGAAATGTAGGTGCCAAATATATATCCATTATAAATATAGTAAATGGTATTTGTGATACATCGGTAAATATGATGTAGTATATAAAAACTGGCAATGTAAAGGAAAACCACTATTCTAGTATTTACTGATTTAAACTTTTAACTTCAACTCATTTCAATTCGTTTCAGTCGAAACTGGTTAATTGCAAGTTGGTTAATTGGGCCAACCGGTTATACAGGGTGGTTTTGCAAGTTGAAAAATAGATGTAAGGGGTGATGTTATGACTTCAAAACAATGTTGCAAATATATGTACAATATGTGCCAAAAGTGTGTGTTGCTGATCTTTAATTAAAATTCACATGACCTATTGTTCCACACCAATAACAGTTTGTGGGGGAGTTGTACTGCAATCCTGATTAACGGATTTTGTGTATACCTAATATTTTGTCTATCCAAACTTCATTCCATTGCGGCCATATATTTGCCTTCCTCTGGCTTAAGTCACATTCATAAAAAACACTTCATGGATACCAGATTGTTTAAAAAAAAACCTCTTCATGGATACCAGATTGTTTAAAAAAAACCTCTTCTTTAATTCTTATTTGTTTTCCTTTTAGGCACGGTTAAAGGTGAACTAGCAGGAATGGTTGTCCCTTCTGATCCATATGCTTTTGATGAAGAAGTGGATGATACAGCTACGTCCAACAGCTCAACATCGGCAGACATTATACTAAAACATCCTCAAGCACCACAGCAAACCACTTGGTCAGATTCTTCATGGCAATCAATGACCAATCCTGTTTCTAAAAGTAACTTCATGGACCAAAAGATGGTTAAAGTAGGAAGATATATTTTTGGTATTTTGTTTCAATTGGGAGTATAAACCTGTGTTTCTTTTATACAGGAAAGTTACAGTACCAGTGGAAAAAGCCAATTGGAAGCTTTGTTAACGAACTCATATTCCTCATTGCCAACTTCAGGTAGTATTTTGTTACAGGTTCCCTTCCCTTAAGCATCCATATTTTATCTTTTTTTTGTCTTATAAAGGATTGTTTCTCCCCTTTGACCCATTTTTTAACCCATTTTAAAGCATTTTGATTTTCACTCCTGAAGAATTACTAACCTTAAAAATAATAAACGGTTTGTTAAAATTAGGTACACTATTTACGGTTTTGAATAATCTGAGCAAAAAAATCAGAGCCAGTATATTTGTGTAGAGCAGGGGCGTGCAACATACGGCCCACGGGCCACTGTCCGGCCCGCCAAGCTGTTTAGTGTGGCCCCCACCAACGCACTGATTATGATAAAAATGCAATTCTTTTGAGAATTTAGCAAAATTTTCCACAAGGTTTTGGTATATCTCAAGTTGCTATACGTAACAAATATAAGCTTAATCGGCGTTTTCCAACCGGTGGATCATACAGCAGTTGCAACTTGCAAGTAGCCTACTGCACCGAATGTGACGTAACAATGGCCTTTGTCTAGTAAACAATTGTTTTGTGCGAAAGCCAGTGTTGCGCTAAAACTCTATGTGTGGCCCTCGCTTGAGGTCCGGAATTGGTTATACGGCCCACCGACGAAAACTGTTGCACACCCCTGGTGTAGAGCATAACTTCTTATAACCTGACGATGACAATAGTACTTGTCGTAACGTAGTTATGCTCTACACAAATATACTGGCCCTGATTTTTTTGCTCAGGTGTGTTAAAATGTTAGTAGTTGGGGTGTTTGTTTGTTGTTTAAAATTTTAGCTTAATTAGCTAAGATTACCTCAACTGCAGGGCAGCTTAATGCATAGAAAATTGTGTAAAAAACATCTGCTTCGTGCATTAACTGACTTGCTGCAGTTTTTTTCAGTAATTAGAGTCTAGCTGCTTTTGCAAACCCGTCTGTTCCATCTGGTTTTGGCCAATAAGGCATTTTGATGCAATGTTTTGCACCTTATTATTTTGACATGAATAAATATGATAATAAGGTTTCATATGCAGTCAGTAAATATTGCTGTTCAACATAGGTCATCTGCATGTCAATGAAACTGCACTAGTAGATTATAAAATGTACCTTGTTGGTTTTTCAAAAGCTAAATGTTTTTGTGCTTTTCGTCATTTTTTTCTGAATTATTTACACCAAATAAATACTGCTACCAATTCACAAAAATACTGGTGTGTTGTGACCAATTCATTTCCCTCTAAATTAAGGGACCTAGTTGAAATTAGACAACAAATATATTCATCTCTTGTAAACAACTATTAAATAAATACCAATGCTATAAAATTTGCAACTATTAAAAAAAACTTTATTTTTCGTATTTTCCTACATGTGAATGTAAAACGAGTGTTGTTTTTAGATGTTGCTGGTCCTCCTGCCTCATATCTTACAACAAGGATATCTGAATCTGACCTCAAGGTAATTGTGTAACATTTTTTAGCCATAATGTACTCTCAATCAGCACTTTATCATGGATTCCCTTGTCTGAATAGGTCATATACCGTTCTTGTTTGTTTTTGTATTATTCTGTCGAACATGAGTATGTTGACACTTTCAGTAAAAGGTAGGTTCAAACCAATTCACATTTCACCAGATTCCTGTGACATTTGACCAAATGGTTCACCCACCAGGAGCCCTAAAATGTTAAATCGCTGTGCTTCTGTAGGTACATATCTCAGTTGTTTAATGCCTTATTTAGTGGTATATTTTAAAGTAGTAAAGTTCATTTTGCAACTTTTGTTTGTATTCGCCCATCTGTCATCTTTATACCCATAAATATATTTTTGTTGCATACTTTTATGTACAAAATACAAGCTTTAATAGGCAGAAATTTATAATATACAGCGGTGGTTAGGTTGATGATAGAGAAAACCATAAGCTGCACTTGCCTAGTCTGTGTTAGTAACTTAGTTATTCATAGTACTGCAAAAAACTCCAATTGCACTTGCATAGGCGTTGACTTTAAGTTTTTCCAGGGTATGCCATATTATATGACGTCACAAAATGACGTCATGAAATGCCAAATTTTGTCGCTACATTCGGTGAGACTACACTAAAGCTTGCAGTATATGAATTTACACATCGTAATTCCACAGCCAGGCCCTACTACTTCTGTTGCAATTTTACGAATGTTTGTGCGACGTAACACTGCGTTACACATTGCTAAAAAATGGACCCACCTGCCGAAATTATGGGAAAGCGGAACAATGAAGATAAAAAAGATTTAGCTCGGACATCACCTTAATTCACAAATCAATATAATGTTTAACATTCATTTTCTCTGTAATAACTATTACAAAAATGCTTTGCTTTCACTCAACAAAGCACACATACTTCTGGCCTAGCTATTACAAAAATCGTTTTATACATTTTTAACTGTTTCGTTTACACCATGTCGACTATTTAACGCAATGAGTTGTATGTGACGCATTACTAAATTAAAAGGAGGGTACTTCAAGCGATGTCCTAAACTGCCAGAGACTTTCGATAAGCTAACACGCTAATATTTGTTAGTATACGTTTGTGATATACCAACTTATAAGTTTGTGACATATTAATAAGCGTTGTCCTTGCGGTAGAGGCAGTGAGAACAATTGACTTCTCATAATTATGGGTCCCCTTCTATGAAGGGGACACATGTTGTTTTTGTCCGTATTTTTTATTCTTTTTTCTGTCTAACGCTGGTTTGTTAAACGTGTTTGGTCAAGAAAGAGTGCTCCAAATTTATTAAAATTTGGACAGATGTTACATATTAATCCAAATTTGATCCTCCTGAAGTTTGACCCCAAATGACCCAGCGGTTCACCCGTATGCCCCCAAAACGTAATTTTTTTAAAACGGCTGTACTGACTAAAGTACATCATCTAGGAGTTATGTGCTCTGTTGGTTGGTGCAATGTGATGTTTTCTAAAGATTTTTCTAACTTTTAACAGGATTTACCCATTTTTACCCCTTAAACCCCAAAATATTCATTTCTGTATAACGCTGGTTTGTCAAACGTGTTTGGTCAAGAAAGAGTGCTTTAAACTTATTCAAACTTACACAGATGTTAGGTATTGTTTAAAACCTGATCCTCCTAAAGTTTGACCCCAAATGACCCAGCGGTTCACCCACAAGCCCCCAAAATGTAAAATAGTTAAAACGGCTGTACTGACTAAAGTACATGATCTAAGAGTTTCATGCTTTGTTGGTTGGTGCAATGTAACGTATTCTAAATACTTTTCTAATTTTTTATTGGATTTACCCAGTTTTTACCCCTTTAACTCCGAAATAATCGTCACCCCTTAAATCCCGAAATAATCTTATTTGGTTTTAGGCCCGAAATACAAGCCCTAATGTGCTGAAATTTCAAACAATTGTTTGCAGTAGTTTACTCGTTTAGTATTCAAAATTTTGCCGTAATCGGCCAAATAATGACTTTCACAGCCCATAGTTTGTGTACACTGTCAGTCAGACAGAAGTCTCAAGGGAGTCATTCACTGGTTTACGATTAAAACGGTTTAGTACAGAGCAGAAGGGATCAGCTTGACGTCCGGACAGACATTTTAAGAGACAGTCTTTTCAGTGATTAGAAATCAGCTGTTTTTGCGCAGCAATGCCATGTCGTTTTATAAGTTATCACTCGCACTTTCAGCGAACGTTTTACGCCTGAGACGTAATTTAAATTTGATAAAAGTGCTTCGGTTTTGTGAATGTCAAGCAAAACATTGTTGATCAACATAAAGGTGAAAAAATAAACATAATTTCTTTTAAAAGCCGTGATAAATGGTCTTAAAATTCTCGTTGTCAGCTTGGCCGCCGTATGACCACAGGTCACTAAAGGTCAACTTGTAGGTATTACAAACACAGTTAAGATCGAATTTTCGTCATAACGTAGCTTCATTATTTTTGACAAATCAATACTCAAATATAAATTAGGCAAACCGGTATTGTTTTACACTAAGTCTGCTTGCTATTGAAAACGGTGTCAAAAGAGGTTACTAAAGCTCAATGGTAGTTGTTTTGCGAAACAAAGTTAAGTAAAAAACAATTTGTTATGTATACCTGTGTAGCAAATGGCTGTTTAATTTATAGTGTCTGTAATATAACTATTAAGGCTTTGTAGGAAAATTTGTTTAAAACCCGACTTCGGACGACAATATCTGGGTCGAAGCAAGAGATTAAATTGAAGTATTTGTATCGTTTTTTCAATGTTTTTGTAATTATATGACAATAATAGCGCAAAAAGAATACGAACATTTTTTTTTATTGTTGGGTTAATGCTTTCTAAAAATTTGTCCGTAAGAATCAAAAAATCGCCGCAACATTTGTTTACCGTAAATCCGCACAAACACACATGTGGGACCCATTAGTTTTTGTTTACAAAAACAATCATATGTGTAGATCAAATGATGTGTATAGTAAATTGGTAAATATCGTATAGAATATATAAAATGGAAGTATATCTGAAAGCCACTCTTCTAGTTTACTTTCCTAAACTGTTTTATCATGTGGTTGTTCGGTGTGTCCGTGTTCGGCGCCTATGTGCACTTGGTCTTGTTACTTTGCTACCATGTTGACTATGCTCCACCATATTTTCTCACAAGAATAAGCTTGTGTGGTTTTATTTTCGGTACATTTTTATTGTCTTGAAATGAAGTAAACTCATCAAGCTTTGTCCATTTGTGAATTTACAGTTTTCTATGACTGACTTGGATGGTGGAATGTTTGAAGAAGAAGAGGCAGGTGTTCCTACTCCCCCAGATGATGCTGATGAAATTCAGCATCAACAAAGGCCAAATACTGTTCCATACCAGCCCAGTGTTACTGCTGCAATGGCAACAGATCTTACGTGTGAGTAACTTTTGACACACAAATGACTAAACACTGTCATTGCACTTTGTTTGGAAGCAGGTCTTTAACTGTTATTTTGGAATTTCAATGTTTACAGCTAATGTTGACTTGCAAAGGATATATCCAACTCCACCATCTTTGGAACCTTGTCAGCCCTTCTCCCCTGAGATTCGACAAACTTTGCCCCAGCCCTTGAGCAATGACAATCTCCTATCATCACCTGAACCAACAATCTCCTGCCAGTACAGAAATGGTTTGATAGACTGTGATCAGCCCGATATACAGCCAAATTTGTCCAACATAAGTCTGGCTTCCCCAATATCTATGACAAGACACTCAGAATTACTTTCAACACACAGCTGTCACAAAACAGAAAACTACCCAACCCCCTTTGCATATGCTCCTGTGAAGTGCCTTACCCTTGACCTACCTCCAAGTACTGTGTCCTACACTCCAACATGGCAGGTTTGTAAATGTGTTGTTTATGGGTGCCCTGTTTTTATCTATTTGCTTTCCTGTTTTTGTTTGTTGTTTAATGCAGGTTTGTCCATATAATTTAAAACAAATGATTTTTATGTAATGTCACAATCAGAAATAATATAACATATGCAGATTAACATATAAATGGTAAATATTGAAAGTGTACATATGATAATCATGTCATAATATATTGCTTTATAGCTCCCAGCAACGATTGTTCAGCCTCCTCCTGCCTATCCCTTACCTACACCAAGCGAGGAATATGTTGGATTTCAACCACTAACTCCTGCAACTCCTGCAAACTGTGTCAGAACTCCTGGTACACCAGGTCGAACATCGGTTAAAACCCCAGCTTCTGTGCAGGCTTTCCAACAATCCCCTGCTCAGTTGTCTGTTCCAACACCAAGAACTCCTGGGCGCTCTGGCATTCGAAGTGTTGACCAACTAGATTCTCCTCTGTCCTCAATGACTACACCTTCCTCTCTAATAACTCCAAGACGTAGCTACTATGATCAGCATGGCAATGCTGCGATTTGTATGAACCTTTTGTTGTCAGACTCAGTCATGAATTTGTTTCGAGACCATTCTTTTGATCAATGTGCATTATGTGTGTGCAACTCCAATATCACTGGAGCTGATGTAGAGTTTGGATATTTACCTGCTATTTCCGGAAAAGACTCTCCTTTTGCATGTACCTGCGGCTTTAGGTTTGTAAAATGTTGTTGTCGAATT
Source organism: Phallusia mammillata (assembly GCF_965637545.1). Taxonomy (NCBI): domain Eukaryota; kingdom Metazoa; phylum Chordata; class Ascidiacea; order Phlebobranchia; family Ascidiidae; genus Phallusia; species Phallusia mammillata. The sequence continues at coordinate 18,622,262 of NC_137253.1, forward strand.
TTGTTTTTTTGCACAATGATTGTTTATGTAGTGCTGTCCGAAATCGCATGGCATCAGTTGGTAGCGGACTTTTTTTGGAAGACGAGTTTGATGTGGTTGGAAAACGGTTTGAGAATACTATTTTAGAATTTAGAGAAGCTCAGTTTAAAAAAAGACACTTAAACCAATCAAAAATTGCCCAGAAACTGACTGATATTGAAGGTAAGATATGGCTATATGGATTATAAGTTACTGACAAATTTTGACAAACATTTCTTTCAGATGAGATTATTCGAATTGTTTTGGAACATTGCTCATCTCCATTTAGTATTGTTGACATATGCAAGCAAACTGTGAGAAATTCTCCAGTACCAAACTATGACAATGTGATTGTAAAACATGGTAAGTTTGGACTGTTGTTTGGTTCATACTCGAATCTAACAGGGTGTTAAATTGCCCTTATATTAGGCATTATGCATCATTGTTTTATTCTTTGCTATTTAGATATAAGTGAAGCAATTGCTCAAGCTTTAAGTGCCAGTCTTTCAGCAATGGAACCTCCTTTACGAATTGAAGTTGATGTGTTAAATGCTCCACCCATACATCCATGGAAACAAACTGAAAGTAAGTTGATCATTGTTCATGGTTTCGAAGGCCATACTGATGGTACATGAGCTTACTTTAGATGCGTATGAAATATTATGCATCATGCATAACTGTGCCATAATTACTTTGAAATGCATGTCACACATTCGTGATGCAACAAAGAGTACTGTAGTGATGTTAGAGGTTGTAGTGTAGCCAAATTTATTTGATATATAGGTGGTATGCCAGTGGGAGTAGTTTCAGAATCACTGAGTTATTGATAAGTTTTCCCAAGCACCCCTTTGAAAATGCTTTTTTGTTTTGGGTCTACGAATCTATTTTTATGCTTGTTGTTATTTTTTCATATTTGTTATAGGTGACGTATTAAAGTGTGCCAGTACTTTGGATGTCTTTCGGTTGCTTATCTCTTTGAAGCCAGTCTTGCAAGATGCTATTCAAAAGAAAAGAACATCCCGTTCGTTTGGAACAACGCAGCATGTAAAAGGCCCTTTAACGTGGCGAGAGTTTTGTAAAGAAGCTGGAAAAAGTACTGATTTAAAAACTACAATAACAACCAGTGGTTGAACGGTGTTTTTTTCTTCAGATGCCGAGCCTCAGCCTATCCCGTCAATGGTCGTTGGTTACGACCAGGATTGGTTATGTGTGTCGCCGCAAGCATTGAATTACTGGGAAAAGTTATTTCTTGAACCCTACTCTCGCCAACGCGATGTTGCCTATGTTGTCATGTGTCCCGATAGTGACGATGTTTCAACAAGCACAAAATATTTTTTCAAAGAACTCGGATCGGTGTATGAGGTACTCGGATGGCAACCGTAATTATGCTAAACACTCTGATCTAGTAGCTTAACGATTCTAATTCTTATAACTTTAATTTTCGGACAGTTCTATTTTTACCGAGTATTGTGTGGTTGGCTTTTTAAATGATTTGTTTGGTAGTCTTGCCGATTAGGAAAACTGAAACCCATCAACCGCGTTTTGCGCGATAACGGATTGCTTCGAATTAGTGAGAACAACGCGAATTTATCCCAGACCCCTCTGGACAACTGGTTTTTAGAGTACATTGGTTCAGGTTCGTCATACATTTTAAATCTGAACAGTTTGCTTTTTTCACGGTATAATGAAGGTATCTTTTGTTTCAGTTAAACACATGGACAAATCAGTTTCAGAGGACAGCATCCGCAAGCTGCTTCTTTATGCCAAAACTACGGTTAACATACTTGGTAAGTTACAATTTTTGTATCTAGAACGCTGTGCAACCCCACCGTTATTTCGGATCCATGAGTTTTTTCTTCTCATAAAACGCTTTGTTTTTAACTTTCACATAGGTTGCTTAAACTTAAATTTTGTTTGTTCGTAAATTTCATATTTTATCGGCATCGGAAGTTTCATACCTCAAATAAAGAAACTGGTTGTATCACTGCTTACAATGAGTAAAATTCTGATGCAAGTAAAACATGAAATTTAAAAACAAGAACCTCTCACCCTGCTTTGTAGCCCCTCTACTAAATGCTGAACCAAGTTTGGATTTATCATCGCTTCATGTTCGCGATGTACGATCACGATCCCACAACATAACCTCAAATATTCTCCAATTTTCCAATTACAACTCCCAATCGCAAAATGTCTCCAATACTACCTCACAAAACAGGTTGGTTGCTGATGATGCAAATAGTTTTGTATCATTTAACCTGGTAATATCTGTTTTTTGTAGTTCCAAGGACACCCGAAGTGGTTTGACATCATATAACGCAGCAACTGCAGCAAGCATTGTTGTGTTTTTTCTTGATCCTTTTCAAGGTTGCCTTTCTCGAGGATTGTGGCAGTGTTTTCTAATGTTGCAAAAGTATCTCAGCAAACCCTTGTGCGATCATGTTTTTTTTCAGGTACTTTTATTTTTTTAAATATATGTAACAATACTGTCATCACTAAACATGTCCATTGGACAGGTCATTCCAGTCGAAAAAATGTCACAGGCGACCACATCTGGCGACCAGGACTCGTTTGTGCACAACATCCGCTCATTAGCTTTTAATACCTTTGCACAGTGCAAAAAGAATATGCATTACACAAACAGCATCAAGTCGATGACGGGTTTCGGTCCTGCTGCGTCTGAAAAAGAAACTTTACAAGAAATAAACGTGAGCTCGTCGAAGTATATGTATGTGGTTTGCAATCTTACCTAACCTTTGTCGCAATTATAGGGAATGGATGGCGCTTCGCTTTTTTCGCCACCTTATGTTCTAAGTTTACCACGTGACCGCCATGTTGAGTCGTCGGTTGGAGGCAATACAGATAAAGGCTCTGATGTATTGTTTGTTTCTTATTGTCTTTCACACAACCAAAAATACGTGCTTGCTTCGGCCACCGATCAATGTGGAGAAATACTTGAAACTTGTTGCATTAATATCGATGTTCCGCCGAGGTATGTCAATTGCGTTCATGGTGTTGGACGGTACAGTAGTTTTTTGTGTTACTTTCAGACGAATGTTAGTGTCGCGAAAACATCGGGTTTCTGTAAGGGGTGAAGCCATTCGAAAACTGTGGGAATTTTGCACTTGCATTATTTCCAAACTTTCAACCAAGGCGTGGCGCATTGTGATTGGCCGGTTGGGACGATTAAGTCACGGGGAAATTCGCGGTAACTTTGAATTTATTTGATATTGGAACGATCTTTCAAACGGACTTGTGTGTTGCAGATTGGGCCAAATATTTGAATCGTAAGAACCTGCTTTTAAGCGGGCAACGTTCACACTGTTCACAGTGCAAGTTGCAGCATACGGGGGAAAGTACTTTTCTGGTCAGCGCTTGTCTTACATCGCTGGAACCCGACAGTGCACTTATGCTTATGCCAGGTACATAAGCAATTTTTATTTGTCGTGCTTGGCCTAAAGCAAATGTTTTTGCTTTTGGACAGATGTGGTGCAAACCAACAACTTCGGACGCTCTAGTAATAGCTCCAGTCAAAATGCACAGTTGAAGACCCCGGAAGACATATCGTGCACTCACATTTATGTGTTTCCTACTTCAGCTGTGGCGCAACCTACTCCAACCACCTACCAGTCGGCAAACGGAGAAGATCCTTACCTGGGTCCAACCGGACCTGGTACATTTAATACATTGTTAATGGCGTCTGCTACATGAATTGCAAACTGATCGGACTTTGACAATTTGCAGAACTAATTCTTCCTGATATCGACGGACTATCGGAGGAGGATGACATGTTGATTAATCTGTTAAACGTAAACAATTTTTTGGGCCCTACTTCACCAAACCCAAATCCACTCCCGTTTGCTATGGAGGAGGATGATGTTGTAAAGGTAAATGCTTTTTCACTCTGTGGCGTTAACAATATTGTTGTTTCTTGCTAAGTTCTAGACTAGATAGATCAATACGTTTTACGACGCAAAACGACTATGTTGAAAATTATCAGTACTGTATCGGACTTTAAAATCTCAGAATAGCTGCCACCCGTCGTTGGTTGTTTTTCCACAGGTTAAAAATTTTGGTGCCATACAAATCCAAGGAAATTTTCTGAAGGAAGTGGTAAATGATTCTCCTCTCTTTTTGACCTGGCTTTACGAATGTAAAACTCTATGCAGTGCCTAGTACGCGTTTCTCTGCAATAAGGCTTACTGATTTTTTCGAACTGTTGCTACTCTAAATGCTTTTTTTGTTAAGGTTTAATGTATATTTTTTGCAGCGTCAAACTGCCGAACCTCTTTTGCCAATCGATGGTACTGGAACTGAAGAACCACTTTCCCAACAACCTCTTGCACTTGGTTATCTTGTCTCTACCGCCCCACCTGGTCCTTTGCCCTCCTGGTTTTGGAGAACTTGTCCTGTCGCCCAACACCGAAATCCAGTGTTTTTCCGTTCTGCACTGCACATTCAAGGTAAGTATTTGGTTATTGTCGTTGTAATGGTAGTCACACTGAGAAACTAACTTCATTTTCCAAACAGCAACCAGTACCGAGCCTTCCCCTGGGGGTAAGACGGAACAGCACCCTTTAGATTCAAACAAAACCGCAGTGACTTTAAGGTATATTGTCATAATGTCAACAAAATGCAGATTTAACAAGTCCGATTGCTGTTTTATTAGGTTTGTTTTGGAATGTTACAACGCATTGTCATGGCTCAGTCGTGATCCAGCGACTCGTGACAGACGATCTTGTTTGCCGGTTCACTGTCTTTCTTTGATGCAATTGTACCAGTTGATTCAAAATTTATTATGAAATTTAATAAATGGTGAATTTAATCGCATTTTTAACTTCACATCCTATGTGTGCCCGAATTAGCTGTTTTAATGCACTACACAAGACATCTTAATTTTCGAGAAAAAAAACATGATAAATGTGGACACAATAGTATACTCTTCTGGTACTTTGGTCAGGTTTTTATTTTCATGTGAACGTTTCTAGCCAAGGTCATCAGACCGCGATCGCTCGTTGTCAGCCTTACAATACAATTAAGCGGCTGCCTTTAAAAGTGTTGACATTCAAGTGCAATATTACAGTGGTCGGGCAAAATAATCATGGGTGAGGCACAAACATTTTTATCACTCGCATGTATTTATTAATCCGGGTCCGCTTGTGTAAGAAATCCGTGAAAACATCTCCGCAGTCCAAAAACGATCACTGCCGTTGACCTGGAATCACCTCGTTTTGCTTGGGGTCGTTTCCGTATTCTTAAATGAAATGCATTATTGAAGTATTTTTTCGTTTTTGAACATATTTTGTACAAGTTTTAATAACCTTATGTTTTACTGTCTGACCTGCCTCGTACTTTCGTGGCAAGTTTTCTTGCTTTGCAAAATGTCAATAAGCAAAGGTGTTCCGCACTAAACAGTTTAAGTTTAATTCGCCGTATTTGTTTTGGTACACCACTTAACATATTGCTTAGCCCCGATATGTGTTCACCTGGGTGTCCAACTCGTGTGGGTTTTTGTACATACGATATCATGATTTGCGTAAATAAAATATAAAACCTATACTTTTATTCTGTCCACATCGGGAAAGGGCCTTATGTTTGCATGAAAAAAAGACATAAAAGCGATAACCAGGAAATGTTTGTGTGCTAAAAAAGGACAATTGTTCAAATATTTCTGCGCTGTGTGGCATACGTTCCACGTTTTGGTCAAAAAGTGGTTAAACCTAAATTCAGTTCATATTGCAGACGCCAGACGTATCTGTTATGTTTAAACATTCAACATAAAAGCAATTACTTTTACAGACATTAAAAGCTACATAATCAAGCCACGTTGTGGTGCAACGAGTTGTGCTTGACTGTTTTTCTTTTTCGCAATACGTATTTGCTGACCAGTGATGAACTCCCGCCGTACGGAACCAAGTAGACCTTGACCTTTATTAAAAATTGTAACGCGGTTTTACCATAGTATACTAACATGGTAGTCCAGCTCCTCTTTTCCTCTCGTTTCTTTTATTATCCTGCGCATTTCGGTTACGCATGAATAACACTGCACGTCGCCTGAAGTTTTGTATGAGGTACATGGTAAACAGCTAGTTTTGAAAAGCCGCTGGCGACAAATCTGTGTCTGTTTTAAAGTTTTTTAGTTATTGGGTTTATTGTTTAATGTATGTAGAGCTATTAAAACGTTTTTAGCTTTCAATTGTATGAACTCTTTAAAGTATATTTTTAAAAACTTATAGACAGGCATCTTTTTTGTAAGAATTGCTTTAAAATTGCGGCAATGAACCGAATTGGCGAGGCAAGGTTTTTCAGCATGTTACTACACTAGCCAACATGTCCTATGTCTTATCATCATGTGCGCTGATGAGACCTTACAAGTCAAAACAGTGAGCAGTATTTGCAGCTTACTTATCATCTATCTATTGGCTTATTAATCATATTGTCATCACTTTGGTTCCCCAGCAGTTGCTTAGGCATTAAAAATCAGTTTTTTTTCTGTGGTTTATACCCATTTGTGGTATTGAACAGATTTGGTGAGGAATTAATGTTCTGCCTGTTACTTCCAACAAACTGGAGGGCCATCAGATGGCTACACTAACCAATATGGCATATGTCTTTTAATCAGCTGTACTGATGAGACCTTATAGGTCGAAACAGTGTGCACTGTTTACTTCTACAGCTTCTGTTTTCAAAATCCTATAATTAGTAAATCACTTGGCTTTATACTGCACTCGGATACGATTTTCATAGTAGCCTACTGTTAGCTATAACATTATTATTAAAAAGCTAACATAAAGTAGTTTCATATTTTGTAATTTTAAAAAAGAAGCACATTTGTGCAGAAAGTACAGGCACTTTTGACAGTCATTTTGATTTATTTTTCAGAGCTCCTCTTTTAGACCTTTGGAACATTTTAGAAAAGAGCTTTTTGGCAAACGTGAATGACAAGACATGAATAAATAAATCCACGAATATTAAAACCTATTGGGTACTTTCTCTTTATCCATATCAACTTTCAGAATATCACATGTCCTATTTTGGAAACTTTCATAATGAGGATCATAGAAAACTTTTGCAATACACAAAAAAAGTCTAGCTTGTTGGTTGGCTAAAAAACTTTCTCTCATTTCAGGTACACACTTTGAGAAAGTTGAAGTAACTCTAATGAAGGATAAGTGAGACTTCCAGGCCCTTGCTCCATAAAAGAAACCAGCTGGCCCTGCGATTGCATGGTGGACAACTTGCTAACAATTTTACTTACTTTTGCAAAATTGTTTTTTGCCTTGAACAAAACATCACCTTCCAAATACTTTAAACTCCATGTTACTTATCACAGTATTTGACTGTTTTTCTGCACCACTTTATTAGTTGTTTATGATGTCTAGAAATTGTTTTTGTACCTTGATTTTTTTTCAAATAAACTTTTTGCTTCACATCACTCTTTTGCATGGTTTCTCATCTAATCAGTTCTTTTAGGAAAAATCTACCTCTTGTTGACAGTTTAAAATGAGTAACTTTGGAAAAAATATGGTCTTCGTTTAAGCTTGACTTTCCGTCTGTCCGGATCGAGTTCCTGGTCGGGGTCAAAGTCGTTAAACATCAGTTTATTAAAAATGCAGTCAGTTTGGAAAAGTTCCATTTTCACCAGACTTTAGTTTGATCCGTAACAAGCTTTATGCACCCTTGAATATGTTAGGTAAAACCACGCTAAAATCACTTCAACGCGGTTAAAGAAGGACTAAAAGGCAAAAAAACTCAGTAAATTCCCTCCAACAGCATAATTCCAACCAAACGTAGTAATATTACACATGGTAGATGCATACAACCGACCACACACGCACAGTTTTGTCATTTTCCTGCTCTTCAGGCACCCAACTCAATGCAAGCATCCGACAAGCGTGCAGAGTTAATCAAGCGTGACGGTAACAATAGCTGGACTACCATGTTAGTATACTATGGTTTTACTGACACGCAGTTCATCATTTATGTTCAACAACAACGTTTTTGCTGGATGCATACATATTTTGATGAAATTTACGTTTCAGCGTGACACTAGCACTACCTTATGTTTGATACTAGCACCAGCTTAGCCTACATTAATAAAAAGAAGCTAGATTTTTCTAGCCTTTGCCTTGCCATATAGCAGCGGTTCCCAACCTTTCTGGTGCCGCGATCCCTTAAAACAGTTCCCAAGTTGCGGTGACCCCACGTATAGGCGCCGAGTTTTACAAAAATGCAAGGTGGTGGATTTAAATTATGACGTCAATTTTATGACGTCACTAATGCGTGCAGCCAAACGAGCTCCAACTCAAAGCCCAATATACTTTTAATAAAAAGCAAGTTCGTCAATTTTAACAAAAAAATGTTTTAAAAATAATTTTAAAATAAAAATAATATTGATTTGGAACAATTCGCTTGAAGGTTTTTTGGTTTAGCAATGTTTAGAAACAGTTTCGTCAAGTCGTTGCTTTTGTATCACCCAAAGTGACCATTTATTACAGAACAATCGCATTGTACACCATAGTGGCCAATCATTCACTGCCAAGAATTGTGTGTTTGACGTCATACAAGTAAGGCACCAACCAAACTAGTTGCTTTTTCGTCAGCACGCTTGTTCAAAAGCAAAACTGTTCCCAAATTTGTTCAGATTTTACGGTGTTTCGTAAGATACCGATACAAACAAACCCAAATATCCACGGTGTTCCGCCTATGACCCCAGGGATAAAATTAGTAGGCTATACATTAAAATTGACTTCTAAATACCGCAAAATATATTTCTCACTATACTTTCTTTTCCTAATACTTGTCTTTCGATGCATCATTGACAGCCTGAAATTTTACAAATTAATTTTTAGTTCTGTTGACTATTAAGTTATAATTGGAGGATAGTGATATTATCGCGAGAATACAAAACAAGTTGGCAGGTTCTGACTTGATGATTATGTGAATGCAGTATTATTACGTAATACAAGGCAATAATTAGCATTTTGTGAAAACAATTAAGTCTTCGAAAATTAAAGATCCACCCCAGATGTAGTTATTAGTTTACATACTTTAAAAAACAATGAAGGGGAGGAATGTGGTGCCCAGTTCTTTTGTTTTTTATTTGTTAAATTAGTCTATGGCCTAAAATGAGTTGGGAGCCATTCCCTTAGGCGACCCCAGGCAAATTGCCAGGCGACCCACAGGTTGGGAACCGCTGCCATATAGGAATGCTTGGGAGACCAGCTGATTCGGTACACGCCTTTAACAGGCCTGGCGTAAATTTAAAAAGAACCTATGTACGAATGGGCAAGTTTTCATACTGTCATACAGGCAAATCCGGTTAATCGCAACTTATTTGTCAAGTCTTGTTACGCAATGGGGCAGTTAAGGGGTCGAAAATTCCGCATGGTGTCGCCACGCAACAGTTATAGTTGTCATAACGGCACAAATCGAAAGGCCTAAATTTCGCATTACTCCGTCAACACTACTCTCATATTTTTACCACTAAACATCGTTATTTGCCAACTTAAATCAACTAAAAATGGATTATTCTAAATGGAAATCTGAGTTAAATAAAAGATGTCCCAAAATAACTGGCAAGAAGGAGGATTTAATTTTAAGATGCGTTGTATTTCTGTGTTTTTTTGCAATAGCTTCTTGTTTTTTCTCTGCATAACTACTTGTACACAGACTTCAGGCTCATGATAGGAATGACAACTTCACTTGTGCTGTGAGCTTGATGGAGAATGTAGGTAGCAGCTCTGAGTTACAGTGGCATAAAGTAGAGTTTACTCAAATAATCAGCTAGAATCAAATACCACACACAACTGAGGAACAAGTGAAAGTTTATTTCATTTCAAGTCCACATGTGACAAAATTTCCAACAGTGATGTGAAGGCTATTGTGAAAGGACGCTTAGTCTGAAATGTTGATCTAAGTTTTATTTAAGTGGCATTGTACATGCTTCACTGAAAAAAATGTTTCATATGATGTCAAAATAAAACTTGAAAACAGTGGAGAAATTGTAAATTCAGAATGTGAGTGTGCAGCAGGAAGAGGACCTGTTGCTACATGCAAACATATACAGATCAGCTTCAAACGTTTCACCACCCTGCAACACAATTGATACAGATCAGCTTCAAACGTTTCACCACCCTGCAACACAATTGAAAAGTAATCACTCACTTTATTTATTACATGTACTGTATAGTGGTGACTTGTAAACCTTGTTTTCTACAAATTAAAAAATTGAATGAAACACAACTGAACAAAGTAAGTGCAAGGAATGTTAACCAATGAAAGTTTCGCATAACAGCACCAAAATTTAGGGATATTATTTTGGCAACTGAAAGAAGAAATATGCAAAACTATGTGACTCTAAGTTTGTACTGTCCACAGGAGCAATATGTCATGGCAAAATGTATGAAAAAAGGGCACTTACTTTGTTCAGCAAAACAAAAAATATCCACATGAGTGCGGCAGGTCTGTTTATTGACAACCAACAGCCATACTTTGCTGCAACACCAGATGCAAAGCAAGAGAAAACTGGTTTGGTTAAGATTAAATGTCCATCTAGGGAAAGATTGCAATTATTACCGAAGGTGCTAACTTCCCATATCTGAATTTGTGAGTGACAGCCTTCAATTAAAAAAATCATAAATACTACTTTCAGATTCAGGGACAAATGGGCATTGCTAATAAGCAGTACTGCTACTTTGTGGTGTATGAATTCGAAGATTTTTAAGTTTTCAGATTCAAGGACATTTGGGCATTGCTAATAAGCAGTACTGCTACTTTATGGTGTATACATTTAAAGATGTATTTGTGCAGAAAAATTGCGAATCGGTCATTGGTTTAAGTAATTATATACTAAATGTTAGTACTTTTTGGAAAACAACACACATTGTCCCGGACAGAACTGACATAGGCCTACACAAAGAAATGTAACACTTATCTCTAACAATACATTGGCTAACATTTGTCCCCATAAAACAAACAAAAATAAGTTTATTTGACAGATGCAGCATACTGAGGCATGGATTGCTTTAATATATTGTATATTTTAGCTAGTCCTATGACTCTCTCAACATGGATCCTTTCTGATGCAGTATGCCTCTCCTTTAGTTACTACTGAAATATTTTCAAGCTGGCTTTTTCCTTTTAGCATTGTTAGGGATGTTAACAAATATATCAAAGGATGTAAACAAATATTGCACTCTGATTCCTCTATCTGCCATAATGCTGTCTACGGGTTAAGAAAACTCTGAGACATTTTAGTATAGTACAGAATCTTCTATTACTAGCATATCACTTGTACATCCTCCATGAAAATTACTTAGAAAAGTCACTAGCCCTTTTGGTAAAATTCCAACCAGAATCCTTATGGTATTTTTACATGTTGAATATGTGGAATTTTGAGCTTTAACATTTTTTTTTTTTTTATAATTTTTGTGGCATCTAAAATAACTCTGGTAGCAGGAAACTGCTGTTTAAATTTGGCGATCATTGATTGATCAACAACTTCTCGTGCTGGCCATGTATTTCTTTCATCTGATAGAATAAATAAATTATCGGTTTCCACAACTTTTCAGTTTAAGGGTCACAACGCTTGATAGTCACCTTCCTTTTCTCATGCAGTTGACTGTTAAGTGGAAATTTATGGCCACCTTTACTTTCCAGGCAAATTGGCACACAATAGTATTGTGACATTGTAGCAGCAATATGATTAATTTCTTAAATTTTTCTTTCAAACGTTCGATTTTATCAGACAACAGTAGCCCCGCAATACAAATCCGCCGCTAACTATAACTGTTGCGTGGCGACATCGTGTGGCCATTTAATATTTTAATTAACTGCCCCATTAACTGGATGTGCTATAATTCAATGCTGTATTAACAGTACCGGCTTCAAGTTTCACCTGCTTATCTGACGCTCATATGCGACGACAGGGTGCTATTTATTTCCTTGTTAAAAAAACGATACGGCTTTGCGGCATTTCCAATGACAAGAGTTGTTTATACGAGTCAGCTGTCAGTTTTATTACGCGTCGGGCAACGGTGTTATTTGAAACTCCGATGTCTTTAAATCGCTTTGACTTTTCTGGCATAACATTTACACAGGGATTCGAACGACTTCTCACATGGCCTCTGAATCGACAAGGTTTCATTTTTAATGTTATGGTGGGTTTGGTTCGGTTCGTTTTTAAAAAAAACATATTTTCGGGTTCCTGTTTTGTTTTGGTCGGACAAATTACCCAGGCCGTACAGGTTGTTTTTTGTAACTCCCTTTTTTGTTTAATGTTAATTCTACTCTCTCTACACGGTCCTGTCAAATTGACCAATAAAATATGAACTCTTGCGTCATACACTTTAGTAATTACAGTATAATATACGTTTAAATTTTAAGATTTTTGGGTTTGAGGGTTAACCCAGTGGGTCAACCAGGTTTTAAATTTGCCAGGACCAACTTCGAATAACTGCAGGTCACATGTGTTTTGCAGCAAAAGATAAAGAAAATACGAACATTATGTTTCCTATTCAGAAACGGAAACCCATAATTTCTCGATTAATATATTTGTGCTTACTTTGTTTGCGCCATACACTCTGCTGAGTGTGTCTTGATGGGTTGTTTGCGCCCACGTTACGGTTTGTTTGAAATAATTAAGAAAATAAATTAGTTAAAAATCAGTCATGAAACGTTTTTGCGAATTTTAATTCGGTCGATTCAATGGTTATGCTACCCTATGTTATAACATTCGCAAAATGGCAATTGTTCGGTCATACAGGCGAAACAGTTCCAACCGAATTCCTACTAATATAAGCCAAGCATCAAATAAAATATAAAAAAACGATCCTTGGGCCAAGTCTGTTTTGCTGCGTATCTTTATATGTAGGCTATGCGCAACAGAATTTTTCGACTAAAACAACCGCTGGTTTGTGGTTTTGTGTGTTCGGATGTTTCTAGCAGAAAAACATGCCAGTCTGTAAAGCGACAACGCAGCAATATATTAGTGCTCTTTGCTACAATCCTATTTTTTGGACCATGGCTCTAACGTTGTTGGACATATTTTGTTTTTCAATAATGCTAAAATACTTGTCGAGCGTTGGTCACTTTTGGTGTTTTTTTGAAAAATTGTTTATTCTGCAATACCCATTTAATAACCAAGCCTTTAATTTAAATTCCCAAATTCAAGCTAACCAACCTTAATTTAGTCAAACTTAAAATTTCCACATACATCTTATTAGGGCATATTCAGCCTATGTTTTTGTATGGAGTTTTTTCATTTCGTTTTCACTTTCGTTTTGAAAAACGAAATTTCATTTCGTACGACACTTTTTAGTTTCGAAACGAAATTCAAAACGAAATTTTTGGGAAAAAAACATAATACTAGGAAACAAAATTTTTTGGCAAATATTTGGCCACTTGATGGTATACTTGAGCTAAGAAAATGAGTTGATTTTTTCAAATCAAAGTTCGTCTGAATAACGTTTGCGAAACGAAATTTTATTTTGTGTTAGATTTGAAAACGAAAAAAGCGATGGTATTGAGTTCCACCAAGAAATTAGTAAAATATTACAACATTTGCGGGAATAAATGAAATTGTAACTTAATTATCTGCCAATTTCGATATTTTCGAGTTGTTTGATGCGACACTGCACTGTAAAGTTGTCATTTATGCAGAAAACAGTTAATTTTAGTGATAACATTCTCACCACACACAAAATCAGCAAAACATCGAGGGTTTCACAGTGAAGTAAGACAAAATAGTAATTGTTTATCGCGATAACGTGAATCTTGCACTATTTACGCCAACAGATAATGTAAGACCTTGTATTCTAAACGAATCTGATCCTGTGTCGTGAAAGGGAACTATAGAAACGAAATTTTGGTTTCGAAATAAAATTTCGTTTCCATCAACGTTTTGAAAACGAAATTTCGTTTTCATGTTAGGTTTGAAAACGAAATGCAAGTTGATTTAGGTTTCACCAAGAAATTAGTTAAGTAATAAAACATTTGTGGGAATAAATGAAATTGTACCTAAATTATCTGCCAATTTCGATATTGTCGAGTTGTTTTATGCGACTGCAAAGTGTAATGATTTTATTTGTGTAGAAAACAGATCAGTTCAGTAATAACATTCTTACCACACGCTAAATAAGCAAACCTTCGAGGGTTTCACATTGAAGTAAAGCAAAATCGTGATTGATTAATTATCGAGATAAAGTGAATCTTGCACTTTTTACGCCAAAACATGATAAAAGATCTTGTTTAAAAAGGAATTTGACCGTGTGCCGCAAAAGGAAATTAGAAAGAAAAATTTTGATTTCGAAATAAAATTTCGTTTCGAATAACGTTTTCAAAACGAAATTTCGTTTTCATGTTAGGTTTCAAAACGAAATACAAGTTGGTTTAGGTTCCACCAAGAAATTAGTTAAGTAAAAAAACATTTGTGGGAATAAATGAAATTATACCTAAATTATCTGCCAATTTCGATATTTTCGAATTGTTTGATGCGACACTGCACTGTAAAGTTGTCATTTATGCAGAAAACAGTTAATTTTAGTGATAACATTCTCACCACACACAAAATCAGCAAAACATCGAGGGTTTCACAGTGAAGTAAGACAAAATAGTAATTGTTTATCGCGATAACGTGAATCTTGCACTATTTACGCCAACAGATAATGTAAGACCTTGTATTCTAAACGAATCTGATCCTGTGTCGTGAAAGGGAACTATAGAAACGAAATTATGGTTTCGAAATAAAATTTCGTTTCGAATAACGTTTTCAAAACGAAATTTCGTTTTCATGTTAGGTTTCAAAACGAAATACATGTTGGTTTAGGTTTCACCAAGAAATTAGTTAAGTAATAAAACATTTGTGGGAATAAATGAAATTGTACCTAAATTATCTGCCAATTTCGATATTGTCGAGTTGTTTTATGCGACTGCAAAGTGTAATGATTTTATTTGTGTAGAAAACAGATCAGTTCAGTAATAACATTCTTACCACACGCTAAATAAGCAAACCTTCGAGGGTTTCACATTGAAGTAAAGCAAAATCGTGATTGATTATCGAGATAAAGTGAATCTTGCACTTTTTACGCCAAAACATGATAAAAGATCTTGTTTAAAATGGAATTTGACCGTGTGTCGCAAAAGGAAATAAGAAAGGAAAATTTTGATTTCGAAATAAAATTTCGTTTCGAATAACGTTTTCAAAACGAAATTTCGTTTTCATGTTAGGTTTACAAACGAAATACAAGTTGGTTTAGGTTCCACCAAGAAATTAGTTAAGTAAAAAAACATTTGTGGGAATAAATGAAATTGTACCTAAATTATCTGCCAATTTCGATATTTTCGAGTTGTTTGATGCGACACTGCACTGTAAAGTTGTCATTTATGCAGAAAACAGTTAATTTTAGTGATAACATTCTCACCACACACAAAATCAGCAAAACATCGAGGGTTTCACAGTGAAGTAAGACAAAATAGTAATTGTTTATCGCGATAACGTGAATCTTGCACTATTTACGCCAACAGATAATGTAAGATCTTGTATTCTAAACGAATCTGATCCTGTGTCGTGAAAGGGAACTATAGAAACGAAATTTTGGTTTCGAAATAAAATTTCGTTTCGAATAACGTTTTCAAAACGAAATTTCGTTTTCATGTTAGGTTTCAAAACGAAATACAAGTTGGTTTAGGTTCCACCAAGAAATTATTTAAGTAATAAAACATTTGTGGGAATAAATGAAATTGTACCTAAATTATCTGCCAATTTCGATATTTTCGAGTTGTTTGATGCGACACTGCACTATAAAGTTGTCATTTATGCAGAAAACAGTTAATTTTAGCTATAACATTCTCACCACACACAAAATCAGCAAAACATCGAGGGTTTCACAGTAAAGTAAGACAAAATAGTAATTGTTTATCGCGATAACGTGAATCTTGCACTATTTACGCCAACAGATAATGTAAGATCTTGTATTCTAAACGAATCTGATCCTGTGTCGTGAAAGGGAACTATAGAAACGAAATTTTGGTTTCGAAATAAAATTTCGTTTCGAATAATGTTTCCAAAACGAAATTTCGTTTTCATGTTAGGTTTCAAAACGAAATACATGTTGGTTTAGGTTCCACCAAGAATTTAGTTAAGTAATAAAACATTTGTGGCCAAAACGAAAATTGTAACTAAATTATCTGCCAATTTCGATATTGTCGAGTTGGTTGATGCGACTGTAAAGTGTAATTATTTCATTTATGTGGAAAACAGATCAGTTCAGTGATAACATTCTTACCACACGGTACGGCAGACATAGTAATAAATGGCTGTGATCGAAAAAATCGTTTCGAAAACCGTTTCAAGAAACAAATTTGTTTTCAAAACCGTTTCAAGAAACAAATTTGTTTCTAAACTGTTTCAACAAACAAAATTTGTTTCGAAATCCGTTTCAAGAAACGATTTTGCCCTCAAAACGGTTTCAAGAAAATTTTAATAAGAACATAAACAATCTTTACAATACAGCTGACAATATCCAGTAGTAAAACAAACGGAGAACAAAGCGTTAAAATAAATAATTTGAACAGAACAATTGTCTGTTTAATAGAATTGAAGAAGAACATAAACAATTTTTGTAGAAAATGCTAACAATATTCGAAGAACAAAAGGCAATCAATCTGTTTGAAGTAACTCTTTTACATCAAGCGAAGCGATTTCTGGAAGATTCACCGTAATTCAAGTGGAAAGCTGCTTGCTTATGATCAAAATCAAAGTACAAATACTTTGTTGGTAGGTTAGACGTGAAAAATCCAAAAAATGGTGCGTATTATAGTAATTCAGTTGATATTAGTGCTACATGCTTATTGAATTTTCTAAACTTCTAACCACAGCCACTGACTACACAGCATCGTGCCACTATCATAGAAATTGACTGTTACGTCATAAGCGCGGGAATAAACAACGGTCAGTGAACAAAGAAAATGTTGCACACACTGGAGTACCAAAAACCCTACGGACTACAAGTTTTCTTTTTTTTTCAACCTTTACAATACCGATGCATGATTCTACAAATACTTCAGTTTTAAGTAAGGTTTGGAGTAACATTTGGTGCCAAGATTTATTGATATTATTGACTAGGTATTTCGTGATCTTGAAATAGGCTTTAAAAATGTTGGTGACTTCCGTTATTGGCCTTTAATCACAAACAAACTGAAATAAAGTTAAACAGTTTCCACGAGTCAACTAGTATTTGTTACGTCATAATCTGCCTGGTGCTTCAAGAGAATCAGTAATGTTTCTTGGTTTATTGAAATGCATCTGGTATCAGAGACTCGCGCAAAACGCATTTAGCAGTAAAACATCTTCCGAACTCTGCAGTGATATAGATTATGCCAAACAGAAAACAATAAGCAAGTAACGCTAACAGAACTTTCCGAGAAAGGTTGGCATGTGACTTAAAATCCCCTGTAAGATCAGTAATTTCTGATAGCCATATGGAAAAATCGCTCTACATTTCTCCATCGTCCATCTCACCGAATATTGCGTGGGGACGACCGCTAATAGATGTAGGTCGCTGTAAGTATACTTTAATGACTCTTAAACACGAACGAATTGAGTTAAAATTAAACGGTATTCACGAGCCAACTTGGATTTGCAACCAGAAACAGCTTGCAAAGTGTCAGTCTGTTCAGGTTAGTCAAACAAGAATGACAAGCGAACATGATACTTATTTGCGTGGGGACGACCGCTAACGCGATAGATGTAGGTCGCTGTTAGTATACTTTAATGACTCTAAAACACGAACGAACAGGTTTAAAATTACTCGATTTTCAAGATCCAACTTGGAAATGCAACCAGAAACAGCATGCAAAGTTTCAGTTTGTTCAGTTAAGCAAAACCGAAATGACAAGCGAACATGATAGTTATTTTCGTGGGCACGACCACTAACGCGATATATGTTGGTCGCTCTTACTATGCTTTAATGGCTCTAAAACACGAACGAGCAAGTTTAAAATTAAACGGTTTTCACGAGCCAACTTGGAATCCCAACCAGAAACAGCATGCAAAGTTTCAGTTTGTTCAGATAAGAGATCCTGAAATGACAAGCGAACATGATACTTATTTGCGTGGGGACGACCGCTAACGCGATAGATGTAGGTCGCTGTAAGTATACTTTAATGGCTCTTAAACACGAACGAATTGAGTTAAAATTAAACGGTTTTCACGAGCCAACTTGGATTGGCAACCAGAAACAGCTTGCAAAGTTTCAGATTGTTCAGTTAAGCAAAACCGAAATGACAAGCGAACATGATAGTTATTTTCGTGGGCACGACCACTAACGCGATAGAAGTAGGTCGCTCTTACTATGCTTTAATGGCTCTAAAACACGATCGAACTGAGTTAAAATTCAACGGTTTTCACGAGCCAACTTGGATTGGCAACCAGAAACAGCATGCATAGTTTCAGTTTGTTCAGATAAGAGATCCTAAAATGACAAGCGAACATGATACTCATTTGCGTGGGGACGACAGCTAATGCGATAGATGTAGGTCGCTTTTAGTATACTTTATGGCTCTAAAACACGAACGAACTGAGTTAAAATTAAACAGTATTCACGAGCCAACTTGGATTTGCAACCAGAAACAGCTTGCAAAGTTTCAGTCTGTTCAAATTAGCCAAACAAGAATGACAAGCGAACATCATACTTATTTTTTCTTATTGTAGCCACTGACTGCTAAGCATTGGGTGACTGTCATCACAGTTGACTGTTACGTCAAAAGCGAGGGAAAAACAGCGCTTAATGAACAAGAAAATGTTGTAGATAGTGTATCACATAAGACCCTACTATTGTTAGCACGTCAAGGATTATACGCGCTATAACTTTTCTGAAACTTTTACTAAACAAATGCATTTATTTGCAAATACTTCGGTTTAAGTAAGCTAGTTAATTGTATTGATGTTTTCTATTGCTACCACCAAAGCAAGCACTCAGGTCATTTCCTGATCTAAAACACGAACAAGACCAAACAAAATTGAACGGTTTTCACAGTCCGATTTTAAATATACGGTAGCATCGTGTTCCAAAATTTTATTAGAACTAAATTAAAAACAAGCAACGGACGGCCTGATGTCAACCTGCTGGTGGACTAGTCATGAACGACCAACGTTTATTTGATTGGCAATTTTAAAACCAATTTTGTAGAAAGAAAACGGTTTTTACAATTCGATATTTAATAGACTGTAATATCACTCTGCAAACTTGCAGTAGAATTAAAGTTAAAACAAACAAAAAACCCTGTCAGTCCCTTTGTGGACTGGTCACGGCCAGAGAGCCATTGTTGCGCTGATACTTTGTATGTCGAAAATCAATTGATTGATGCTTTTGGAAGCTGCGTCTGGTTGCAATTCCAAGTTTTCTCGTGAAAACCGTTTAATTTTAACTCAGTTCCTTCGTGTTTCAGAGCCATTAGAGTATACTAACAGCGACCTACATCTATCGCGTTAGCGGTCGTCCCCACGCAAATAAGTATCATGTTCGCTTGTCATTTCGGTTTCGTATAACTGAACAAACTGAAACTTTGCATGCTGTTTCTGGTTGCCAATCCAAGTTGGCTCGTGAAAACCGTTTAATTTTAACTCAGTTCGTTCGTGTTTTAGGGCCATTTAAATATACTAACAGCGACCTACATCTATCGCGTTAGCGGTCGTCCCCACGCAAATAAGTATCATGTTCGCTTGTCATTCTTGTTTGACTAACCTGAACAGACTGAAACTTTGCATGCTGTTTCTGGTTGCAAATCCAAGTTGGCTCGTGAAAACCGTTTAATTTTAACTCAATTCGTTCGTGTTTAAGAGCCATTAAAGCATAGTAAGAGCGACCTACATCTATCGCGTTATCGGTTGTCCCCAAGCAAATAGGTATCATGTTCGCTTGTCATTTCAGGATCTCTTATCTGAACAAACTGAAACTTTGCATGCTGTTTCTGGTTGCCAATCCAAGTTGGCTCGTGAAAACCGTTTGATTTTAAACTTGTTCGTTCGTGTTTTAGAGCAATTAAAGCACAGTAAGAGCGACCTTCATATATCGCGTTAGTGGTTGTGCCCACGAAAATAACTATCATGTTCGCTTGTCACTTCGGTTTTGCTTAACTGAACAATCTGAAACTTTGCATGCTGTTCCTGGTTGCCAATCCAAGTTGGCTCGTGAAAACCGTTTAATTTTAATTCAATTCGTTCGTGTTTAAGAGCCATTAAAGCATAGTAAGAGCAACCTACATATATCGCGTTAGTGGTCGTCCCCACGAAAATAACTATCATGTTCGCTTGTCATTTCGGTTTTGCTTAACTGAACAAACTGAAACTTTGCATGCTGTTTCTGGTTGCGATTCCAAGTTGGCTCGTGAAAACCGTTTAATTTTAACTCAATTCGTTCGTGTTTTAGAGCCATTAAAACATAGTAAGAGCGACCTACTTCTATCGCGTTAGTGGTCGTGCCCACGAAAATAACCATCATGTTAGCTTGACATTTCAGTTTTGCTTAACTGAACAATCTGAAACTGTGCATGCTGTTTCTGGTTGCCAATCCAAGTTGGCTCGTGAAAACCGTTTAATTTTAATTCAATTCGTTCGTGTTTAAGAGCCATTATAGTATACTTACAGCGACCTACATCTATCGCGTTAGCGGTCGTCCCCACGCAAATAAGTATCATGTTCGCTTATCATTTCAGGATCTCTTATCTGAACCAACTGAAACTTTGCATGCTGTTTCTGGTTGGAATTCCAAGTTGGCTCGTGAAAACCGTTTAATTTTAAACTTGTTCGTTCGTGTTTTAGAGCCATTAAAGCATAGTAAGAGCAACCTACGTATATCGCGTTAGATGGTCGTGCCACGGAAATAACTATCATGTTCGCTTGTCATTTCGGTTTTGCTTAACTGAACAAACTGAAACTTTGCATGCTGTTTCTGGTTGCAAATCCAAGTTGGATCTTGAAAATCGAGTAATTTTAAACCTGTTCGTTCGTGTTTTAGAGCCATTGAAGTATACTAACAGCGACCTACATCTATCGCGTTAGCTGTCGTCCCCACGCAAATAAGTATCATGTTCGCTTGTCATTCTTGTTTGACTAACCTGAACAGACTGAAACTTTGCATGCTGTTTCTGGTCGCCAATCCAAGTTGACTCGTGTATACCGTTTAATTTTAACTCAATTCGTTCGTGTTTAAGAGTCATTAAAGTATACTTACAGCGACCTACTTCCATCGCGTTAGCGGTCGTCCCCACGCAAATAAGTATCATGTTCGCTTGTCATTTCAGTTTTGCTTAACTGAACAATCTGAAACTGTGCATGCTGTTTCTGGTTGCCAATCCAAGTTTTCTCGTGAAAACCGTTGAATTTTAACTCAATTCGTTCGTGTTTAGAGCCATTAAAGTATACTAACAGCGACCTACTTCCATCGCGTTAGCGGTCGTCCCCACGCAAATAAGTATCATGTTCGCTTGTCATTTCAGGATCTCTTCTCTGAACAAACTGAAACTTTGCATGCTGTTTCTGTTTGCGATTCCAAGTTGACTCGTGAAAACCGTTTGATATTGAACTTGTTCGTTTTTGCAGGTTATAACCAAGATTTTTTCAAAAAGAAACATTGACAAATTTTTTTAATTGTCCTGTGAAAGTGAGAATTCCATAGTTGAAATGAACTGTTTTCTACACATAAAACATCATTACACTTTACAGTTGCATCAAACAACTTGAGTATACATAATTTGGAACAAAATTGCATCACAGTTTCATTTATTCCCACAAGTGTCGTAATATTCAACTAATTTATTGGTGTAAGCAAAACCAACGCGTTTTCCGTTTTCCAACCTAACACGAAAACAAAATATCGTTTTGAAAACTTTATTCGAAACGAAATTTTATTTTGAAACCAAATTCTTCCTTTCTAATTTGTTTTTTCGACACACGGTCAAATTTGTTTGTAAACAAGATATTTTATCATCTTTTGGCGTAAATAGTGGAAGATTCACTTTATCTCGACAAACAGTCTCGTTTTTGCTTTACTTTAATGTGAAACCCCTTCATGTTTCTCTAACTTAACGTGTGGTGAGAATGTTATCACTGAACAGATCTGTTTTCTTCACAAATAAAATCATCATACTTTAGAGTCGCGCTAAACAACTCTAGAATATCGTAATTGCCAGATAATTATGTTACAATTTCATTTGTTTCCACTAATATTGCAAAATTTAACTAATTTCTCGGTGGAACCCAAACTAACTTGTATTTCCGTTTTTAAACCCAACATGAAAACAAAATTTCGTTTTGCAAACGTTATTCGAAACGAAATTTAATTTTGAAATCTTAACTTCTGTTTATAAATTCCTTTAACGGTGAATGATTGGCAATGATAATGAAAAGTAACTTTTTATCTAATAAAAATGATTTACGATCGTATAATTAGAGCCCAGTCAGTACAAACAATAATGCAACACTCCACCGTCCTCTAGCGTCACCATGCGCAAATCAAAAAAATTCGAAACGAAATTCCGAAACAAAAATTTTGTTTTCAATTTTTTTTTCGTTTTGGACCGTGCTATAGGACGTTTGTGCACCAACAGGTTTGATGATATTCGCGTATCGAATGACTTTGAAACGGTATTGCAACTGTGACGACTAAAAAACGTTACTTTGATTTTTGATTTATTTGCACCAAGTGGATGCCACGCAGTGTGCACAATTGTCAGATAAGGATTTGCTTTTCAAACTCTCTAACATCCGTGTGACTTTCGAAAACACGTTACTCTTGACAGTCATCTGCTGCCAAAACTTGAAAACTCTGTCTTTCAAAGACACTCAAATCCGTAACAGACAAGCGCATTTGACTAGATATTGTGATATCAGCTGTGTTCGGAAGCGACGATAGCACTCAGAGATACAGTTGAGTACTGCAAAGCGAAAGACTATTGAGTGTTTTTGGTATGAGTGAAAGTTTCAAGTGTCGTTTTTACCGGATGCGTACAAATATAGATCCCGGATCCAGGAATCGTTTGACACTTACAGCAAAAAAGCCAACGTCATCCAGCAACCCAAGCCGGATTTCAACAAACTACATAAGAAACTTGAAATGCAGCTTGCAGCATACAGGCGCAAGAGCGCGCCAACGTAATCACGTTGAGTTGATTGAGATACGGAACATAGCTTATTGTAAGACACTACGTATGCCTTTCGGAGCCTTTTTGCTCTGTTTATTTGCCTTGACTGCTGCCCCCAACAGGTAAGAATTATAATTCCTAAAGTTTTACTTTGCGTTTTCAAATAAACCATGTTTTTTTTTACAGCATCAATGGCTTTGTACCAGGTAGGTATTTTTTTAACTTTAAAGGCCACTACCTAAAACATGTATGAGCTACGCAAGATATTTTTACAGATGTTTTTGATCTCGGTCAATGTAAAAACCTGATCTGCCCTGAATTTGGAGAAGTTGATTATGAAACTAACGGCAACATAATGTAAGTTTAGGCAACAGGGAAGATACTTTACGCGAGTGTCGCTAAAAAAAATTGCAATTGCAATTAAACAAATATCTTACGATTTTTGTTTAATTTGTTTATTCGTACTTTTCGACAACCTTTGGTGCCATACGACATCAGGTCACCCGATTTTTTGTTCCGCTGAAGAATAATCTTTTTTGTCACTTAATTGTTAACAAAACTAAAATAAATAAAAAAATTATAGTAGTTGTTTCATAGCAGATATATCTTATCTGATTTTGTTTGTTTTGTCAGGGTTTGCACAGTTTCGTGTCAATCTGGGTACAAATTCGAGGGGATGGATCCCGGTGAGACTATAGAATCACTTTGTCAAACTGACGAAGGAGACTGGTCTGTGACAGAATTTCCTTCATGTGTAGGTTCGTACCAAACCAAAGTGTTTTAAAATTGATTTGAAATTGAATGTGTGTTTTAAAAAAAAAAATAACTAAAGGGACGTAGGCCTATATAGACTTTTCGTGGTGTTACTTGCAGGCATTGGAGCTAAAACTTTCACCTTTTTTCAGAGGCGAAGTGTGAAGCTATGAAGCCGCAAAACTCTGTTGGAAATCCCGACTGCACAGTTGCCGGAAATCTTCGGATTTGCGACATTACTTGTGCTACAGAGTACCGAGCAAGCCACACTCACCTTTACGCGTGTAACCTAGAGACTGGCAAATGGTCACCTGCGTTTAAGGAAAACAATCGTTTTCCAGCTTGCATTAGGGGTTCAAAAAAGTAAAAATTTTCTAAGATTGTTGGTAAACAAATTCTGATTTATTCAATTTTCTAATGTTTGTTGTACAGATGTAAGGAACTATCTCCACCAGTAAACGGATTTGTAGCTTGCAACGTGACAAACGAAGAGCAGAGATGTTATCCCACTTGTCCCAAAGGTTTGTGCAATGCACTTTTTGAACTTAACCATTACAAAGATATTAACATGGAAAAGCAAAGTAATTTACTAAGCATGCGGTCCACGAATAACAGTGATACAGTAGATGTTTTGCATGCCGATATCTGTATATTTTTATGTAAAGTGAGCGGTTTGCATCTATTGGAAATAAGCGTGTGAAACAAATAGGGTGCGAAACTACTTTGTACTTGTCATTTTGATAACAATGAAGATATGAGCGATTTATTTCAGTGCGAACATCACACACAATAGTTTTGACGCTAACCAAAAAATTAATAACTTATTTAATAAACAAAGACGAAAGCATTCTGTAAATTTTCGGGCTTATTCAAGGTCTGAAAAAAATTCGCTACATGCCGTGTTTTTTTCGATTGCGACCAAAAAAATATTTTGTACATGTTTGCTAGAATATTAAAAATGCTCAAAAAGCAAAATTGCCAAAAAAACAACTGCGCCCTCCACAATCGGGCCGTCACTCGTAGCGTGCGCCGGAGCACAAGGACCCATTTAGGAACCTTTGGTTAACTTATGATTCGCCACCGTTTCTTTACCTGTTGGTTTTGTTATGGACGTTACCTATTTCGGCTGCCAAAACTCTCCGTTTAATCGCATCTGTAGGCTAACAAATTGCAATAATTAATCTCTAAGTATAAAACTCGAAAAGACACCAAGACTTTAAGGTTACACAAACACTTTTGCATGCATGTCATGTTAGTATTTCTGTACTATCAATTACCAATAAAGCAAACCTACAATGAACTTTTGTTTATCTTTTACGTGTCACGAGAAGAGAACCTGTTGGGGAAAATTCCGGGTAGCCATGTCTCAAAAGTCGCTGGAGGATACCCTAACTAAGTAGCCCTGCAGAAAAATTTGGCAAGAAAACTTTATGCTCTTAATGAATTGCACATGTGCAATAATAGCAATAACATTTTCAAAATGTACATGATATTTTTCGTTTATTGTCGTTTTTCCACTTTTCCACAATTTTGCCAAATCTTTTGTTTGCCTTCTTTTTTTCTTTCTTGCTAAATCAAAAAAGTCACGTCTAATCCGCTGTTCAATAATGAAACAAGATTTCACTAAACAACAAAACAAACGATTTTTTGAAACTATTTGTAGTTTTCCAATAATCTAAAATCACTAACCGAATATGTTGTTTCGCAAAATAGAGACAAATCTTATAAACAGAACGGAATGGCAACTATATAGTTACTATATCTCTACTTGCTTTGTGATTCTGTCCATTTCAAATAGTGAAAAGACATATCGACTTACGGCTTTTCGCTTCAGACATACTGGCAACGAGATGCATACTGCCAAATCGCAAAACCTAAAACTAACCTCGCATTGTTTCGTCAAAATGTAAACTTGTTTAAGAGTTAATAGTGGCGCACACTTGTTTTTAGTGTTAAAAAAGTGCGTATAGTGTTAGGAAGATTTTTTTATAATAATATGAAAAACGGACCTACATGTTTTTTTGCCAGGATTTGAATTTTCCGTCAATATACCATCATCTGGCTACTATCGTTGTGACGAAAATGGAAAGTGGTTACCTGGGGATAATGCTCCAGCCTGTGTGGAAAAAGCAGATGCTGTATGTAACATGTACAAAATGACGAAAACTCTATTTTTGCTTTATTTATGTATAAATAACACAGGTCAATCCACTGGGCGTCGGACATTTTACTGGCATTTACACTAACGTCAAAGCACCAGCTGACCAGACGGGCACCTGCTTTACGTGGGGTCAGCATCATTATCGTACCTTCGATGGCACAATGTACAGATTTCGCGGAAGATGTACATACGTGCTTGCAAAAGATATTGTTGATGATACATTTGCTGTTCACGTTGTTAACGACGATGACTGTGATGGATCTGAAACAGGATGCAAAAGGTACGACTTGTATACATATATTTCTGAATAGTTTTAAAGAGTTGACGAACGAATTATTTTTTTAAAGTTTTAGGCCCCTTGCCACCTTGACATGTGACTACCACTAGATAAGCGTGTTATCTTGTCTGCTCCAATTAAATAGCCTGAAAAAAGTATGCAAGGGAGAACTAATAAAAACTGCTTAAAATTGGGGGCTTTTCCTAAAACAGACAGGTTTAGCTGACAGGTAAAGGTAGGAAGGCTTGTTTAGTTTTATTTCGGGCTTAGGTGTTTATCCCAGATATTTCGCTTGTGGAATTCATAGTATATACGTTAGAGAGAAGTATGACGTTAACCTTTTTTCGTGACATGTAATAGGGGTTAAGTTTTAAAACGAGAAACTGTTGCAAGGTATTTGAATGTGTGCATCAGATCAACATCCCAGTCAACTTGTTTAAAGTTTATAAATATAAATTTTATGCGAATTATTCTCAGTCCGCCAGGCCCATTAAAATCGTTGTACTGAATCACCAAGCATTTACCACCACATGGCAAGGCGTAGGCTAGAAACTGCGACGGGATTCGAACCAACGACGGAAGTGTTTCCGGGACTCGCGCCCTACCAGTGAACCCGTCGAAAGTCGAATCACAAGCACTGTGGACTGCCTCGTATGCTGCACATGTCAGCTTCGTAGTAAAGGATCGCCGTATTGACCGTATCAGTAAAGATAAACATTAATTCACCACTGGAATCGGCCTGAAGCGTCTATGCAGACCAACGATCACGATGCGCTAATGTAAAAAGTTACTATATGAGTTAAATTGTAGAATTGTTTTGCTCAGATTAATCTTTTTTTTAATTTTAACATCGCACGGACGCTTTATTTTAGAAGCGTGCTGATCGTTTACGGCGAAGACGTCTTGCGTCTAGAAACTGATCCTGTGACCAGTGAACCTTCTGCGTTTGGTGGCGTTACTAAACTCAACCTACCTGAATACATTTATGGACTCTCAGTGGAACGGATTGGGGGGTACATAGTGGTCAAGGTAGAAAAATCTCACATTTGTTAACATATTTTTTTAAATTTCCAACAGAAATAGATCTATAAATTATTTTAGATATATTGGCTTTAAAGGCAGTGCTATCAACTACATGTAAGTTATGAAAACTCGTGGGAAAAACACTTACTATAAATTTGTTTGTAGGACAATACCAATACACTGTATGTGAAATGGGATGGAAAGGAACAAATTTGGGTCCATGTCGACGAACAACTATTTGGAAAAACAGCCGGTCTATGTGGCACCTTTAACAGGTCAGTTGTACGAACTGCACCGTTAGACAGTTTGACATTAATATGTGTTTTACAGGGATTGCTCAGATGATCTTACAATTATCGTGGCCGACGAATCTAGAGTAGTAAAAGATATTGCTGCGTTTGCAAATAGTTGGAAAGCTATTTCCACCTGCTCTGAAGCTGGTAGTCAACCGTTTTGCACCTGGGGCGACGGAGTACAATTGGAACAACGATTGTTGACAGGTGTTGTATCACAGTATGGTTTGCCTATGACGAAGTGAAGTTTGTTTATGTGTGCTTTCTAATATCTGGGGTAGTTCCTTGGGCATCGAGTTTTTCTGATGTTATACGCACCCTTTGCCAGCAAACATACTTTGTGCTTTTTTTTCATTGTAAAACTTATTCTCTACTGTACAGGCAAGGCCTTGGAGATGTGTGGACTAATCATGGAATCAAAGTGCCGCGATGTTGTAGATCCACTGGCGTATTTTGAGTCTTGCAAAGAAGATGTTTGTTTCTTTAGTGCACATCCCAACTCTGTGTGTTCCTCAATGGCCGCCTATTTTCGTGAATGCTCTCGTCGTGGTGTTCATGTTGAGTGGCGAAATGATGGGCTTTGCATGGAAATGTGTCCTTTGGGTAATAATCTCAATTGTGTTTAGTCTTGTAACGTATGGAATCACATATCATTATAAGAACTAGTTGTGTTGTATTAGTAATCTTACATTTTCTAATTCGCAGGCATGGTATTTGACCACTGTGGATCATCTTGTCCTAAGACTTGCTCCGGCCGTGAATATAATTGTGAAGACCGTCATTGTATAGATGGGTGCCACTGTCCGGATAACATGTATCTACAAGATGGCGAATGTGTAAGAAAAACCGAGTGTCCATGTCAATTTGGAAAAAGCGTATGTCAACTTTGTATTTATTTTGCTGTGTAAAGACTATTAATCTCATAAAAATGTAAAATCACAGACATACAAACCAAAAAGTAAGATTAGACGAGACTGCAATCAATGTGTCTGTGCTCGTGGCAAATGGATTTGCACTAAAAATAGATGCGACGGCATTTGCCGCACATATGGAGACAGGTAACGTGTAAAACTAATCAATATGTATAAATATATACATAAATATATTGAACACACAGACATTACGATACGTTTGACGGAGCGGAATATAATATGCGGGTCGACCAAGATTGCTCCTACATCTTAGCCCGATCGAGTGGAGTACAGGACATCGTTTTTGAAATTGTTATTGAAAACGAAAGATGTGTGTAAGTATCTGTTCCCAGTAGAAATAATATTCCTTTTGCTCTGAAAACTGAACAGTTTTTTGAAATATTTTTGAAGTAAAACGTCCGCTAGTGGTATACAAGAATGGCAGCAGTGCACCAGAAATCTTGCCGTTACTGTAAACGGAGTGACAGTTAAGCTTTTGTCTGGCGGTGTAGTGTTACACAAAGACAAAAGCATGAAACTGCCCTATGTTGCTGATTCGTTTGCAGTAGAAGATGTGACGTCAGAATATCAAAAGGTAAATAGCAATTACCAAAAATCATTCTTTGGTATGGTCTATGTTAAAGCGTTAAAGAAAATGCACTTTTGCAATTTGTAACTAATAGTTTTTAATTTGCGCAGGTTACAATTTGGAATGGTATGACAGTTTTGTGGGACAAACGAAGTCATTGCCAAATACGAGCTAAAAGCAACATGTGTGGATTGATTGCTGGACTTTGCGGAAATTTTAATTCCATTCAGGATGACGACAAATGGGCTCCCGATGGAATTACTCACGAGGATATATATGAATTTTCTAGTTTATGGCAGGTACGTTTTAAAGGCTTGTTGCACATTAAAGACCAAGAAATTAATTTTAGGTTGAACTTTTAGACGTCTGTTTGTCCTGGTGCTCCTCGATGGGACCCAATGAGGGTACATCCATGCAAAGTTAACAATATCAACAAACCGTATGCACGGGAGATGTGTGGAAAATTAAGAAGTCCACCTTTTCTTCAATGCCATGACATAGTAGAATTCCAAGTAAATTTACACAAAATAAAGTTGTTTGTCTTATGTGCAATTAATCTTATGAACCAATAATGTTTTAAGCCATATTACGAAGCCTGCATGTACGATTTTTGCAATTCACCGACAAGAGAAATGGCGTGCAGTGTATTTTCCACTTATACATTGTCGTGTAGCAAACAAGGGGTGGTATTCGACTGGCGGTCTGACACAGGATGCGAAGTAAGAATTACGCCACCAGTGTTTTTATTTCACAATAAAAAAAGTTATTTTTATATTTTATACTGCACCGTAGCGAATTAAAAAAGTGCAAACCTACTTTAACCATTTAAAACAAAGGAATTCTGTTCCGCTGGAATGTTGTGGACGGAGTGTGCCAAATCATGCGAAGCTTCATGTGGTGCAATTCATGAAGAAATCCCGTGCAGCGAGGAATGCGTTCCCGGGTGCACTTGCCCGGAAGGTCAAGTACTTAGTTACGAAGGTGTTTGTACAGTTGTGGAGGAGTGTCCGTGCTTTTTTGATGGTCAAAAATACTTACCATCCGAATCTCACATGAAGGTGAGTATAATGTATCGAATACGATTTCAGTGGTGATTAAGCGTTAACATCTCTTACCAGGACTGCAATGTCTGTGAATGCCACAAAGGAAAATGGGAGTGCACCGACAACTACTGTCCTGTTTCCGAAGATTGCTCTGATACGGAGGTAGGTTATTGTAATAACGTGGATTAAGAAACAACGACCACATTACTAAACATTTTTTTAGGAATTTGTAACATGCAAGTGGAAAGAACAGGTATCTTGTTTCAGCATGCACCTTCCTCAAGACGAACCTGTGAAACCCGAGCATTGTATCTCTGGGTGTCAATGTCTTGAAGGTTAGGTTGCGTTTCTTTGTTCAAAATCACTTTCGGTTCGATTTGTCAGTGCCTTTTTGTCTCAAACACAGGAATGGTACTCGACGAAACTACAGGACAATGTGTAAATAAAGAGCAATGTCCTTGTGTGTACGGCGGAAGAAGTTATCGAGAAGGAGAGGAAATGCGCAAGGATTGTAACACTTGTCATTGTACCGGCGGAGTTTGGACTTGTACAGAAAACGTTTGTCAGGGTGAATGCCGAGCATATGGTGCGATGCATATTACAACCTTTGATGGCCACTATTACAAGTTTGGTCAGGTGCGTTTATCTACAAAAAGGGTATTCATGCGTTTTACACCAGTCGATTACATTTCTTTAGGATTGCGAATATATTTTGGCCAAAAACACAGAAGAAAATGAGCACAGTTTTAGAATTTCTGTCACAAATGTTCCTTGTGGATCATATGGAACCGTGTGCAGGTCTGTAGTTACCTGAAAAAAAAAAAACGTTTTTTAGTTCACTTGACACTTACTTTTTCCTAATAGCAAATCTATAACAATGATTGTCAATGTCGGAACAGCGGAAGAAGAAGTTTTAACATTAGTCCGTGGAAAACGCGTTGAAACATCAAGAAACTCGGCTTTTACTGCAAGATTTGCTGGTCTTTTTGTCTTTATAGATACTAACATAGGTGTCACGTTGCAATGGGACAAGGGTACATACCTTGCACTTAAAGTCACAGGAGAACATTCAGGAAAAGTCGAGGGGCTTTGTGGCAATTACGATCAAAACTCCAAAAATGATTTCAAAACCAGTGGTACGTGCAATTGACAAGTTTTTACCAATCGCGTTGTTATGTTATATAAACATGCATTGTAAAGGTGGATTGGAGGTTGGTGATCCACTGGTCATGGCAGAATCCTGGCAAGTAGGAATGTGTAAAGATCCAGTCAGTGTCGAAGATGTCGATGGCTGCCAAAATAATCCAGGACGCAGATCGTGGGCTGAAGCTAGATGCTCCGTTATTAAAACAAAGTTTGCAGATTGTCATGGTTATGTTAATCCTGATCAATACTATGAAAGATGTATATTTGACACTTGTGCTTGCAACACGGGTGGGGAATGTGAGTGCTTCTGTACATCAATAGCTGCATATGCTCAAGAATGTAACAAGCACGGAGCTCACCCCTACTGGAGAACACAAGATATGTGTCCTATTCAATGCGACGGTTATCGCATTTACAATCCATGTGTTTCCGCTTGTCCAATTACTTGTGACAACTACAACAGCAGAACAAAGGTACATATATATATATTAGATAGTCTACTCAACTATTTGGCCTGAAGTATTAAACTGAGTTTCGCCATACAAAAATTTTATAGATCGAAAGCGAGTGCAAAGACTCCTGTGTTGAGGGTTGTTCATGCAAAGCTAAGTTAGTATACGATCGGGAGGAAAAGTGTTGCGTCGAAAGATCAAAGTGCGTATGCACTGTACATGAGGGAGTTTTATACGGAGAAGGAGATAAAATCTATTCTTTGTCCGACGAATGTAAAAGTTGGTAAGGATAACTACATTAAATTTCAATCTTCCACCAGTAATAGATTAAAGTTCAAAAGTAATGAAAAATAATTTTAAACATGTTTAATTATTTTAGTTACTGCATGGATCATGCAATCCACTGCCTCGGTTTACCTTGTCCTGAAAACTATTTACCACCTGTTATGCCGTGTACGATACGATACTGGGAAAGAAAAGACAAAAAGAAGTACAATCCATTTTTGTTAAAACCTTCTCAAGAAACGTGCAACCTAGAAATTGAAAAAGCGTTAGGTGAATAATCGTTGGGTTGTAAAATTTTAATCACAAAGAAAGTAGCCTATAATAAAATTGTATTTACAGACTTGTGTCCCACGAACAAGCAAAACAAATGTGGATATAAATGTGGTTCATTGTGTCATGCTTGGAGGAAAGCGACATATGAATGTGTGCACGGGAAAAGCAGTGAATGCTGCTTAACATGTGGACAGACTGTAAATGCATGTTCTTCTGGGCAGGTTCTCCGGGATGAAAATACATGCATATCTCCCCAGGATTGCCCGTGTCTTCTTCCGAATGGAAATATTATAGCTGTATGTGGTGTTATGTTTGTGGTTAATTTTTGGTCTTAATTAAAAAACAGAGCTTGTAAAACTGTGCAGAGCTTGTAAGCAACGTTAGGTATTATACAGACTGTGTATCAGAACAATTTTTGTCCAGCCTGTTTTAAATCAATGTACATGTTTTAAGCCTGGTGATAATTGGGATTGTCGTGTTACATGCATTCGTTACTACTGCTGGAACAATGCATTGGAAGAATCTCACCTTGTTGGCTGCACGCCGGAAAGCGAAGAAATTCTGATTCCTGAAAAAATGCCTATTGATGTGGAAACACCAGAATATCCCAGCTACACAGCTATGGCAATCAAATACCCAGAAAAAAAAGAAGAAACGGTATTTGCTGAAACTAACTTTATATGTGTCTAAATGTCAAGTTTTATTTTGTTATGTTTTTAAAAAAGTTTTTTTGCGATTCTTTTTTATTGTTTTATCTTCCAGGAAATGTCGGTCTCATCTACAACAGATTCGGATACCTTTATTGAGCTAAAATTAGAACAAGAAGAAAAAAGCAAAATCAAGCATGAAATATCGGAGAATCTTCCTTTTACATCTGAACAGCTCTTGGCTAAAGTTCACTCTCCATTGCATATTGGGGAAACAGATTTAGTCTCGCCGGTTCCGGTTATAACGCAAACACTGGATGAATTCAAATTAGATCGAGTTGAACTTCCTATTGAATCTATTGTACCACCACCAGCTTTTTCCTATGAAATTGTAAATGAAGAAGCAATGTGCGTCGATCAATCAGGAAGAGAAAGAAATTTTGGAGAATGCTGGAGAGCGGCAAAATGTCAAACATGTGCATGTTGCGATCGCAATGAAGTGCAGTGCACTGAACGTGTATGTTCATCAGCTCCTTCGT
Source organism: Phallusia mammillata (assembly GCF_965637545.1). NCBI lineage: Eukaryota > Metazoa > Chordata > Ascidiacea > Phlebobranchia > Ascidiidae > Phallusia > Phallusia mammillata. The sequence goes on from NC_137253.1 coordinate 18,655,811, forward strand.
GTCCAACTGGTCATAAGCTTGTGGAGGATGCTAATGATGGTTGCTGTTTAACGTATCGATGTGTAAAAGGTGAGAAACCTTTTTGCGAATAATGTGTTTTTGAGCAAATAATTCGTCATTCGTAATTTTTTACATAAAGAACGCTTTTTATGCATATATTTAGACGACATACAACCTATTAACTATTTAGTTATTATCACTTAGCAGCAGTAGGCCTACAGGTTAAATCCAAACAAAAGCTTGTGGGTAAAATATTTTTTCGCTGTTTCAAAAGTCAGCGCAGTGTTACTCGACGCTGTGAATAAAAATAAGTTAGCTTGTAAAATAGTGTTTTTTTATCAAAGGGGCGTTGTATGAATTTTTAAACAAGAAACATTACCAACCTTTTTTACTTAGTAAACATGGGGTTGTTTTAAATGCTGATGCGAGTCTAAAACAAACAGAGCGTCTGTTCAAAAACGTGTAAGAACCTGTATCGTACTCAATAATTTAACCAACACTGAGCGGACGAGCGAAAAAACATTATCTTCTAGGGTTACCATATTTGATGATACACAATCTCTGACAAATTTATCTCAGTTGCGTTAACATTTTTTGAGATCCAAACACTTCTATTACGGAATAAATTTAGAACATTCGAAAGTCACAGAAAGATACGAAACTCCAAGGGTGTCGAAGGTCACATCACATTGCAGTTTGGAAATTATGTCAATTAAACCTATTTTTGTGCACTCAAACTTAACGCTTATTTTTAGTCAGAGGAACGGTTTTACTACTGTTTTCATTTATAACATATGAGTTTTTATTTATAAATTCAATTTCTGTAAATGTCTGTTGAAATCAATTGTTTTCAACCTTTTTTCATAACGATACCCATTTTAGGAATCCCTTTCAAAAAATTCACGTTCTTTTGATAATCTCTACAATAAACTTTGGGCAAAGAGAAAGGGTCTGAACTTCTTTCAGTTTATATACATAAAGTATCTTGGTACAGGGCGCTGCAAGCTTTACCTAATACAAGCGTTTGATGTATGTTTGCCCACCAAGTGCTGTTGTCACTTTCATTGAATGAATTGTATAGTGACGTAATAAAGCGTTTGTTTTGTATTGTAACGATCATGATGGAACATAAAAATAAGTTCAAACCGAATGGTTTGACTTTTTTTGCTTATAGATGTTTTTATATGTTATTGCTGATAAACAGTTACTTTTTACTTTTTTAAAGTTCGTCAAAGATTATTTTAAAGGAGTCGCCACCCGAGGGTTGAAAAACACTGTTTTAAATTACAAACTTTTACTTTGAAATGTTAAAAAAATATTTTTTTTGGATAAAAATCTTACAAAATACTACAATTGTTGTTGAGTGTTTGAGGGCCGCGAGTTTGACAACACTGCGATACTCTGATCTTTGTCAATTACCCTTTTCCGTAGGCTTCTGTTGCACTTGTAAAACCATTTTCGTTAGCAGTGAAAGCAAATGAAACTTTCCACGTTTGCACATTGCATTGCAAGTTGTGTTTTCTTCAGACTCGGATTTTTATTTCTGCATTTGACGCGTATTTGTAGACAACTAGTAACAAACGGTGTTGTTACGGGCGCACACACACTCTGCAAACGAAAAAGTGACCTTGTGCGCAGTGTTGCCAGATTGCGCTTTTGTCGCCGAATTGGGCTACTTTGGACGTCGAGTTGCGGTCTTTTTTCATGAGTTGCGGGTTGAGCCTTTTTGGGCGGGTTTGTGAATGGCATTTTCTACCGTATGACGAGCAATGATTGCATTATTATTGTGACGTCAAAAACCTTGTAAGTTCAATTTTGACAAAAGAACTAATGAAACTGCCCAGAGCGTCGGAGATTTAACATCCAGCTGAGCAAAAGAATGCTTTCAGCCCACGCAATGCAACGTTCATTTTTCAAACAAAAGAAATTCAATAAACGGCTCCGTTGTTACCACTTCATAAGAATTGTCTCTAGGCAAAACAATTTCTTTTATGTTTTAAAGGTCATCTTACTTTGTTATTAATGCGAAACATGTTTGTTTTAAAGTGGAGATTGAAAAATTAATAAAAAAACAGCATGAAAAGTGGGTAAACAGAGAGTGTTCACCAAAGTGTTACTGGAAACAGTTCAAATTCAATTTTAAAATGAACAATCATTAAATCTGAAAAGGAGAAACCTAAATAATTATCACACAAATAGGTGAAAGTAGTGAAAATCAATTGCATTTCAGGTATTTGTAAAATTGGGCTCCTTTTGGGCTACTTTTGACTGGTAAAGTTGCGCTTTTCCGCAATTTGACCTGGCAACACTGCTTGTGCGTTACCCTGCGCGCCGCCAGTTTACCTCTTTACGTTTCACGGTATAGACGCGGTTGTAGCTAACTACTAAAAACTTTCCCCGTTGGTAGGTTCATTTAATAAAATAAATATTTTTGTAAATTCCGGACTTTTATATACATTAACAGAATTTTTAGCTCTTCCGGCAGTTTTTTATTGTAATATGCCAACGTTTCGATGTCCCATACGAAACACCTTCATCAGGGTAATGACATACATTGCAAACACAAGTTACTATAAAGCGAAAAGGGCGGCGAAACACACACAAAAAAGGCGATAGAAATAACGCAGTGCGTTGGCATATTACAATAAAAAAACTGCCGGAAGAGCTAAAAATTCTGTTAATACGTTATGCCTGGCAGCAACAGTGTATTCATTTTATATACATGTTAACATTTCTCCCTGACACAGATTTAAACAATCAATTCCTGATATGTCAGGGAAAATCCTGACGTATGGCAACCCTATTATATTAAGACAACCGAAAATCAATCAATAGTTAATTAATGACGCTTTTTTTCATTACAGATATATGTGATATCACACAGTGCAAAAATATTGCACCAAATTGCAAATATTATGAAGATTTAAAAAACAGCAAGGAGGAAGGCTGTTGCGCCACTTATAAATGTGTGTGCAATCAAAAGAAATGTATTCAATTGGCAAAGCCAGCATGCCCAGAAAACAGCATAAGACTAGAAATCGATACAGAAGCATGTTGTCCTGTTGCAAAATGTGTGCATGTAACAACAAAGTTTATGGACAACCACGAAGCTTTGCCCGGTGGACAAACCAACGAGGATTTTGGTGAATTTTTACAAATTGCAAACAACAAACCACAACCTGCTGCAAAAACTGCTCAAGAGGAATGGTTTAATCTGCCAAACTATGCAGATGGAGTGATTGAAGTTCCACCAAACAAACCATCCCAAAAGATACAAATCGTGGATACAGTTCCATTGAAACCCTCTGGACAATATAATGGTGGAGTTGTAGAACAACCAGTCCAAAAGTTCGGACCGCACTTTGTTGAAGACTACAGCGAGGTTACGCCGGAAAAACAAGCACCATTGATTGAATTCTTTGAAGACGGCAAATTGCAACCATCGCAACCTGCATTCTTCGATGATGTTGGCGTGGTACCTAACAAACCATTCCAACCTGTTTATGGAGATGGAGTAATTGATGTTTTGCCAAACAAACCAGCTCAAGGTGTACAATTTTTGGATGAAGTGCCAATGAAACCCTCTGGACAATATTATCCCACAGTCGTTGGTGGACAACCAGTCCAAAAGTTCGGACCGCACTTAGTTGAAGACTACAGCGAGGTTATGCCCGAAAAACAAGCACCATTGATTGAAATCTTTGAAGAAGGCAAATTGCAACCATCACAACCTGCATTCTTCGATGATGTTGGCGTGGTACCTAACAAACCATTCCAACCTGTTTATGGAGATGGAGTAATTGATGTTTTGCCAAACAAACCAGCTCAAGGTGTACAATTTGTGGATGAAGTGCCAATGAAACCCTCTGGACAATATTATCCCACAGTCGTTGGTGGACAACCAGTCCAAAAGTTCGGACCGCACTTTGTTGAAGATTACAGCGAGGTTATGCCCAAACAACAAACACCATTAATGGAAATCTTTGAAGAAGGCAAATTGCAACCATCACAACCTGCATTCTTCGATGATGTTGGCGTGGTACCTAACAAACCTTTCCAACCGGTTTATGGAGATGGATTGATTGATGTTTTGCCAAACAAACCAGCTCAAGGTGTACAATTTGTGGATGAAGTGTCAATGAAACCCTCTGGACAATATTATCCCACAGCCGTTGGTGGACAACCAGTCCAAAAGTTCGGACCGCACTTAGTTGAAGACTACAGCGAGGTTATGCCCGAAAAACAAGCACCATTATTGGAAATCTTTAAAGACGGCAAATTGCAACCATCACAACCTGCATTCTTCGATGATGTTGACGTGGTACCAAACAAACCATTCCAACCTGTTTATGGAGATGGATTGATTGATGTTTTGCCAAACAAACCAGCTCAAGGTGTACAATTTGTGGATGAAGTGCCAATGAAACCCTCTGGACAATATTATCCCACAGTCATTGGTGGACAACCAGTCCAAAAGTTCGGACCGCACTTAGTTGAAGACTACAGCGAGGTTATGCCCGAAAAACAAGCACCATTGATTGAATTCCTTGAAGACGGCAAATTGCAACCATCACAACCTACATTCTTCGATGATGTTGGCGTGGTACCTAACAAACCATTCCAACCTGTTTATGGAGATGGAGTAATTGATGTTTTGCCAAACAAACCAGCTCAAGGTGTACAATTTGTGGATGAAGTGCCAATGAAACCCTCTGGACAATATTATCCCACAGTCGTTGGTGGACAACCAGTCCAAAAGTTCGGACCTCACTTGATTGAAGACTACAGCGAGGTTATGCCCAAACAACAAGCACCATTAATGGAAATCTTTGAAGAAGGCAAATTGCAACCATCACAACCTGCATTCTTCGATGATGTTGGCGTGGTACCAAACAAACCATTCCAACCTGTTTATGGAGATGGATTGATTGATGTTTTGCCAAACAAACCAGCTCAAGGTGTACAATTTGTGGATGAAGTGCCAATGAAACCCTCTGGACAATATTATCCCACAGTCGTTGGTGGACAACCAGTCCAAAAGTTCGGACCTCACTTAATTGAAGACTACAGCGAGGTTATGCCCAAACAACAAGCACCATTAATGGAAATCTTTGAAGAAGGCAAATTGCAACCATCACAACCTGCATTCTTCGATGATGTTGGCGTGGTACCTAACAAACCATACCAACCTGTTTATGGAGATGGAGTGATTGATGTTTTGCCAAACAAACCAGCTCAAGGTGTACAATTTGTGGATGAAGTTCCAATGAAACCCTCTGGACAATATTATCCCACAGTCGTTGGTGGACAACCAGTCCAAAAGTTCGGACCGCACTTTGTTGAAGATTACAGCGAGGTTATGCCCAAAAAACAAGCACCATTATTGGAAATCTTTGAAGACGGCAAATTGCAACCATCACAACCTGCATTCTTCGATGATGTTGGCGTGGTACCTAACAAACCATTCCAACCTGTTTATGGAGATGGAGTAATTGATGTTTTGCCAAACAAACCAGCTCAAGGTGTACAATTTGTGGATGAAGTGCCAATGAAACCCTCTGGACAATATTATCCCACAGTCGTTGGTGGACAACCAGTCCAAAAGTTCGGACCGCACTTTGTTGAAGATTACAGCGAGGTTATGCCCAAAAAACAAGCACCATTATTGGAAATCTTTGAAGACGGCAAATTGCAACCATCACAACCTGCATTCTTCGATGATGTTGGCGTGGTACCAAACAATCCATTCCAACCGGTTTATGGAGATGGATTGATTGATGTTTTGCCAAACAAACCAGCTCAAGGTGTACAATTTGTGGATGAAGTGCCAATGAAACCCTCTGGACAATATTATCCCACAGTCGTTGGTGGACAACCAGTCCAAAAGTTCGGACCGCACTTAGTTGAAGACTACAGCGAGGTTATGCCCAAACAACAAGCACCATTAATGGAAATCTTTGAAGAAGGCAAATTGCAACCATCACAACCTGCATTCTTCGATGATGTTGGCGTGGTACCTAACAAACCATACCAACCTGTTTATGGAGATGGAGTGATTGATGTTTTGCCAAACAAACCAGCTCAAGGTGTACAATTTGTGGATGAAGTGCCAATGAAACCCTCTGGACAATATTATCCCACAGTCGTTGGTGGACAACCAGTCCAAAAGTTCGGACCGCACTTTGTTGAAGATTACAGCGAGGTTATGCCCAAACAACAAACACCATTAATGGAAATCTTTGAAGAAGGCAAATTGCAACCATCACAACCTGCATTCTTCGATGATGTTGGCGTGGTACCTAACAAACCATTCCAACCTGTTTATGGAAATGGAGATGGATTGATTGATGTTTTGCCAAACAAACCAGCTCAAGGTGTACAATTTGTGGATGAAGTGTCAATGAAACCCTCTGGACAATATTATCCCACAGCCGTTGGTGGACAACCAGTCCAAAAGTTCGGACCGCACTTAGTTGAAGACTACAGCGAGGTTATGCCCGAAAAACAAGCACCATTGATTGAATTCTTTGAAGACGGCAAATTGCAACCATCACAACCTACATTCTTCGATGATGTTGGCGTGGTACCTAACAAACCATTCCAACCTGTTTATGGAGATGGAGTAATTGATGTTTTGCCAAACAAACCAGCTCAAGGTGTACAATTTGTGGATGAAGTGCCAATGAAACCCTCTGGACAATATTATCCCACAGTCGTTGGTGGACAACCAGTCCAAAAGTTCGGACCTCACTTGATTGAAGACTACAGCGAGGTTATGCCCAAACAACAAGCACCATTAATGGAAATCTTTGAAGAAGGCAAATTGCAACCATCACAACCTGCATTCTTCGATGATGTTGGCGTGGTACCAAACAAACCATTCCAACCTGTTTATGGAGATGGATTGATTGATGTTTTGCCAAACAAACCAGCTCAAGGTGTACAATTTGTGGATGAAGTGCCAATGAAACCCTCTGGACAATATTATCCCACAGTCGTTGGTGGACAACCAGTCCAAAAGTTCGGACCTCACTTAATTGAAGACTACAGCGAGGTTATGCCCAAACAACAAGCACCATTAATGGAAATCTTTGAAGAAGGCAAATTGCAACCATCACAACCTGCATTCTTCGATGATGTTGGCGTGGTACCTAACAAACCATACCAACCTGTTTATGGAGATGGAGTGATTGATGTTTTGCCAAACAAACCAGCTCAAGGTGTACAATTTGTGGATGAAGTTCCAATGAAACCCTCTGGACAATATTATCCCACAGTCGTTGGTGGACAACCAGTCCAAAAGTTCGGACCGCACTTTGTTGAAGATTACAGCGAGGTTATGCCCAAAAAACAAGCACCATTATTGGAAATCTTTGAAGACGGCAAATTGCAACCATCACAACCTGCATTCTTCGATGATGTTGGCGTGGTACCAAACAAACCATTCCAACCTGTTTATGGAGATGGATTGATTGATGTTTTGCCAAACAAACCAGCTCAAGGTGTACAATTTGTGGATGAAGTGCCAATGAAACCCTCTGGACAATATTATCCCACAGTCGTTGGTGGACAACCAGTCCAAAAGTTCGGACCGCACTTAGTTGAAGACTACAGCGAGGTTATGCCCGAAAAACAAGCACCATTGATTGAATTCTTTGAAGAAGGCAAATTGCAACCATCACAACCTACATTCTTCGATGATGTTGGCGTGGTACCTAACAAACCATTCCAACCTGTTTATGGAGATGGAGTAATTGATGTTTTGCCAAACAAACCAGCTCAAGGTGTACAATTTGTGGATGAAGTGCCAATGAAACCCTCTGGACAATATTATCCCACAGTCGTTGGTGGACAACCAGTCCAAAAGTTCGGACCGCACTTTGTTGAAGATTACAGCGAGGTTATGCCCAAAAAACAAGCACCATTATTGGAAATCTTTGAAGACGGCAAATTGCAACCATCACAACCTGCATTCTTCGATGATGTTGGCGTGGTACCAAACAAACCATTCCAACCGGTTTATGGAGATGGATTGATTGATGTTTTGCCAAACAAACCAGCTCAAGGTGTACAATTTGTGGATGAAGTGCCAATGAAACCCTCTGGACAATATTATCCCACAGTCGTTGGTGGACAACCAGTCCAAAAGTTCGGACCGCACTTAGTTGAAGACTACAGCGAGGTTATGCCCAAACAACAAGCACCATTAATGGAAATCTTTGAAGAAGGCAAATTGCAACCATCACAACCTGCATTCTTCGATGATGTTGGCGTGGTACCAAACAAACCATTCCAACCTGTTTATGGAGATGGATTGATTGATGTTTTGCCAAACAAACCAGCTCAAGGTGTACAATTTGTGGATGAAGTGCCAATGAAACCCTCTGGACAATATTATCCCACAGTCGTTGGTGGACAACCAGTCCAAAAGTTCGGACCTCACTTAATTGAAGACTACAGCGAGGTTATGCCCAAACAACAAGCACCATTAATGGAAATCTTTGAAGAAGGCAAATTGCAACCATCACAACCTGCATTCTTCGATGATGTTGGCGTGGTACCTAACAAACCATACCAACCTGTTTATGGAGATGAAGTGATTGGTGTTTTGCCAAACAAACCAGCTCAAGGTGTACAATTTGTGGATGAAGTTCCAATGAAACCCTCTGGACAATATTATCCCACAGTCGTTGGTGGACAACCAGTCCAAAAGTTCGGACCGCACTTTGTTGAAGATTACAGCGAGGTTATGCCCAAAAAACAAGCACCATTGATTGAAATCTTTGAAGACGGCAAATTGCAACCATCACAACCTGCATTCTTCGATGATGTTGGCGTGGTACCAAACAAACCATTCCAACCGGTTTATGGAGATGGATTGATTGATGTTTTGCCAAACAAACCAGCTCAAGGTGTACAATTTGTGGATGAAGTGCCAATGAAACCCTCTGGACAATATTATCCCACAGCCGTTGGTGGACAACCAGTCCAAAAGTTCGGACCGCACTTAGTTGAAGACTACAGCGAGGTTATGCCCAAACAACAAGCACCATTGATTGAAATCTTTGAAGAAGGCAAATTGCAACCATCACAACCTACATTCTTCGATGAAGTTGGCGTGGTACCTAACAAACCATTCCAACCTGTTTATGGAGATGGAGTAATTGATGTTTTGCCAAACAAACCAACAAACAGACAACCAGTCCAAAAGTTCGGACCTCACTTAATTGAAGACTACAGCGAGGTTATGCCCAAACAACAAGCACCATTAATGGAAATCTTTGAAGAAGGCAAATTGCAACCATCACAACCTGCATTCTTCGATGAAGTTGGCGTGGTACCTAACAAACCATACCAACCTGTTTATGGAGATGGAGTGATTGATGTTTTGCCAAACAAACCAGCTCAAGGTGTACAATTTGTGGATGAAGTTCCAATGAAACCCTCTGGACAATATTATCCCACAGTCGTTGGTGGACAACCAGTCCAAAAGTTCGGACCGCACTTTGTTGAAGATTACAGCGAGGTTATGCCCAAACAACAAGCACCATTAATGGAAATCTTTGAAGAAGGCAAATTGCAACCATCACAACCTGCATTCTTCGATGATGTTGGCGTGGTACCAAACAAACCATTCCAACCTGTTTATGGAGATGAAGTGATTGGTGTTTTGCCAAACAAACCAGCTCAAGGTGTACAATTTGTGGATGAAGTTCCAATGAAACCCTCTGGACAATATTATCCCACAGTCGTTGGTGGACAACCAGTCCAAAAGTTCGGACCGCACTTTGTTGAAGATTACAGCGAGGTTATGCCCAAACAACAAGCACCATTATTGGAAATCTTTGAAGACGGCAAATTGCAACCATCACAACCTGCATTCTTCGATGATGTTGGCGTGGTACCAAACAAACCATTCCAACCGGTTTATGGAGATGGATTGATTGATGTTTTGCCAAACAAACCAGCTCAAGGTGTACAATTTGTGGATGAAGTGCCAATGAAACCCTCTGGACAATATTATCCCACAGTCGTTGGTGGACAACCAGTCCAAAAGTTCGGACCGCACTTTGTTGAAGACTACAGCGAGGTTATGCCCGAAAAACAAGCACCATTGATTGAAATCTTTGAAGAAGGCAAATTGCAACCATCACAACCTGCATTCTTCGATGATGTTGGCGTGGTACCTAACAAACCATACCAACCTGTTTATGGAGATGGAGTGATTGATGTTTTGCCAAACAAACCAGCTCAAGGTGTACAATTTGTGGATGAAGTGCCAATGAAACCCTCTGGACAATATTATCCCACAGTCGTTGGTGGACAACCAGTCCAAAAGTTCGGACCGCACTTAGTTGAAGATTACAGCGAGGTTATGCCCAAACAAACACCATTAATGGAAATCTTTGAAGAAGGCAAATTGCAACCATCACAACCTGCATTCTTCGATGATGTTGGCGTGGTACCTAACAAACCATTCCAACCTGTTTATGGAAATGGAGATGGATTGATTGATGTTTTGCCAAACAAACCAGCTCAAGGTGTACAATTTGTGGATGAAGTGTCAATGAAACCCTCTGGACAATATTATCCCACAGCCGTTGGTGGACAACCAGTCCAAAAGTTCGGACCGCACTTAGTTGAAGACTACAGCGAGGTTATGCCCGAAAAACAAGCACCATTGATTGAATTCTTTGAAGACGGCAAATTGCAACCATCACAACCTACATTCTTCGATGATGTTGGCGTGGTACCTAACAAACCATTCCAACCTGTTTATGGAGATGGAGTAATTGATGTTTTGCCAAACAAACCAGCTCAAGGTGTACAATTTGTGGATGAAGTGCCAATGAAACCCTCTGGACAATATTATCCCACAGTCGTTGGTGGACAACCAGTCCAAAAGTTCGGACCTCACTTGATTGAAGACTACAGCGAGGTTATGCCCAAACAACAAGCACCATTAATGGAAATCTTTGAAGAAGGCAAATTGCAACCATCACAACCTACATTCTTCGATGATGTTGGCGTGGTACCTAACAAACCATTCCAACCTGTTTATGGAGATGGAGTAATTGATGTTTTGCCAAACAAACCAGCTCAAGGTGTACAATTTGTGGATGAAGTGCCAATGAAACCCTCTGGACAATATTATCCCACAGTCGTTGGTGGACAACCAGTCCAAAAGTTCGGACCGCACTTAGTTGAAGACTACAGCGAGGTTATGCCCAAACAACAAGCACCATTGATTGAAATCTTTGAAGAAGGCAAATTGCAACCATCACAACCTGCATTCTTCGATGAAGTTGGCGTGGTACCTAACAAACCATTCCAACCTGTTTATGGAGATGGATTGATTGATGTTTTGCCAAACAAACCAGCTCAAGGTGTACAATATGTGGATGAAGTGCCAATGAAACCCTCTGGACAATATTATCCCACAGTCGTTGGTGGACAACCAGTCCAAAAGTTCGGACCGCACTTAGTTGAAGACTACAGCGAGGTTATGCCCAAACAACAAGCACCATTGATTGAAATCTTTGAAGAAGGCAAACTGCAACCATCACAACCTGCATTCTTCGATGAAGTTGGCGTGGTACCTAACAAACCATTCCAACCTGTTTATGGGGATGCATTGATTGATGTTTTGCCAAACAAACCAGCTCAAGGTGTACAATTTGTGGATGAAGTGCCAATGAAACCCTCTGGACAATATTATCCCACAGCCGTTGGTGGACAACCAGTCCAAAAGTTCGGACCGCACTTAGTTGAAGACTACACCGAGTATATGCCCAAACAACAAGCACCATTGATTGAAATCTTTGAAGAAGGCAAATTGCAACCATCACAACCTGCATTCTTCGATGAAGTTGGCGTCGGACCTAACAAACCATTCCAACCTGTTTATGGAGACGGATTGATTGATGTTTTGCCAAACAAACCAGCTCAAGGTGTACAATTTGTGGATGAAGTGCCAATGAAACCCTCTGGACAATATTATCCCACAGCCGTTGGTGGACAACCAGTCCAAAAGTTCGGACCGCACTTAGTTGAAGACTTCAACGAGTATATGCCCGAAAAACAACCACCATTGATTGAAATCTTTGAAGAAGGCAAATTGCAACCATCACAACCAGCATTCTTCGATGAAGTTGGCGCGGTACCTAACAAACCATTCCAACCTGTTTATGGAGATCGATTGATTGATGTTTTGCCAAACAAACCAGCTCAAGGTGTACAATATGTGGATGAAGTGCCAATGAAACCCTCTGGACAATATTATCCCACAGTCGTTGGTGGACAACCAGTCCAAAAGTTCGGACCGCACTTAGTTGAAGACTACAGCGAGTATATGCCCAAACAACAAGCACCATTGATTGAAATCTTTGAAGAAGGCAAATTGCAACCATCACAACCTGCATTCTTCGATGAAGTTGGCGTCGTACCTAACAAACCATTCCAACCTGTTTATGGAGATGGAGTAATTGATGTTTTGTCAAACAAACCAGCTCAAGGTGTACAATTTGTGGATGAAGTGCCAATGAAACCCTCTGGACAATATTATCCCACAGTCGTTGGTGGACAACCAGTCCAAAAGTTCGGACCGCACTTAGTTGAAGACTACAGCGAGGTTATGCCCAAACAACAAGCACCATTGATTGAAATCTTTAAAGAAGGCAAATTGCAACCATCACAACCTGCATTCTTCGATGAAGTTGGCGTCGTACCTAACAAACCATTCCAACCTGTTTATGGAGATGGAGTAATGGATGTTTTGCCAAACAAACCAGCTCAAGGTGTACAATTTGTGGATGAAGTTCCAATGAAACCCTCTGGACAATATTATCCCACAGCCGTTGGTGGACAACCAGTCCAAAAGTTCGGACCGCACTTAGTTGAAGACTACAGCGAGTATATGCCCAAACAACAAGCACCATTGATTGAAATCTTTGAAGAAGGCAAATTGCAACCATCACAACCTGCATTCTTCGATGAAGTTGGCGTGGTACCTAACAAACCATTCCAACCTGTTTATGGAGATGGAGTAATTGATGTTTTGCCAAACAAACCAGCTCAAGGTGTACAATTTGTGGATGAAGTGCCAATGAAACCCTCTGGACAATATTATCCCACAGTCGTTGGTGGACAACCAGTCCAAAAGTTCGGACCGCACTTGGTTGAAGACTACAGCGAGTATATGCCCAAACAACAAGCACCATTGATTGAAATCTTTGAAGAAGGCAAATTGCAACCATCACAACCTGCATTCTTCGATGAAGTTGGCGTGGTATCTAACAAACCATTCATACCTGTTTATGGAGATGGAGTAATTGATGTTTTGCCAAACAAACCAGCTCAAGGTGTACAATTTGTGGATGAAGTGCCAATGAAACCCTCTGGACAATATTATCCCACAGTCGTTGGTGGACAACCAGTCCAAAAGTTCGGACCTCACTTGATTGAAGACTACAGCGAGGTTATGCCCAAACAACAAGCACCATTAATGGAAATCTTTGAAGAAGGCAAATTGCAACCATCACAACCTACATTCTTCGATGATGTTGGCGTGGTACCTAACAAACCATTCCAACCTGTTTATGGAGATGGAGTAATTGATGTTTTGCCAAACAAACCAGCTCAAGGTGTACAATTTGTGGATGAAGTGCCAATGAAACCCTCTGGACAATATTATCCCACAGCCGTTGGTGGACAACCAGTCCAAAAGTTCGGACCGCACTTAGTTGAAGACTACAGCGAGGTTATGCCCAAACAACAAGCACCATTGATTGAAATCTTTGAAGAAGGCAAATTGCAACCATCACAACCTGCATTCTTCGATGAAGTTGGCGTGGTACCTAACAAACCATTCCAACCTGTTTATGGAGATGGATTGATTGATGTTTTGCCAAACAAACCAGCTCAAGGTGTACAATATGTGGATGAAGTGCCAATGAAACCCTCTGGACAATATTATCCCACAGTCGTTGGTGGACAACCAGTCCAAAAGTTCGGACCGCACTTAGTTGAAGACTACAGCGAGGTTATGCCCAAACAACAAGCACCATTGATTGAAATCTTTGAAGAAGGCAAACTGCAACCATCACAACCTGCATTCTTCGATGAAGTTGGCGTGGTACCTAACAAACCATTCCAACCTGTTTATGGGGATGCATTGATTGATGTTTTGCCAAACAAACCAGCTCAAGGTGTACAATTTGTGGATGAAGTGCCAATGAAACCCTCTGGACAATATTATCCCACAGCCGTTGGTGGACAACCAGTCCAAAAGTTCGGACCGCACTTAGTTGAAGACTACACCGAGTATATGCCCAAACAACAAGCACCATTGATTGAAATCTTTGAAGAAGGCAAATTGCAACCATCACAACCTGCATTCTTCGATGAAGTTGGCGTCGGACCTAACAAACCATTCCAACCTGTTTATGGAGACGTATTGATTGATGTTTTGCCAAACAAACCAGCTCAAGGTGTACAATTTGTGGATGAAGTGCCAATGAAACCCTCTGGACAATATTATCCCACAGCCGTTGGTGGACAACCAGTCCAAAAGTTCGGACCGCACTTAGTTGAAGACTTCAACGAGTATATGCCCGAAAAACAACCACCATTGATTGAAATCTTTGAAGAAGGCAAATTGCAACCATCACAACCAGCATTCTTCGATGAAGTTGGCGCGGTACCTAACAAACCATTCCAACCTGTTTATGGAGATCGATTGATTGATGTTTTGCCAAACAAACCAGCTCAAGGTGTACAATATGTGGATGAAGTGCCAATGAAACCCTCTGGACAATATTATCCCACAGTCGTTGGTGGACAACCAGTCCAAAAGTTCGGACCGCACTTAGTTGAAGACTACAGCGAGTATATGCCCAAACAACAAGCACCATTGATTGAAATCTTTGAAGAAGGCAAATTGCAACCATCACAACCTGCATTCTTCGATGAAGTTGGCGTCGTACCTAACAAACCATTCCAACCTGTTTATGGAGATGGAGTAATTGATGTTTTGTCAAACAAACCAGCTCAAGGTGTACAATTTGTGGATGAAGTGCCAATGAAACCCTCTGGACAATATTATCCCACAGTCGTTGGTGGACAACCAGTCCAAAAGTTCGGACCGCACTTAGTTGAAGACTACAGCGAGGTTATGCCCAAACAACAAGCACCATTGATTGAAATCTTTAAAGAAGGCAAATTGCAACCATCACAACCTGCATTCTTCGATGAAGTTGGCGTCGTACCTAACAAACCATTCCAACCTGTTTATGGAGATGGAGTAATGGATGTTTTGCCAAACAAACCAGCTCAAGGTGTACAATTTGTGGATGAAGTTCCAATGAAACCCTCTGGACAATATTATCCCACAGCCGTTGGTGGACAACCAGTCCAAAAGTTCGGACCGCACTTAGTTGAAGACTACAGCGAGTATATGCCCAAACAACAAGCACCATTGATTGAAATCTTTGAAGAAGGCAAATTGCAACCATCACAACCTGCATTCTTCGATGAAGTTGGCGTGGTACCTAACAAACCATTCCAACCTGTTTATGGAGATGGAGTAATTGATGTTTTGCCAAACAAACCAGCTCAAGGTGTACAATTTGTGGATGAAGTGCCAATGAAACCCTCTGGACAATATTATCCCACAGTCGTTGGTGGACAACCAGTCCAAAAGTTCGGACCGCACTTGGTTGAAGACTACAGCGAGTATATGCCCAAACAACAAGCACCATTGATTGAAATCTTTGAAGAAGGCAAATTGCAACCATCACAACCTGCATTCTTCGATGAAGTTGGCGTGGTATCTAACAAACCATTCATACCTGTTTATGGAGATGGAGTAATGGATGTTTTGCCAAACAAACCAGCTCAAGGTGTACAATTTGTGGATGAAGTGCCAATGAAACCCTCTGGACAATATTATCCCACAGCCGTTGGTGGACAACCAGTCCAAAAGTTCGGACCGCACTTAGTTGAAGACTACAACGAGTATATGCCCGAAAAACAAGCACCATTGATTGAAATCTTTGAAGAAGGCAAATTGCAACCATCACAACCTGCATTCTTCGATGAAGTTGGCGTGGTACCTAACAAACCATTCCAACCTGTTTATGGAGATGGAGTAATTGATGTTTTGCCAAACAAACCAGCTCAAGGTGTACAATTTGTGGATGAAGTGCCAATGAAACCCTCTGGACAATATTATCCCACAGCCGTTGGTGGACAACCAGTCCAAAAGTTCGGACCGCGCTTAGTTGAAGACTACAGCGAGTATATGCCCAAACAACAAGCACCATTGATTGAAATCTTTGAAGAAGGCAAATTGCAACCATCACAACCTGCATTCTTCGATGAAGTTGGCGTGGTACCTAACAAACCATTCCAACCTGTTTATGGAGATGGAGTAATGGATGTTTTGCCAAACAAACCAGCTCAAGGTGTACAATTTGTGGATGAAGTGCCAATGAAACCCTCTGGACAATATTATCCCACAGCCGTTGGTGGACAACCAGTCCAAAAGTTCGGACCGCACTTAGTTGAAGACTACAGCGAGTATATGCCCAAACAACAAGCACCATTGATTGAAATCTTTGAAGAAGGCAAATTGCAACCATCACAACCTGCATTCTTCGATGAAGTTGGCGTCGTACCTAACAAACCATTCCAACCTGTTTATGGAGATGGAGTAATTGATGTTTTGCCAAATAAACCAGCTCAAGGTGTACAATTTGTGGATGAAGTGCCAATGAAACCCTCTGGACAATATTATCCCACAGTCGTTGGTGGACAACCAGTCCAAAAGTTCGGACCGCACTTAGTTGAAGACTACAGCGAGTATATGCCCAAACAACAAGCACCATTGATTGAAATCTTTGAAGAAGGCAAATTGCAACCATCACAACCTGCATTCTTCGATGAAGTTGGCGTGGTACCTAACAAACCATTCCAACCTGTTTATGGAGATGGAGTAATGGATGTTTTGCCAAACAAACCAGCTCAAGGTGTACAATTTGTGGATGAAGTGCCAATGAAACCCTCTGGACAATATTATCCCACAGTCGTTGGTGGACAACCAGTCCAAAAGTTCGGACCGCACTTAGTTGAAGACTACAGCGAGTATATGCCCGAAAAACAACCACCATTGATTAAAATGTTTGAAGAAGGCAAATTGCAACCATCACAACCTGCATTCTTCGATGAAGTTGGCGTCGTACCTAACAAACCATTCCAACCTGTTTATGGAGATGGAGTGTTTGATGTTTTGCCAAACAAACCAGCTCAAGGTGTACAATTTGTGGATGAAGTGCCAATGAAACCCTCTGGACAATATTATCCCACAGCCGTTGGTGGACAACCAGTCCAAAAGTTCGGACCGCACTTTGTTGAAGACTACAGCGAGGTTATGCCCAAACAACAAGCACCATTGATTGAAATCTTTGAAGAAGGCAAATTGCAACCATCACAACCTACATTCTTCGATGAAGTTGGCGTGGTACCTAACAAACCATTCCAACCTGTTTATGGAGATGGATTGATTGATGTTTTGCCAAACAAACCAGCTCAAGGTGTACAATTTGTGGATGAAGTGCCAATGAAACCCTCTGGACAATATTATCCCACAGCCGATGGTGGACAACCAGTCCAAAAGTTCGGACCGCACTTTGTTGAAGACTACAGCGAGGTTATGCCCAAACAACAAGCACCATTGATTGAAATCTTTGAAGAAGGCAAATTGCAACCATCACAACCTGCATTCTTCGATGAAGTTGGCGTCGTACCTAACAAACCATTCCAACCTGTTTATGGAGATGGAGTAATTGATGTTTTGCCAAACAAACCAGCTCAAGGTGTACAATATGTGGATGAAGTGCCAATGAAACCCTCTGGACAATATTATCCCACAGCCGTTGGTGGACAACCAGTCCAAAAGTTCGGACCGCACTTAGTTGAAGACTACAGCGAGGTTATGCCCAAACAACAAGCACCATTGATTGAAATCTTTGAAGAAGGCAAATTGCAACCATCACAACCTACATTCTTCGATGAAGTTGGCGTGGTACCTAACAAACCATTCCAACCTGTTTATGGAGATGGATTGATTGATGTTTTGCCAAACAAACCAGCTCAAGGTGTACAATTTGTGGATGAAGTGCCAATGAAACCCTCTGGACAATATTATCCCACAGTCGTTGGTGGACAACCAGTCCAAAAGTTCGGACCGCACTTAGTTGAAGACTACAGCGAGTATATGCCCAAACAACAAGCACCATTGATTGAAATCTTTGAAGAAGGCAAATTGCAACCATCACAACCTGCATTCTTCGATGAAGTTGGCGTGGTACCTAACAAACCATTCCAACCTGTTTATGGAGATGGATTGATTGATGTTTTGCCAAACAAACAAGCTCAAGGTGTACAATTTGTGGATGAAGTGCCAATGAAACCCTCTGGACAATATTATCCCACAGCCGATGGTGGACAACCAGTCCAAAAGTTCGGACCGCACTTTGTTGAAGACTACAGCGAGGTTATGCCCAAACAACAAGCACCATTGATTGAAATCTTTGAAGAAGGCAAATTGCAACCATCACAACCTGCATTCTTCGATGAAGTTGGCGTCGTACCTAACAAACCATTCCAACCTGTTTATGGAGATGGAGTAATTGATGTTTTGCCAAACAAACCAGCTCAAGGTGTACAATATGTGGATGAAGTGCCAATGAAACCCTCTGGACAATATTATCCCACAGCCGTTGGTGGACAACCAGTCCAAAAGTTCGGACCGCACTTAGTTGAAGACTACAGCGAGGTTATGCCCAAACAACAAGCACCATTGATTGAAATCTTTGAAGAAGGCAAATTGCAACCATCACAACCTACATTCTTCGATGAAGTTGGCGTGGTACCTAACAAACCATTCCAACCTGTTTATGGAGATGGATTGATTGATGTTTTGCCAAACAAACCAGCTCAAGGTGTACAATTTGTGGATGAAGTGCCAATGAAACCCTCTGGACAATATTATCCCACAGTCGTTGGTGGACAACCAGTCCAAAAGTTCGGACCGCACTTAGTTGAAGACTACAGCGAGTATATGCCCAAACAACAAGCACCATTGATTGAAATCTTTGAAGAAGGCAAATTGCAACCATCACAACCTGCATTCTTCGATGAAGTTGGCGTCGTACCTAACAAACCCTTCCAACCTGTTTATGGAGATGGAGTAATTGATGTTTTGCCAAACAAACCAGCTCAAGGTGTACAATATGTGGATGAAGTGCCAATGAAACCCTCTGGACAATATTATCCCACAGCCGTTGGTGGACAACCAGTCCAAAAGTTCGGACCGCACTTAGTTGAAGACTACAGCGAGTATATGCCCAAACAACAAGCACCATTGATTGAAATCTTTGAAGAAGGCAAATTGCAACCATCACAACCTACATTCTTCGATGATGTTGGCGTGGTACCTAACAAACCATTCCAACCTGTTTATGGAGATGGATTGATTGATGTTTTGCCAAACAAACAAGCTCAAGGTGTACAATTTGTGGATGAAGTGCCAATGAAACCCTCTGGACAATATTATCCCACAGTCGTTGGTGGACAACCAGTCCAAAAGTTCGGACCGCACTTAGTTGAAGACTACAACGGGTATATGCCCAAACAACAAGCACCATTGATTGAAATCTTTGAAGAAGGCAAATTGCAACCATCACAACCTGCATTCTTCGATGAAGTTGGCGTGGTACACACAAACAAACCATTCCAACCTGTTTATGGAGATGGAGTGATTGATGTTTTGCCAAACAAACCAGCTCAAGGTGTACAATTTGTGGATGAAGTGCCAATGAAACCCTCTGGACAATATTATCCCACAGTCGTTGGTGGACAACCAGTCCAAAAGTTCGGACCGCACTTTGTTGAAGACTACAGCGAGGTTATGCCCGAAAAACAAGCACCATTGATTGAAATCTTTGAAGAAGGCAAATTGCAACCATCACAACCTGCATTCTTCGATGAAGTTGGCGTCGTACCTAACAAACCATTCCAACCTGTTTATGGAGGTGGAGTGATTGATGTTTTGCCAAACAAACCAGCTCAAGGTGTACAATTTGTGGATGAAGTGCCAATGAAACCCTCTGGACAATATTATCCCACAGTCGTTGGTGGACAACCAGTCCAAAAGTTCGGACCGCACTTAGTTGAAGACTACAGCGAGTATATGCCCAAACAACAAACACCATTGATTGAAATCTTTGAAGAAGGCAAATTGCAACCATCACAACCTGCATTCTACGATGAAGTTGGCGTGGTACCTAACAAACCATTCCAACCTGTTTATGGAGATGGATTGATTGATGTTTTGCCAAACAAACAAGCTCAAGGTGTACAATATGTGGATGAAGTGCCAATGAAACCCTCTGGACAATATTATCCCACAGCCGTTGGTGGACAACCAGTCCAAAAGTTCGGACCGCACTTAGTTGAAGACTACAGCGAGGTTATGCCCAAACAACAAGCACCATTGATTGAAATCTTTGAAGAAGGCAAATTGCAACCATCACAACCTGCATTCTTCGATGAAGTTGGCGTGGTATCTAACAAACCATTCCAACCTGTTTATGGAGATGGAGTAATTGATGTTTTGCCAAACAAACCAGCTCAAGGTGTACAATTTGTGGATGAAGTGCCAATGAAACCCTCTGGACAATATTACCCCACAGCCGTTGGTGGACAACCAGTCCAAAAGTTCGGACCGCACTTAGTTGAAGACTACAGCGAGTATATGCCCAAACAACAAGCACCATTGATTGAAATCTTTGAAGAAGGCAAATTGCAACCATCACAACCTGCATTCTTCGATGAAGTTGGCGTCATACCTAACAAACCATTCCAACCTGTTTATGGAGATGGAGTAATTGATGTTTTGCCAAACAAACCAGCTCAAGGTGTACAATTTGTGGATGAAGTGCCAATGAAACCCTCTGGACAATATTACCCCACAGCCGTTGGTGGACAACCAGTCCAAAAGTTCGGACCGCACTTAGTTGAAGACTACAGCGAGTATATGCCCAAACAACAAGCACCATTGATTGAAATCTTTGAAGAAGGCAAATTGCAACCATCACAACCTGCATTCTTCGATGAAGTTGGCGTCGTACCTAACAAACCATTCCAACCTGTTTATGGAGATGGAGTAATGGATGTTTTGCCAAACAAACCAGCTCAAGGTGTACAATTTGTGGATGAAGTGCCAATGAAACCCTCTGGACAATATTATCCCACAGCCGTTGGTGGACAACCAGTCCAAAAGTTCGGACCGCACTTTGTTGAAGACTACAGCGAGGTTATGCGCAAACAACAAGCACCATTGATTGAAATCTTTGAAGAAGGCAAATTGCAACCATCACAACCTACATTTTTCGATGAAGTTGGCGTGGTACCTAACAAACCATTCCAACCTGTTTATGGAGATGGATTGATTGATGTTTTGCCAAACAAACCAGCTCAAGGTGTACAATTTGTGGATGAAGTGCCAATGAAACCCTCTGGACAATATTATCCCACAGCCGTTGGTGGACAACCAGTCCAAAAGTTCGGACCGCACTTAGTTGAAGACTACAGCGAGGTTATGCCCAAACAACAAGCACCATTGATTGAAATCTTTGAAGAAGGCAAATTGCAACCATCACAACCTGCATTCTTCGATGAAGTTGGCGTGGTACCTAACAAACCATTCCAACCTGTTTATGGAGATGGATTGATTGATGTTTTGCCAAACAAACCAGCTCAAGGTGTACAATTTGTGGATGAAGTGCCAATGAAACCCTCTGGACAATATTATCCCACAGCCGTTGGTGGACAACCAGTCCAAAAGTTCGGACCGCACTTAGTTGAAGACTACAGCGAGTATATGCCCAAACAACAAGCACCATTGATTGAAATCTTTGAAGAAGGCAAATTGCAACCATCACAACCTGCATTCTTCGATGAAGTTGGCGTCGTACCTAACAAACCATTCCAACCTGTTTATGGAGATGGAGTAATTGATGTTTTGCCAAACAAACCAGCTCAAGGTGTACAATATGTGGATGAAGTGCCAATGAAACCCTCTGGACAATATTACCCCACAGCCGTTGGTGGACAACCAGTCCAAAAGTTCGGACCGCACTTAGTTGAAGACTACAGCGAGTATATGCCCAAACAACAAGCACCATTGATTGAAATCTTTGAAGAAGGCAAATTGCAACCATCACAACCTGCATTCTTCGATGAAGTTGGCGTCGTACCTAACAAACCATTCCAACCTGTTTATGGAGATGGAGTAATTGATGTTTTGCCAAACAAACCAGCTCAAGGTGTACAATTTGTGGATGAAGTGCCAATGAAACCCTCTGGACAATATTATCCCACAGCCGTTGGTGGACAACCAGTCCAAAAGTTCGGACCGCACTTAGTTGAAGACTACAGCGAGGTTATGCCCAAACAACAAGCACCATTGATTGAAATCTTTGAAGAAGGCAAATTGCAACCATCACAACCTGCATTGTTCGATGATGTTGGCGTCATACCTAACAAACCATTCCAACCTGTTTATGGAGATGGAGTAATTGATGTTTTGCCAAACAAACCAGCTCAAGGTGTACAATTTGTGGATGAAGTGCCAATGAAACCCTCTGGACAATATTATCCCACAGCCGTTGGTGGACAACCAGTCCAAAAGTTCGGACCGCACTTAGTTGAAGACTACAGCGAGTATATGCCCAAACAACAAGCACCATTGATTGAAATCTTTGAAGAAGGCAAATTGCAACCATCACAACCTGCATTCTTCGATGAAGTTGGCGTCGTACCTAACAAACCATTCCAACCTGTTTATGGAGATGGAGTGTTTGATGTTTTGCCAAACAAACCAGCTCAAGGTGTACAATTTGTGGATGAAGTGCCAATGAAACCCTCTGGACAATATTATCCCACAGCCGTTGGTGGACAACCAGTCCAAAAGTTCGGACCGCACTTTGTTGAAGACTACAGCGAGGTTATGCCCAAACAACAAGCACCATTGATTGAAATCTTTGAAGAAGGCAAATTGCAACCATCACAACCTACATTCTTCGATGAAGTTGGCGTGGTACCTAACAAACCATTCCAACCTGTTTATGGAGATGGATTGATTGATGTTTTGCCAAACAAACCAGCTCAAGGTGTACAATTTGTGGATGAAGTGCCAATGAAACCCTCTGGACAATATTATCCCACAGCCGTTGGTGGACAACCAGTCCAAAAGTTCGGACCGCACTTAGTTGAAGACTACAGCGAGGTTATGCCCAAACAACAAGCACCATTGATTGAAATCTTTGAAGAAGGCAAATTGCAACCATCACAACCTACATTCTTCGATGAAGTTGGCGTGGTACCTAACAAACCATTCCAACCTGTTTATGGAGATGGATTGATTGATGTTTTGCCAAACAAACCAGCTCAAGGTGTACAATTTGTGGATGAAGTGCCAATGAAACCCTCTGGACAATATTATCCCACAGTCGTTGGTGGACAACCAGTCCAAAAGTTCGGACCGCACTTAGTTGAAGACTACAGCGAGTATATGCCCAAACAACAAACACCATTAATGGAAATCTTTGAAGAAGGCAAATTGCAACCATCACAACCTGCATTCTTCGATGAAGTTGGCGTGGTACCTAACAAACCATTCCAACCTGTTTATGGAGATGGATTGATTGATGTTTTGCCAAACAAACAAGCTCAAGGTGTACAATTTGTGGATGAAGTGCCAATGAAACCCTCTGGACAATATTATCCCACAGCCGATGGTGGACAACCAGTCCAAAAGTTCGGACCGCACTTTGTTGAAGACTACAGCGAGGTTATGCCCAAACAACAAGCACCATTGATTGAAATCTTTGAAGAAGGCAAATTGCAACCATCACAACCTGCATTCTTCGATGAAGTTGGCGTCGTACCTAACAAACCATTCCAACCTGTTTATGGAGATGGAGTAATTGATGTTTTGCCAAACAAACCAGCTCAAGGTGTACAATATGTGGATGAAGTGCCAATGAAACCCTCTGGACAATATTATCCCACAGCCGTTGGTGGACAACCAGTCCAAAAGTTCGGACCGCACTTAGTTGAAGACTACAGCGAGGTTATGCCCAAACAACAAGCACCATTGATTGAAATCTTTGAAGAAGGCAAATTGCAACCATCACAACCTACATTCTTCGATGAAGTTGGCGTGGTACCTAACAAACCATTCCAACCTGTTTATGGAGATGGATTGATTGATGTTTTGCCAAACAAACCAGCTCAAGGTGTACAATTTGTGGATGAAGTGCCAATGAAACCCTCTGGACAATATTATCCCACAGTCGTTGGTGGACAACCAGTCCAAAAGTTCGGACCGCACTTAGTTGAAGACTACAGCGAGTATATGCCCAAACAACAAGCACCATTGATTGAAATCTTTGAAGAAGGCAAATTGCAACCATCACAACCTGCATTCTTCGATGAAGTTGGCGTCGTACCTAACAAACCCTTCCAACCTGTTTATGGAGATGGAGTAATTGATGTTTTGCCAAACAAACCAGCTCAAGGTGTACAATATGTGGATGAAGTGCCAATGAAACCCTCTGGACAATATTATCCCACAGCCGTTGGTGGACAACCAGTCCAAAAGTTCGGACCGCACTTAGTTGAAGACTACAGCGAGTATATGCCCAAACAACAAGCACCATTGATTGAAATCTTTGAAGAAGGCAAATTGCAACCATCACAACCTACATTCTTCGATGATGTTGGCGTGGTACCTAACAAACCATTCCAACCTGTTTATGGAGATGGATTGATTGATGTTTTGCCAAACAAACAAGCTCAAGGTGTACAATTTGTGGATGAAGTGCCAATGAAACCCTCTGGACAATATTATCCCACAGTCGTTGGTGGACAACCAGTCCAAAAGTTCGGACCGCACTTAGTTGAAGACTACAACGAGTATATGCCCAAACAACAAGCACCATTGATTGAAATCTTTGAAGAAGGCAAATTGCAACCATCACAACCTGCATTCTTCGATGAAGTTGGCGTGGTACACACAAACAAACCATTCCAACCTGTTTATGGAGATGGAGTGATTGATGTTTTGCCAAACAAACCAGCTCAAGGTGTACAATTTGTGGATGAAGTGCCAATGAAACCCTCTGGACAATATTATCCCACAGTCGTTGGTGGACAACCAGTCCAAAAGTTCGGACCGCACTTTGTTGAAGACTACAGCGAGGTTATGCCCGAAAAACAAGCACCATTGATTGAAATCTTTGAAGAAGGCAAATTGCAACCATCACAACCTGCATTCTTCGATGAAGTTGGCGTCGTACCTAACAAACCATTCCAACCTGTTTATGGAGGTGGAGTGATTGATGTTTTGCCAAACAAACCAGCTCAAGGTGTACAATTTGTGGATGAAGTGCCAATGAAACCCTCTGGACAATATTATCCCACAGTCGTTGGTGGACAACCAGTCCAAAAGTTCGGACCGCACTTAGTTGAAGACTACAGCGAGGTTATGCCCAAACAACAAGCACCATTGATTGAAATCTTTGAAGAAGGCAAATTGCAACCATCACAACCTGCATTCTTCGATGAAGTTGGCGTGGTATCTAACAAACCATTCCAACCTGTTTATGGAGATGGAGTAATTGATGTTTTGCCAAACAAACCAGCTCAAGGTGTACAATTTGTGGATGAAGTGCCAATGAAACCCTCTGGACAATATTATCCCACAGCCGTTGGTGGACAACCAGTCCAAAAGTTCGGACCGCACTTAGTTGAAGACTACAGCGAGTATATGCCCAAACAACAAGCACCATTGATTGAAATCTTTGAAGAAGGCAAATTGCAACCATCACAACCTGCATTCTTCGATGAAGTTGGCGTCATACCTAACAAACCATTCCAACCTGTTTATGGAGATGGAGTAATTGATGTTTTGCCAAACAAACCAGCTCAAGGTGTACAATTTGTGGATGAAGTGCCAATGAAACCCTCTGGACAATATTACCCCACAGCCGTTGGTGGACAACCAGTCCAAAAGTTCGGACCGCACTTAGTTGAAGACTACAGCGAGTATATGCCCAAACAACAAGCACCATTGATTGAAATCTTTGAAGAAGGCAAATTGCAACCATCACAACCTGCATTCTTCGATGAAGTTGGCGTCGTACCTAACAAACCATTCCAACCTGTTTATGGAGATGGAGTGTTTGATGTTTTGCCAAACAAACCAGCTCAAGGTGTACAATTTGTGGATGAAGTGCCAATGAAACCCTCTGGACAATATTATCCCACAGCCGTTGGTGGACAACCAGTCCAAAAGTTCGGACCGCACTTTGTTGAAGACTACAGCGAGGTTATGCGCAAACAACAAGCACCATTGATTGAAATCTTTGAAGAAGGCAAATTGCAACCATCACAACCTACATTCTTCGATGAAGTTGGCGTGGTACCTAACAAACCATTCCAACCTGTTTATGGAGATGGATTGATTGATGTTTTGCCAAACAAACCAGCTCAAGGTGTACAATTTGTGGATGAAGTGCCAATGAAACCCTCTGGACAATATTATCCCACAGCCGTTGGTGGACAACCAGTCCAAAAGTTCGGACCGCACTTAGTTGAAGACTACAGCGAGGTTATGCCCAAACAACAAGCACCATTGATTGAAATCTTTGAAGAAGGCAAATTACAACCATCACAACCTGCATTCTTCGATGAAGTTGGCGTGGTACCTAACAAACCATTCCAACCTGTTTATGGAGATGGATTGATTGATGTTTTGCCAAACAAACCAGCTCAAGGTGTACAATTTGTGGATGAAGTGCCAATGAAACCCTCTGGACAATATTATCCCACAGCCGTTGGTGGACAACCAGTCCAAAAGTTCGGACCGCACTTAGTTGAAGACTACAGCGAGTATATGCCCAAACAACAAGCACCATTGATTGAAATCTTTGAAGAAGGCAAATTGCAACCATCACAACCTGCATTCTTCGATGAAGTTGGCGTCGTACCTAACAAACCATTCCAACCTGTTTATGGAGATGGAGTAATTGATGTTTTGCCAAACAAACCAGCTCAAGGTGTACAATATGTGGATGAAGTGCCAATGAAACCCTCTGGACAATATTACCCCACAGCCGTTGGTGGACAACCAGTCCAAAAGTTCGGACCGCACTTAGTTGAAGACTACAGCGAGTATATGCCCAAACAACAAGCACCATTGATTGAAATCTTTGAAGAAGGCAAATTGCAACCATCACAACCTGCATTCTTCGATGAAGTTGGCGTCGTACCTAACAAACCATTCCAACCTGTTTATGGAGATGGAGTAATTGATGTTTTGCCAAACAAACCAGCTCAAGGTGTACAATTTGTGGATGAAGTGCCAATGAAACCCTCTGGACAATATTATCCCACAGCCGTTGGTGGACAACCAGTCCAAAAGTTCGGACCGCACTTAGTTGAAGACTACAGCGAGGTTATGCCCAAACAACAAGCACCATTGATTGAAATCTTTGAAGAAGGCAAATTGCAACCATCACAACCTGCATTCTTCGATGAAGTTGGCGTGGTATCTAACAAACCATTCCAACCTGTTTATGGAGATGGAGTAATTGATGTTTTGCCAAACAAACCAGCTCAAGGTGTACAATTTGTGGATGAAGTGCCAATGAAACCCTCTGGACAATATTATCCCACAGCCGTTGGTGGACAACCAGTCCAAAAGTTCGGACCGCACTTAGTTGAAGACTACAGCGAGTATATGCCCAAACAACAAGCACCATTGATTGAAATCTTTGAAGAAGGCAAATTGCAACCATCACAACCTGCATTCTTCGATGAAGTTGGCGTCGTACCTAACAAACCATTCCAACCTGTTTATGGAGATGGAGTGTTTGATGTTTTGCCAAACAAACCAGCTCAAAGTGTACAATTTGTGGATGAAGTGCCAATGAAACCCTCTGGACAATATTATCCCACAGCCGTTGGTGGACAACCAGTCCAAAAGTTCGGACCGCACTTTGTTGAAGACTACAGCGAGGTTATGCCCAAACAACAAGCACCATTGATTGAAATCTTTGAAGAAGGCAAATTGCAACCATCACAACCTACATTCTTCGATGAAGTTGGCATGGTACCTAACAAACCATTCCAACCTGTTTATGGAGATGGATTGATTGATGTTTTGCCAAACAAACCAGCTCAAGGTGTACAATTTGTGGATGAAGTGCCAATGAAACCCTCTGGACAATATTATCCCACAGCCGATGGTGGACAACCAGTCCAAAAGTTCGGACCGCACTTTGTTGAAGACTACAGCGAGTATATGCCCAAACAACAAGCACCATTGATTGAAATCTTTGAAGAAGGCAAATTGCAACCATCACAACCTGCATTCTTCGATGAAGTTGGCGTCGTACCTAACAAACCATTCCAACCTGTTTATGGAGATGGAGTAATTGATGTTTTGCCAAACAAACCAGCTCAAGGTGTACAATATGTGGATGAAGTGCCAATGAAACCCTCTGGACAATATTATCCCACAGCCGTTGGTGGACAACCAGTCCAAAAGTTCGGACCGCACTTTGTTGAAGACTACAGCGAGGTTATGCCCAAACAACAAGCACCATTGATTGAAATCTTTGAAGAAGGCAAATTGCAACCATCACAACCTACATTCTTCGATGAAGTTGGCATGGTACCTAACAAACCATTCCAACCTGTTTATGGAGATGGATTGATTGATGTTTTGCCAAACAAACCAGCTCAAGGTGTACAATTTGTGGATGAAGTGCCAATGAAACCCTCTGGACAATATTATCCCACAGTCGTTGGTGGACAACCAGTCCAAAAGTTCGGACCGCACTTAGTTGAAGACTACAACGAGTATATGCCCAAACAACAAGCACCATTGATTGAAATCTTTGAAGAAGGCAAATTGCAACCATCACAACCTACATTCTTCGATGATGTTGGCGTGGTACCTAACAAACCATTCCAACCTGTTTATGGAGATGGATTGATTGATGTTTTGCCAAACAAACAAGCTCAAGGTGTACAATTTGTGGATGAAGTGCCAATGAAACCCTCTGGACAATATTATCCCACAGTCGTTGGTGGACAACCAGTCCAAAAGTTCGGACCGCACTTAGTTGAAGACTACAACGAGTATATGCCCAAACAACAAGCACCATTGATTGAAATCTTTGAAGAAGGCAAATTGCAACCATCACAACCTGCATTCTTCGATGAAGTTGGCGTGGTACACACAAACAAACCATTCCAACCTGTTTATGGAGATGGAGTGATTGATGTTTTGCCAAACAAACCAGCTCAAGGTGTACAATTTGTGGATGAAGTGCCAATGAAACCCTCTGGACAATATTATCCCACAGTCGTTGGTGGACAACCAGTCCAAAAGTTCGGACCGCACTTTGTTGAAGACTACAGCGAGGTTATGCCCGAAAAACAAGCACCATTGATTGAAATCTTTGAAGAAGGCAAATTGCAACCATCACAACCTGCATTCTTCGATGAAGTTGGCGTCGTACCTAACAAACCATTCCAACCTGTTTATGGAGGTGGAGTGATTGATGTTTTGCCAAACAAACCAGCTCAAGGTGTACAATTTGTGGATGAAGTGCCAATGAAACCCTCTGGACAATATTATCCCACAGTCGTTGGTGGACAACCAGTCCAAAAGTTCGGACCGCACTTTGTTGAAGACTACAGCGAGGTTATGCCCAAACAACAAGCACCATTGATTGAAATCTTTGAAGAAGGCAAATTGCAACCATCACAACCTACATTCTTCGATGAAGTTGGCATGGTACCTAACAAACCATTCCAACCTGTTTATGGAGATGGATTGATTGATGTTTTGCCAAACAAACCAGCTCAAGGTGTACAATTTGTGGATGAAGTGCCAATGAAACCCTCTGGACAATATTATCCCACAGTCGTTGGTGGACAACCAGTCCAAAAGTTCGGACCGCACTTAGTTGAAGACTACAACGAGTATATGCCCAAACAACAAGCACCATTGATTGAAATCTTTGAAGAAGGCAAATTGCAACCATCACAACCTACATTCTTCGATGATGTTGGCGTGGTACCTAACAAACCATTCCAACCTGTTTATGGAGATGGATTGATTGATGTTTTGCCAAACAAACAAGCTCAAGGTGTACAATTTGTGGATGAAGTGCCAATGAAACCCTCTGGACAATATTATCCCACAGTCGTTGGTGGACAACCAGTCCAAAAGTTCGGACCGCACTTAGTTGAAGACTACAACGAGTATATGCCCAAACAACAAGCACCATTGATTGAAATCTTTGAAGAAGGCAAATTGCAACCATCACAACCTGCATTCTTCGATGAAGTTGGCGTGGTACACACAAACAAACCATTCCAACCTGTTTATGGAGATGGAGTGATTGATGTTTTGCCAAACAAACCAGCTCAAGGTGTACAATTTGTGGATGAAGTGCCAATGAAACCCTCTGGACAATATTATCCCACAGTCGTTGGTGGACAACCAGTCCAAAAGTTCGGACCGCACTTTGTTGAAGACTACAGCGAGGTTATGCCCGAAAAACAAGCACCATTGATTGAAATCTTTGAAGAAGGCAAATTGCAACCATCACAACCTGCATTCTTCGATGAAGTTGGCGTCGTACCTAACAAACCATTCCAACCTGTTTATGGAGGTGGAGTGATTGATGTTTTGCCAAACAAACCAGCTCAAGGTGTACAATTTGTGGATGAAGTGCCAATGAAACCCTCTGGACAATATTATCCCACAGTCGTTGGTGGACAACCAGTCCAAAAGTTCGGACCGCACTTAGTTGAAGACTACAGCGAGGTTATGCCCAAACAACAAGCACCATTGATTGAAATCTTTGAAGAAGGCAAATTGCAACCATCACAACCTGCATTCTTCGATGAAGTTGGCGTGGTATCTAACAAACCATTCCAACCTGTTTATGGAGATGGAGTAATTGATGTTTTGCCAAACAAACCAGCTCAAGGTGTACAATTTGTGGATGAAGTGCCAATGAAACCCTCTGGACAATATTATCCCACAGTCGTTGGTGGACAACCAGTCCAAAAGTTCGGACCGCACTTTGTTGAAGACTACAGCGAGGTTATGCCCGAAAAACAAGCACCATTGATTGAAATCTTTGAAGAAGGCAAATTGCAACCATCACAACCTGCATTCTTCGATGAAGTTGGCGTCGTACCTAACAAACCATTCCAACCTGTTTATGGAGGTGGAGTGATTGATGTTTTGCCAAACAAACCAGCTCAAGGTGTACAATTTGTGGATGAAGTGCCAATGAAACCCTCTGGACAATATTATCCCACAGTCGTTGGTGGACAACCAGTCCAAAAGTTCGGACCGCACTTTGTTGAAGACTACAGCGAGGTTATGCCCAAACAACAAGCACCATTGATTGAAATCTTTGAAGAAGGCAAATTGCAACCATCACAACCTACATTCTTCGATGAAGTTGGCATGGTACCTAACAAACCATTCCAACCTGTTTATGGAGATGGATTGATTGATGTTTTGCCAAACAAACCAGCTCAAGGTGTACAATTTGTGGATGAAGTGCCAATGAAACCCTCTGGACAATATTATCCCACAGTCGTTGGTGGACAACCAGTCCAAAAGTTCGGACCGCACTTAGTTGAAGACTACAACGAGTATATGCCCAAACAACAAGCACCATTGATTGAAATCTTTGAAGAAGGCAAATTGCAACCATCACAACCTACATTCTTCGATGATGTTGGCGTGGTACCTAACAAACCATTCCAACCTGTTTATGGAGATGGATTGATTGATGTTTTGCCAAACAAACAAGCTCAAGGTGTACAATTTGTGGATGAAGTGCCAATGAAACCCTCTGGACAATATTATCCCACAGTCGTTGGTGGACAACCAGTCCAAAAGTTCGGACCGCACTTAGTTGAAGACTACAACGAGTATATGCCCAAACAACAAGCACCATTGATTGAAATCTTTGAAGAAGGCAAATTGCAACCATCACAACCTGCATTCTTCGATGAAGTTGGCGTGGTACACACAAACAAACCATTCCAACCTGTTTATGGAGATGGAGTGATTGATGTTTTGCCAAACAAACCAGCTCAAGGTGTACAATTTGTGGATGAAGTGCCAATGAAACCCTCTGGACAATATTATCCCACAGTCGTTGGTGGACAACCAGTCCAAAAGTTCGGACCGCACTTTGTTGAAGACTACAGCGAGGTTATGCCCGAAAAACAAGCACCATTGATTGAAATCTTTGAAGAAGGCAAATTGCAACCATCACAACCTGCATTCTTCGATGAAGTTGGCGTCGTACCTAACAAACCATTCCAACCTGTTTATGGAGGTGGAGTGATTGATGTTTTGCCAAACAAACCAGCTCAAGGTGTACAATTTGTGGATGAAGTGCCAATGAAACCCTCTGGACAATATTATCCCACAGTCGTTGGTGGACAACCAGTCCAAAAGTTCGGACCGCACTTAGTTGAAGACTACAGCGAGGTTATGCCCAAACAACAAGCACCATTGATTGAAATCTTTGAAGAAGGCAAATTGCAACCATCACAACCTGCATTCTTCGATGAAGTTGGCGTGGTATCTAACAAACCATTCCAACCTGTTTATGGAGATGGAGTAATTGATGTTTTGCCAAACAAACCAGCTCAAGGTGTACAATTTGTGGATGAAGTGCCAATGAAACCCTCTGGACAATATTATCCCACAGCCGTTGGTGGACAACCAGTCCAAAAGTTCGGACCGCACTTAGTTGAAGACTACAGCGAGTATATGCCCAAACAACAAGCACCATTGATTGAAATCTTTGAAGAAGGCAAATTGCAACCATCACAACCTGCATTCTTCGATGAAGTTGGCGTCATACCTAACAAACCATTCCAACCTGTTTATGGAGATGGAGTAATTGATGTTTTGCCAAACAAACCAGCTCAAGGTGTACAATTTGTGGATGAAGTGCCAATGAAACCCTCTGGACAATATTACCCCACAGCCGTTGGTGGACAACCAGTCCAAAAGTTCGGACCGCACTTAGTTGAAGACTACAGCGAGTATATGCCCAAACAACAAGCACCATTGATTGAAATCTTTGAAGAAGGCAAATTGCAACCATCACAACCTGCATTCTTCGATGAAGTTGGCGTCGTACCTAACAAACCATTCCAACCTGTTTATGGAGATGGAGTGTTTGATGTTTTGCCAAACAAACCAGCTCAAGGTGTACAATTTGTGGATGAAGTGCCAATGAAACCCTCTGGACAATATTATCCCACAGCCGTTGGTGGACAACCAGTCCAAAAGTTCGGACCGCACTTTGTTGAAGACTACAGCGAGGTTATGCGCAAACAACAAGCACCATTGATTGAAATCTTTGAAGAAGGCAAATTGCAACCATCACAACCTACATTCTTCGATGAAGTTGGCGTGGTACCTAACAAACCATTCCAACCTGTTTATGGAGATGGATTGATTGATGTTTTGCCAAACAAACCAGCTCAAGGTGTACAATTTGTGGATGAAGTGCCAATGAAACCCTCTGGACAATATTATCCCACAGCCGTTGGTGGACAACCAGTCCAAAAGTTCGGACCGCACTTAGTTGAAGACTACAGCGAGGTTATGCCCAAACAACAAGCACCATTGATTGAAATCTTTGAAGAAGGCAAATTACAACCATCACAACCTGCATTCTTCGATGAAGTTGGCGTGGTACCTAACAAACCATTCCAACCTGTTTATGGAGATGGATTGATTGATGTTTTGCCAAACAAACCAGCTCAAGGTGTACAATTTGTGGATGAAGTGCCAATGAAACCCTCTGGACAATATTATCCCACAGCCGTTGGTGGACAACCAGTCCAAAAGTTCGGACCGCACTTAGTTGAAGACTACAGCGAGTATATGCCCAAACAACAAGCACCATTGATTGAAATCTTTGAAGAAGGCAAATTGCAACCATCACAACCTGCATTCTTCGATGAAGTTGGCGTCGTACCTAACAAACCATTCCAACCTGTTTATGGAGATGGAGTAATTGATGTTTTGCCAAACAAACCAGCTCAAGGTGTACAATATGTGGATGAAGTGCCAATGAAACCCTCTGGACAATATTACCCCACAGCCGTTGGTGGACAACCAGTCCAAAAGTTCGGACCGCACTTAGTTGAAGACTACAGCGAGTATATGCCCAAACAACAAGCACCATTGATTGAAATCTTTGAAGAAGGCAAATTGCAACCATCACAACCTGCATTCTTCGATGAAGTTGGCGTCGTACCTAACAAACCATTCCAACCTGTTTATGGAGATGGAGTAATTGATGTTTTGCCAAACAAACCAGCTCAAGGTGTACAATTTGTGGATGAAGTGCCAATGAAACCCTCTGGACAATATTATCCCACAGCCGTTGGTGGACAACCAGTCCAAAAGTTCGGACCGCACTTAGTTGAAGACTACAGCGAGGTTATGCCCAAACAACAAGCACCATTGATTGAAATCTTTGAAGAAGGCAAATTGCAACCATCACAACCTGCATTCTTCGATGAAGTTGGCGTGGTATCTAACAAACCATTCCAACCTGTTTATGGAGATGGAGTAATTGATGTTTTGCCAAACAAACCAGCTCAAGGTGTACAATTTGTGGATGAAGTGCCAATGAAACCCTCTGGACAATATTATCCCACAGCCGTTGGTGGACAACCAGTCCAAAAGTTCGGACCGCACTTAGTTGAAGACTACAGCGAGTATATGCCCAAACAACAAGCACCATTGATTGAAATCTTTGAAGAAGGCAAATTGCAACCATCACAACCTGCATTCTTCGATGAAGTTGGCGTCGTACCTAACAAACCATTCCAACCTGTTTATGGAGATGGAGTGTTTGATGTTTTGCCAAACAAACCAGCTCAAAGTGTACAATTTGTGGATGAAGTGCCAATGAAACCCTCTGGACAATATTATCCCACAGCCGTTGGTGGACAACCAGTCCAAAAGTTCGGACCGCACTTTGTTGAAGACTACAGCGAGGTTATGCCCAAACAACAAGCACCATTGATTGAAATCTTTGAAGAAGGCAAATTGCAACCATCACAACCTACATTCTTCGATGAAGTTGGCATGGTACCTAACAAACCATTCCAACCTGTTTATGGAGATGGATTGATTGATGTTTTGCCAAACAAACCAGCTCAAGGTGTACAATTTGTGGATGAAGTGCCAATGAAACCCTCTGGACAATATTATCCCACAGCCGATGGTGGACAACCAGTCCAAAAGTTCGGACCGCACTTTGTTGAAGACTACAGCGAGTATATGCCCAAACAACAAGCACCATTGATTGAAATCTTTGAAGAAGGCAAATTGCAACCATCACAACCTGCATTCTTCGATGAAGTTGGCGTCGTACCTAACAAACCATTCCAACCTGTTTATGGAGATGGAGTAATTGATGTTTTGCCAAACAAACCAGCTCAAGGTGTACAATATGTGGATGAAGTGCCAATGAAACCCTCTGGACAATATTATCCCACAGCCGTTGGTGGACAACCAGTCCAAAAGTTCGGACCGCACTTAGTTGAAGACTACAGCGAGGTTATGCCCAAACAACAAGCACCATTGATTGAAATCTTTGAAGAAGGCAAATTGCAACCATCACAACCTGCATTCTTCGATGAAGTTGGCGTCATACCTAACAAACCATTCCAACCTGTTTATGGAGATGGAGTAATTGATGTTTTGCCAAACAAACCAGCTCAAGGTGTACAATTTGTGGATGAAGTGCCAATGAAACCCTCTGGACAATATTACCCCACAGCCGTTGGTGGACAACCAGTCCAAAAGTTCGGACCGCACTTAGTTGAAGACTACAGCGAGTATATGCCCAAACAACAAGCACCATTGATTGAAATCTTTGAAGAAGGCAAATTGCAACCATCACAACCTGCATTCTTCGATGAAGTTGGCGTCATACCTAACAAACCATTCCAACCTGTTTATGGAGATGGAGTAATTGATGTTTTGCCAAACAAACCAGCTCAAGGTGTACAATTTGTGGATGAAGTGCCAATGAAACCCTCTGGACAATATTACCCCACAGCCGTTGGTGGACAACCAGTCCAAAAGTTCGGACCGCACTTAGTTGAAGACTACAGCGAGTATATGCCCAAACAACAAGCACCATTGATTGAAATCTTTGAAGAAGGCAAATTGCAACCATCACAACCTGCATTCTACGATGAAGTTGGCGTGGTACCTAACAAACCATTCCAACCTGTTTATGGAGATGGATTGATTGATGTTTTGCCAAACAAACCAGCTCAAGGTGTACAATATGTGGATGAAGTGCCAATGAAACCCTCTGGACAATATTATCCCACAGCCGTTGGTGGACAACCAGTCCAAAAGTTCGGACCGCACTTTGTTGAAGACTACAGCGAGGTTATGCCCAAACAACAAGCACCATTGATTGAAATCTTTGAAGAAGGCAAATTGCAACCATCACAACCTACATTCTTCGATGAAGTTGGCGTGGTACCTAACAAACCATTCCAACCTGTTTATGGAGATGGATTGATTGATGTTTTGCCAAACAAACCAGCTCAAGGTGTACAATTTGTGGATGAAGTGCCAATGAAACCCTCTGGACAATATTATCCCACAGCCGATGGTGGACAACCAGTCCAAAAGTTCGGACCGCACTTTGTTGAAGACTACAGCGAGGTTATGCCCAAACAACAAGCACCATTGATTGAAATCTTTGAAGAAGGCAAATTGCAACCATCACAACCTACATTCTTCGATGAAGTTGGCGTGGTACCTAACAAACCATTCCAACCTGTTTATGGAGATGGAGTAATTGATGTTTTGCCAAACAAACCAGCTCAAGGTGTACAATTTGTGGATGAAGTGCCAATGAAACCCTCTGGACAATATTATCCCACAGCCGTTGGTGGACAACCAGTCCAAAAGTTCGGACCGCACTTAGTTGAAGACTACAGCGAGTATATGCCCAAACAACAAGCACCATTGATTGAAATCTTTGAAGAAGGCAAATTGCAACCATCACAACCTGCATTCTACGATGAAGTTGGCGTGGTACCTAACAAACCATTCCAACCTGTTTATGGAGATGGATTGATTGATGTTTTGCCAAACAAACCAGCTCAAGGTGTACAATATGTGAATGAAGTGCCAATGAAACCCTCTGGACAATATTATCCCACAGCCGTTGGTGGACAACCAGTCCAAAAGTTCGGACCGCACTTAGTTGAAGACTACAGCGAGGTTATGCCCAAACAACAAGCACCATTGATTGAAATCTTTGAAGAAGGCAAATTGCAACCATCACAACCTGCATTCTTCGATGAAGTTGGCGTCATACCTAACAAACCATTCCAACCTGTTTATGGAGATGGAGTAATTGATGTTTTGCCAAACAAACCAGCTCAAGGTGTACAATATGTGGATGAAGTGCCAATGAAACCCTCTGGACAATATTATCCCACAGCCGTTGGTGGACAACCAGTCCAAAAGTTCGGACCGCACTTAGTTGAAGACTACAGCGAGGTTATGCCCAAACAACAAGCACCATTGATTGAAATCTTTGAAGAAGGCAAATTGCAACCATCACAACCTGCATTCTTCGATGAAGTTGGCGTCATACCTAACAAACCATTCCAACCTGTTTATGGAGATGGAGTAATTGATGTTTTGCCAAACAAACCAGCTCAAGGTGTACAATTTGTGGATGAAGTGCCAATGAAACCCTCTGGACAATATTACCCCACAGCCGTTGGTGGACAACCAGTCCAAAAGTTCGGACCGCACTTAGTTGAAGACTACAGCGAGTATATGCCCAAACAACAAGCACCATTGATTGAAATCTTTGAAGAAGGCAAATTGCAACCATCACAACCTGCATTCTTCGATGAAGTTGGCGTCATACCTAACAAACCATTCCAACCTGTTTATGGAGATGGAGTAATTGATGT
Source organism: Phallusia mammillata (assembly GCF_965637545.1). Taxonomy (NCBI): domain Eukaryota; kingdom Metazoa; phylum Chordata; class Ascidiacea; order Phlebobranchia; family Ascidiidae; genus Phallusia; species Phallusia mammillata. The sequence continues at coordinate 18,693,980 of NC_137253.1, forward strand.
TTTGCCAAACAAACCAGCTCAAGGTGTACAATTTGTGGATGAAGTGCCAATGAAACCCTCTGGACAATATTACCCCACAGCCGTTGGTGGACAACCAGTCCAAAAGTTCGGACCGCACTTAGTTGAAGACTACAGCGAGTATATGCCCAAACAACAAGCACCATTGATTGAAATCTTTGAAGAAGGCAAATTGCAACCATCACAACCTGCATTCTACGATGAAGTTGGCGTGGTACCTAACAAACCATTCCAACCTGTTTATGGAGATGGATTGATTGATGTTTTGCCAAACAAACCAGCTCAAGGTGTACAATATGTGGATGAAGTGCCAATGAAACCCTCTGGACAATATTATCCCACAGCCGTTGGTGGACAACCAGTCCAAAAGTTCGGACCGCACTTTGTTGAAGACTACAGCGAGGTTATGCCCAAACAACAAGCACCATTGATTGAAATCTTTGAAGAAGGCAAATTGCAACCATCACAACCTACATTCTTCGATGAAGTTGGCGTGGTACCTAACAAACCATTCCAACCTGTTTATGGAGATGGATTGATTGATGTTTTGCCAAACAAACCAGCTCAAGGTGTACAATTTGTGGATGAAGTGCCAATGAAACCCTCTGGACAATATTATCCCACAGCCGATGGTGGACAACCAGTCCAAAAGTTCGGACCGCACTTAGTTGAAGACTACAGCGAGTATATGCCCAAACAACAAGCACCATTGATTGAAATCTTTGAAGAAGGCAAATTGCAACCATCACAACCTGCATTCTACGATGAAGTTGGCGTGGTACCTAACAAACCATTCCAACCTGTTTATGGAGATGGATTGATTGATGTTTTGCCAAACAAACCAGCTCAAGGTGTACAATATGTGAATGAAGTGCCAATGAAACCCTCTGGACAATATTATCCCACAGCCGTTGGTGGACAACCAGTCCAAAAGTTCGGACCGCACTTAGTTGAAGACTACAGCGAGTTTATGCCCAAACAACAAGCACCATTGATTGAAATCTTTGAAGAAGGCAAATTGCAACCATCACAACCTGCATTCTTCGATGAAGTTGGCGTCATACCTAACAAACCATTCCAACCTGTTTATGGAGATGGAGTAATTGATGTTTTGCCAAACAAACCAGCTCAAGGTGTACAATTTGTGGATGAAGTGCCAATGAAACCCTCTGGACAATATTACCCCACAGCCGATGGTGGACAACCAGTCCAAAAGTTCGGACCGCACTTTGTTGAAGACTACAGCGAGGTTATGCCCAAACAACAAGCACCATTGATTGAAATCTTTGAAGAAGGCAAATTGCAACCATCACAACCTGCATTCTACGATGAAGTTGGCGTGGTACCTAACAAACCATTCCAACCTGTTTATGGAGATGGATTGATTGATGTTTTGCCAAACAAACCAGCTCAAGGTGTACAATATGTGGATGAAGTGCCAATGAAACCCTCTGGACAATATTATCCCACAGCCGTTGGTGGACAACCAGTCCAAAAGTTCGGACCGCACTTAGTTGAAGACTACAGCGAGGTTATGCCCAAACAACAAGCACCATTGATTGAAATCTTTGAAGAAGGCAAATTGCAACCATCACAACCTGCATTCTTCGATGAAGTTGGCGTCATACCTAACAAACCATTCCAACCTGTTTATGGAGATGGAGTAATTGATGTTTTGCCAAACAAACCAGCTCAAGGTGTACAATTTGTGGATGAAGTGCCAATGAAACCCTCTGGACAATATTATCCCACAGCCGTTGGTGGACAACCAGTCCAAAAGTTCGGACCGCACTTAGTTGAAGACTACAGCGAGTATATGCCCAAACAACAAGCACCATTGATTGAAATCTTTGAAGAAGGCAAATTGCAACCATCACAACCTGCATTCTTCGATGAAGTTGGCGTCATACCTAACAAACCATTCCAACCTGTTTATGGAGATGGAGTAATTGATGTTTTGCCAAACAAACCAGCTCAAGGTGTACAATTTGTGGATGAAGTGCCACTGAAACCCTCTGGACAATATTATCCCACAGCCGTTGGTGGACAACCAGTCCAAAAGTTCGGACCGCACTTAGTTGAAGACTACAGCGAGTATATGCCCAAACAACAAGCACCATTGATTGAAATCTTTGAAGAAGGCAAATTGCAACCATCACAACCTACATTCTTCGATGAAGTTGGCGTCATACCTAACAAACCATTCCAACCTGTTTATGGAGATGGAGTAATTGATGTTTTGCCAAACAAACCAGCTCAAGGTGTACAATTTGTGGATGAAGTGCCAATGAAACCCTCTGGACAATATTACCCCACAGCCGTTGGTGGACAACCAGTCCAAAAGTTCGGACCGCACTTAGTTGAAGACTACAGCGAGGTTATGCCCAAACAACAAGCACCATTGATTGAAATCTTTGAAGAAGGCAAATTGCAACCATCACAACCTGCATTCTTCGATGAAGTTGGCGTGGTACCTAACAAACCATTCCAACCTGTTTATGGAGATGGAGTGTTTGATGTTTTGCCAAACAAACCAGCTCAAGGTGTACAATTTGTGGATGAAGTGCCAATGAAACCCTCTGGACAATATTATCCCACAGCCGTTGGTGGACAACCAGTCCAAAAGTTCGGACCGCACTTTGTTGAAGACTACAGCGAGGTTATGCCCAAACAACAAGCACCATTGATTGAAATCTTTGAAGAAGGCAAATTGCAACCATCACAACCTACATTCTTCGATGAAGTTGGCGTGGTACCTAACAAACCATTCCAACCTGTTTATGGAGATGGATTGATTGATGTTTTGCCAAACAAACCAGCTCAAGGTGTACAATTTGTGGATGAAGTGCCAATGAAACCCTCTGGACAATATTATCCCACAGCCGTTGGTGGACAACCAGTCCAAAAGTTCGGACCGCACTTTGTTGAAGACTACAGCGAGGTTATGCCCAAACAACAAGCACCATTGATTGAAATCTTTGAAGAAGGCAAATTGCAACCATCACAACCTGCATTCTACGATGAAGTTGGCGTCGTACCTAACAAACCATTCCAACCTGTTTATGGAGATGGATTGATTGATGTTTTGCCAAACAAACCAGCTCAAGGTGTACAATATGTGGATGAAGTGCCAATGAAACCCTCTGGACAATATTATCCCACAGCCGTTGGTGGACAACCAGTCCAAAAGTTCGGACCGCACTTAGTTGAAGACTACAGCGAGGTTATGCCCAAACAACAAGCACCATTGATTGAAATCTTTGAAGAAGGCAAATTGCAACCATCACAACCTGCATTCTTCGATGAAGTTGGCGTCATACCTAACAAACCATTCCAACCTGTTTATGGAGATGGAGTAATTGATGTTTTGCCAAACAAACCAGCTCAAGGTGTACAATTTGTGGATGAAGTGCCACTGAAACCCTCTGGACAATATTATCCCACAGCCGTTGGTGGACAACCAGTCCAAAAGTTCGGACCGCACTTAGTTGAAGACTACAGCGAGTATATGCCCAAACAACAAGCACCATTGATTGAAATCTTTGAAGAAGGCAAATTGCAACCATCACAACCTACATTCTTCGATGAAGTTGGCGTCATACCTAACAAACCATTCCAACCTGTTTATGGAGATGGAGTAATTGATGTTTTGCCAAACAAACCAGCTCAAGGTGTACAATTTGTGGATGAAGTGCCAATGAAACCCTCTGGACAATATTACCCCACAGCCGTTGGTGGACAACCAGTCCAAAAGTTCGGACCGCACTTAGTTGAAGACTACAGCGAGGTTATGCCCAAACAACAAGCACCATTGATTGAAATCTTTGAAGAAGGCAAATTGCAACCATCACAACCTGCATTCTTCGATGAAGTTGGCGTGGTACCTAACAAACCATTCCAACCTGTTTATGGAGATGGAGTGTTTGATGTTTTGCCAAACAAACCAGCTCAAGGTGTACAATTTGTGGATGAAGTGCCAATGAAACCCTCTGGACAATATTATCCCACAGCCGTTGGTGGACAACCAGTCCAAAAGTTCGGACCGCACTTTGTTGAAGACTACAGCGAGGTTATGCCCAAACAACAAGCACCATTGATTGAAATCTTTGAAGAAGGCAAATTGCAACCATCACAACCTACATTCTTCGATGAAGTTGGCGTGGTACCTAACAAACCATTCCAACCTGTTTATGGAGATGGATTGATTGATGTTTTGCCAAACAAACCAGCTCAAGGTGTACAATTTGTGGATGAAGTGCCAATGAAACCCTCTGGACAATATTATCCCACAGCCGTTGGTGGACAACCAGTCCAAAAGTTCGGACCGCACTTTGTTGAAGACTACAGCGAGGTTATGCCCAAACAACAAGCACCATTGATTGAAATCTTTGAAGAAGGCAAATTGCAACCATCACAACCTGCATTCTACGATGAAGTTGGCGTGGTACCTAACAAACCATTCCAACCTGTTTATGGAGATGGATTGATTGATGTTTTGCCAAACAAACCAGCTCAAGGTGTACAATATGTGGATGAAGTGCCAATGAAACCCTCTGGACAATATTATCCCACAGCCGTTGGTGGACAACCAGTCCAAAAGTTCGGACCGCACTTAGTTGAAGACTACAGCGAGGTTATGCCCAAACAACAAGCACCATTGATTGAAATCTTTGAAGAAGGCAAATTGCAACCATCACAACCTGCATTCTTCGATGAAGTTGGCGTCATACCTAACAAACCATTCCAACCTGTTTATGGAGATGGAGTAATTGATGTTTTGCCAAACAAACCAGCTCAAGGTGTACAATTTGTGGATGAAGTGCCAATGAAACCCTCTGGACAATATTATCCCACAGCCGTTGGTGGACAACCAGTCCAAAAGTTCGGACCGCACTTAGTTGAAGACTACAGCGAGTATATGCCCAAACAACAAGCACCATTGATTGAAATCTTTGAAGAAGGCAAATTGCAACCATCACAACCTGCATTCTTCGATGAAGTTGGCGTCATACCTAACAAACCATTCCAACCTGTTTATGGAGATGGAGTAATTGATGTTTTGCCAAACAAACCAGCTCAAGGTGTACAATTTGTGGATGAAGTGCCACTGAAACCCTCTGGACAATATTATCCCACAGCCGTTGGTGGACAACCAGTCCAAAAGTTCGGACCGCACTTAGTTGAAGACTACAGCGAGTATATGCCCAAACAACAAGCACCATTGATTGAAATCTTTGAAGAAGGCAAATTGCAACCATCACAACCTGCATTCTTCGATGAAGTTGGCGTGGTACCTAACAAACCATTCCAACCTGTTTATGGAGATGGAGTGTTTGATGTTTTGCCAAACAAACCAGCTCAAGGTGTACAATTTGTGGATGAAGTGCCAATGAAACCCTCTGGACAATATTATCCCACAGCCGTTGGTGGACAACCAGTCCAAAAGTTCGGACCGCACTTTGTTGAAGACTACAGCGAGGTTATGCCCAAACAACAAGCACCATTGATTGAAATCTTTGAAGAAGGCAAATTGCAACCATCACAACCTACATTCTTCGATGAAGTTGGCGTGGTACCTAACAAACCATTCCAACCTGTTTATGGAGATGGATTGATTGATGTTTTGCCAAACAAACCAGCTCAAGGTGTACAATTTGTGGATGAAGTGCCAATGAAACCCTCTGGACAATATTATCCCACAGTCGTTGGTGGACAACCAGTCCAAAAGTTCGGACCGCACTTTGTTGAAGACTACAGCGAGGTTATGCCCAAACAACAAGCACCATTGATTGAAATCTTTGAAGAAGGCAAATTGCAACCATCACAACCTGCATTCTACGATGAAGTTGGCGTGGTACCTAACAAACCATTCCAACCTGTTTATGGAGATGGATTGATTGATGTTTTGCCAAACAAACCAGCTCAAGGTGTACAATATGTGGATGAAGTGCCAATGAAACCCTCTGGACAATATTATCCCACAGCCGTTGGTGGACAACCAGTCCAAAAGTTCGGACCGCACTTAGTTGAAGACTACAGCGAGGTTATGCCCAAACAACAAGCACCATTGATTGAAATCTTTGAAGAAGGCAAATTGCAACCATCACAACCTGCATTCTTCGATGAAGTTGGCGTCATACCTAACAAACCATTCCAACCTGTTTATGGAGATGGAGTAATTGATGTTTTGCCAAACAAACCAGCTCAAGGTGTACAATTTGTGGATGAAGTGCCAATGAAACCCTCTGGACAATATTACCCCACAGCCGTTGGTGGACAACCAGTCCAAAAGTTCGGACCGCACTTAGTTGAAGACTACAGCGAGTATATGCCCAAACAACAAGCACCATTGATTGAAATCTTTGAAGAAGGCAAATTGCAACCATCACAACCTGCATTCTTCGATGAAGTTGGCGTGGTACCTAACAAACCATTCCAACCTGTTTATGGAGATGGAGTGTTTGATGTTTTGCCAAACAAACCAGCTCAAGGTGTACAATTTGTGGATGAAGTGCCAATGAAACCCTCTGGACAATATTATCCCACAGCCGTTGGTGGACAACCAGTCCAAAAGTTCGGACCGCACTTTGTTGAAGACTACAGCGAGGTTATGCCCAAACAACAAGCACCATTGATTGAAATCTTTGAAGAAGGCAAATTGCAACCATCACAACCTACATTCTTCGATGAAGTTGGCGTGGTACCTAACAAACCATTCCAACCTGTTTATGGAGATGGATTGATTGATGTTTTGCCAAACAAACCAGCTCAAGGTGTACAATTTGTGGATGAAGTGCCAATGAAACCCTCTGGACAATATTATCCCACAGCCGATGGTGGACAACCAGTCCAAAAGTTCGGACCGCACTTTGTTGAAGACTACAGCGAGGTTATGCCCAAACAACAAGCACCATTGATTGAAATCTTTGAAGAAAGCAAATTGCAACCATCACAACCTGCATTCTACGATGAAGTTGGCGTGGTACCTAACAAACCATTCCAACCTGTTTATGGAGATGGATTGATTGATGTTTTGCCAAACAAACCAGCTCAAGGTGTACAATATGTGGATGAAGTGCCAATGAAACCCTCTGGACAATATTATCCCACAGCCGTTGGTGGACAACCAGTCCAAAAGTTCGGACCGCACTTAGTTGAAGACTACAGCGAGGTTATGCCCAAACAACAAGCACCATTGATTGAAATCTTTGAAGAAGGCAAATTGCAACCATCACAACCTGCATTCTTCGATGAAGTTGGCGTCATACCTAACAAACCATTCCAACCTGTTTATGGAGATGGAGTAATTGATGTTTTGCCAAACAAACCAGCTCAAGGTGTACAATTTGTGGATGAAGTGCCAATGAAACCCTCTGGACAATATTACCCCACAGCCGTTGGTGGACAACCAGTCCAAAAGTTCGGACCGCACTTAGTTGAAGACTACAGCGAGTATATGCCCAAACAACAAGCACCATTGATTGAAATCTTTGAAGAAGGCAAATTGCAACCATCACAACCTGCATTCTTCGATGAAGTTGGCGTCATACCTAACAAACCATTCCAACCTGTTTATGGAGATGGAGTAATTGATGTTTTGCCAAACAAACAAGCTCAAGGTGTACAATTTGTGGATGAAGTGCCAATGAAACCCTCTGGACAATATTACCCCACAGCCGTTGGTGGACAACCAGTCCAAAAGTTCGGACCGCACTTAGTTGAAGACTACAGCGAGTATATGCCCAAACAACAAGCACCATTGATTGAAATCTTTGAAGAAGGCAAATTGCAACCATCACAACCTGCATTCTTCGATGAAGTTGGCGTCGTACCTAACAAACCATTCCAACCTGTTTATGGAGATGGAGTGTTTGATGTTTTGCCAAACAAACCAGCTCAAGGTGTACAATTTGTGGATGAAGTGCCAATGAAACCCTCTGGACAATATTATCCCACAGCCGTTGGTGGACAACCAGTCCAAAAGTTCGGACCGCACTTTGTTGAAGACTACAGCGAGGTTATGCCCAAACAACAAGCACCATTGATTGAAATCTTTGAAGAAGGCAAATTGCAACCATCACAACCTACATTCTTCGATGAAGTTGGCGTGGTACCTAACAAACCATTCCAACCTGTTTATGGAGATGGAGTAATTGATGTTTTGCCAAACAAACCAGCTCAAGGTGTACAATTTGTGGATGAAGTGCCAATGAAACCCTCTGGACAATATTATCCCACAGCCGTTGGTGGACAACCAGTCCAAAAGTTCGGACCGCACTTAGTTGAAGACTACAGCGAGTATATGCCCAAACAACAAGCACCATTGATTGAAATCTTTGAAGAAGGCAAATTGCAACCATCACAACCTGCATTCTACGATGAAGTTGGCGTGGTACCTAACAAACCATTCCAACCTGTTTATGGAGATGGATTGATTGATGTTTTGCCAAACAAACCAGCTCAAGGTGTACAATATGTGGATGAAGTGCCAATGAAACCCTCTGGACAATATTATCCCACAGCCGTTGGTGGACAACCAGTCCAAAAGTTCGGACCGCACTTAGTTGAAGACTACAGCGAGGTTATGCCCAAACAACAAGCACCATTGATTGAAATCTTTGAAGAAGGCAAATTGCAACCATCACAACCTGCATTCTTCGATGAAGTTGGCGTCATACCTAACAAACCATTCCAACCTGTTTATGGAGATGGAGTAATTGATGTTTTGCCAAACAAACCAGCTCAAGGTGTACAATTTGTGGATGAAGTGCCAATGAAACCCTCTGGACAATATTACCCCACAGCCGTTGGTGGACAACCAGTCCAAAAGTTCGGACCGCACTTAGTTGAAGACTACAGCGAGTATATGCCCAAACAACAAGCACCATTGATTGAAATCTTTGAAGAAGGCAAATTGCAACCATCACAACCTGCATTCTTCGATGAAGTTGGCGTCATACCTAACAAACCATTCCAACCTGTTTATGGAGATGGAGTAATTGATGTTTTGCCAAACAAACCAGCTCAAGGTGTACAATTTGTGGATGAAGTGCCAATGAAACCCTCTGGACAATATTACCCCACAGCCGTTGGTGGACAACCAGTCCAAAAGTTCGGACCGCACTTAGTTGAAGACTACAGCGAGTATATGCCCAAACAACAAGCACCATTGATTGAAATCTTTGAAGAAGGCAAATTGCAACCATCACAACCTGCATTCTTCGATGAAGTTGGCGTCGTACCTAACAAACCATTCCAACCTGTTCATGGAGATGGAGTGTTTGATGTTTTGCCAAACAAACCAGCTCAAGGTGTACAATTTGTGGATGAAGTGCCAATGAAACCCTCTGGACAATATTATCCCACAGCCGTTGGTGGACAACCAGTCCAAAAGTTCGGACCGCACTTTGTTGAAGACTACAGCGAGGTTATGCCCAAACAACAAGCACCATTGATTGAAATCTTTGAAGAAGGCAAATTGCAACCATCACAACCTGCATTCTACGATGAAGTTGGCGTGGTACCTAACAAACCATTCCAACCTGTTTATGGAGATGGATTGATTGATGTTTTGCCGAACAAACCAGCTCAAGGTGTACAATATGTGGATGAAGTGCCAATGAAACCCTCTGGACAATATTATCCCACAGCCGTTGGTGGACAACCAGTCCAAAAGTTCGGACCGCACTTAGTTGAAGACTACAGCGAGGTTATGCCCAAACAACAAGCACCATTGATTGAAATCTTTGAAGAAGGCAAATTGCAACCATCACAACCTGCATTCTTCGATGAAGTTGGCGTCATACCTAACAAACCATTCCAACCTGTTTATGGAGATGGAGTAATTGATGTTTTGCCAAACAAACCAGCTCAAGGTGTACAATTTGTGGATGAAGTGCCAATGAAACCCTCTGGACAATATTATCCCACAGCCGTTGGTGGACAACCAGTCCAAAAGTTCGGACCGCACTTAGTTGAAGACTACAGCGAGTATATGCCCAAACAACAAGCACCATTGATTGAAATCTTTGAAGAAGGCAAATTGCAACCATCACAACCTGCATTCTACGATGAAGTTGGCGTGGTACCTAACAAACCATTCCAACCTGTTTATGGAGATGGATTGATTGATGTTTTGCCAAACAAACCAGCTCAAGGTGTACAATTTGTGGATGAAGTGCCAATGAAACCCTCTGGACAATATTATCCCACAGCCGATGGTGGACAACCAGTCCAAAAGTTCGGACCGCACTTTGTTGAAGACTACAGCGAGGTTATGCCCAAACAACAAGCACCATTGATTGAAATCTTTGAAGAAGGCAAATTGCAACCATCACAACCTGCATTCTTCGATGAAGTTGCCGTCATACCTAACAAACCATTCCAACCTGTTTATGGAGATGGAGTAATTGATGTTTTGCCAAACAAACCAGCTCAAGGTGTACAATTTGTGGATGAAGTGTCAATGAAACCCTCTGGACAATATTATCCCACAGCCGTTGGTGGACAACCAGTCCAAAAGTTCGGACCGCACTTAGTTGAAGACTACAGCGAGTATATGCCCAAACAACAAGCACCATTGATTGAAATCTTTGAAGAAGGCAAATTGCAACCATCACAACCTGCATTCTTCGATGAAGTTGGCGTCATACCTAACAAACCATTCCAACCTGTTTATGGAGATGGAGTAATTGATGTTTTGCCAAACAAACCAGCTCAAGGTGTACAATTTGTGGATGAAGTGCCAATGAAACCCTCTGGACAATATTATCCCACAGCCGTTGGTGGACAACCAGTCCAAAAGTTCGGACCGCACTTAGTTGAAGACTACAGCGAGTATATGCCCAAACAACAAGCACCATTGATTGAAATCTTTGAAGAAGGCAAATTGCAACCATCACAACCTACATTCTTCGATGAAGTTGGCGTGGTACCTAACAAACCATTCCAACCTGTTTATGGAGATGGATTGATTGATGTTTTGCCAAACAAACCAGCTCAAGGTGTACAATTTGTGGATGAAGTGCCAATGAAACCCTCTGGACAATATTATCCCACAGCCGATGGTGGACAACCAGTCCAAAAGTTCGGACCGCACTTTGTTGAAGACTACAGCGAGGTTATGCCCAAACAACAAGCACCATTGATTGAAATCTTTGAAGAAGGCAAATTGCAACCATCACAACCTACATTCTTCGATGAAGTTGGCGTGGTACCTAACAAACCATTCCAACCTGTTTATGGAGATGGAGTAATTGATGTTTTGCCAAACAAACCAGCTCAAGGTGTACAATATGTGGATGAAGTGCCAATGAAACCCTCTGGACAATATTATCCCACAGCCGTTGGTGGACAACCAGTCCAAAAGTTCGGACCGCACTTAGTTGAAGACTACAGCGAGTATATGCCCAAACAACAAGCACCATTGATTGAAATCTTTGAAGAAGGCAAATTGCAACCATCACAACCTGCATTCTTCGATGAAGTTGGCGTCATACCTAACAAACCATTCCAACCTGTTTATGGAGATGGAGTAATTGATGTTTTGCCAAACAAACCAGCTCAAGGTGTACAATTTGTGGATGAAGTGCCAATGAAACCCTCTGGACAATATTACCCCACAGCCGTTGGTGGACAACCAGTCCAAAAGTTCGGACCGCACTTAGTTGAAGACTACAGCGAGTATATGCCCAAACAACAAGCACCATTGATTGAAATCTTTGAAGAAGGCAAATTGCAACCATCACAACCTGCATTCTTCGATGAAGTTGGCGTCATACCTAACAAACCATTCCAACCTGTTTATGGAGATGGAGTAATTGATGTTTTGCAAAACAAACCAGCTCAAGGTGTACAATTTGTGGATGAAGTGCCAATGAAACCCTCTGGACAATATTACCCCACAGCCGTTGGTGGACAACCAGTCCAAAAGTTCGGACCGCACTTAGTTGAAGACTACAGCGAGTATATGCCCAAACAACAAGCACCATTGATTGAAATCTTTGAAGAAGGCAAATTGCAACCATCACAACCTGCATTCTTCGATGAAGTTGGCGTCGTACCTAACAAACCATTCCAACCTGTTTATGGAGATGGAGTGTTTGATGTTTTGCCAAACAAACCAGCTCAAGGTGTACAATTTGTGGATGAAGTGCCAATGAAACCCTCTGGACAATATTATCCCACAGCCGTTGGTGGACAACCAGTCCAAAAGTTCGGACCGCACTTTGTTGAAGACTACAGCGAGGTTATGCCCAAACAACAAGCACCATTGATTGAAATCTTTGAAGAAGGCAAATTGCAACCATCACAACCTACATTCTTCGATGAAGTTGGCGTGGTACCTAACAAACCATTCCAACCTGTTTATGGAGATGGATTGATTGATGTTTTGCCAAACAAACCAGCTCAAGGTGTACAATTTGTGGATGAAGTGCCAATGAAACCCTCTGGACAATATTATCCCACAGCCGATGGTGGACAACCAGTCCAAAAGTTCGGACCGCACTTTGTTGAAGACTACAGCGAGGTTATGCCCAAACAACAAGCACCATTGATTGAAATCTTTGAAGAAGGCAAATTGCAACCATCACAACCTGCATTCTTCGATGAAGTTGGCGTCATACCTAACAAACCATTCCAACCTGTTTATGGAGATGGAGTAATTGATGTTTTGCAAAACAAACCAGCTCAAGGTGTACAATTTGTGGATGAAGTGCCAATGAAACCCTCTGGACAATATTACCCCACAGCCGTTGGTGGACAACCAGTCCAAAAGTTCGGACCGCACTTAGTTGAAGACTACAGCGAGTATATGCCCAAACAACAAGCACCATTGATTGAAATCTTTGAAGAAGGCAAATTGCAACCATCACAACCTGCATTCTTCGATGAAGTTGGCGTCGTACCTAACAAACCATTCCAACCTGTTTATGGAGATGGAGTGTTTGATGTTTTGCCAAACAAACCAGCTCAAGGTGTACAATTTGTGGATGAAGTGCCAATGAAACCCTCTGGACAATATTATCCCACAGCCGTTGGTGGACAACCAGTCCAAAAGTTCGGACCGCACTTTGTTGAAGACTACAGCGAGGTTATGCCCAAACAACAAGCACCATTGATTGAAATCTTTGAAGAAGGCAAATTGCAACCATCACAACCTACATTCTTCGATGAAGTTGGCGTGGTACCTAACAAACCATTCCAACCTGTTTATGGAGATGGATTGATTGATGTTTTGCCAAACAAACCAGCTCAAGGTGTACAATTTGTGGATGAAGTGCCAATGAAACCCTCTGGACAATATTATCCCACAGCCGATGGTGGACAACCAGTCCAAAAGTTCGGACCGCACTTTGTTGAAGACTACAGCGAGGTTATGCCCAAACAACAAGCACCATTGATTGAAATCTTTGAAGAAGGCAAATTGCAACCATCACAACCTGCATTCTTCGATGAAGTTGGCGTCATACCTAACAAACCATTCCAACCTGTTTATGGAGATGGAGTAATTGATGTTTTGCCAAACAAACCAGCTCAAGGTGTACAATTTGTGGATGAAGTGCCAATGAAACCCTCTGGACAATATTATCCCACAGCCGTTGGTGGACAACCAGTCCAAAAGTTCGGACCGCACTTAGTTGAAGACTACAGCGAGTATATGCCCAAACAACAAGCACCATTGATTGAAATCTTTGAAGAAGGCAAATTGCAACCATCACAACCTGCATTCTTCGATGAAGTTGGCGTCATACCTAACAAACCATTCCAACCTGTTTATGGAGATGGAGTAATTGATGTTTTGCCAAACAAACCAGCTCAAGGTGTACAATTTGTGGATGAAGTGCCAATGAAACCCTCTGGACAATATTATCCCACAGCCGTTGGTGGACAACCAGTCCAAAAGTTCGGACCGCACTTAGTTGAAGACTACAGCGAGTATATGCCCAAACAACAAGCACCATTGATTGAAATCTTTGAAGAAGGCAAATTGCAACCATCACAACCTGCATTCTACGATGAAGTTGGCGTGGTACCTAACAAACCATTCCAACCTGTTTATGGAGATGGATTGATTGATGTTTTGCCAAACAAACCAGCTCAAGGTGTACAATATGTGGATGAAGTGCCAATGAAACCCTCTGGACAATATTATCCCACAGCCGTTGGTGGACAACCAGTCCAAAAGTTCAGACCGCACTTAGTTGAAGACTACAGCGAGGTTATGCCCAAACAACAAGCACCATTGATTGAAATCTTTGAAGAAGGCAAATTGCAACCATCACAACCTGCATTCTTCGATGAAGTTGGCGTCATACCTAACAAACCATTCCAACCTGTTTATGGAGATGGAGTAATTGATGTTTTGCCAAACAAACCAGCTCAAGGTGTACAATTTGTGGATGAAGTGCCAATGAAACCCTCTGGACAATATTACCCCACAGCCGTTGGTGGACAACCAGTCCAAAAGTTCGGACCGCACTTAGTTGAAGACTACAGCGAGTATATGCCCAAACAACAAGCACCATTGATTGAAATCTTTGAAGAAGGCAAATTGCAACCATCACAACCTGCATTCTTCGATGAAGTTGGCGTGGTACCTAACAAACCATTCCAACCTGTTTATGGAGATGGAGTGTTTGATGTTTTGCCAAACAAACCAGCTCAAGGTGTACAATTTGTGGATGAAGTGCCAATGAAACCCTCTGGACAATATTATCCCACAGCCGTTGGTGGACAACCAGTCCAAAAGTTCGGACCGCACTTTGTTGAAGACTACAGCGAGGTTATGCCCAAACAACAAGCACCATTGATTGAAATCTTTGAAGAAGGCAAATTGCAACCATCACAACCTACATTCTTCGATGAAGTTGGCGTGGTACCTAACAAACCATTCCAACCTGTTTATGGAGATGGATTGATTGATGTTTTGCCAAACAAACCAGCTCAAGGTGTACAATTTGTGGATGAAGTGCCAATGAAACCCTCTGGACAATATTATCCCACAGCCGTTGGTGGACAACCAGTCCAAAAGTTCGGACCGCACTTTGTTGAAGACTACAGCGAGGTTATGCCCAAACAACAAGCACCATTGATTGAAATCTTTGAAGAAGGCAAATTGCAACCATCACAACCTGCATTCTACGATGAAGTTGGCGTGGTACCTAACAAACCATTCCAACCTGTTTATGGAGATGGATTGATTGATGTTTTGCCAAACAAACCAGCTCAAGGTGTACAATATGTGGATGAAGTGCCAATGAAACCCTCTGGACAATATTATCCCACAGCCGTTGGTGGACAACCAGTCCAAAAGTTCGGACCGCACTTAGTTGAAGACTACAGCGAGGTTATGCCCAAACAACAAGCACCATTGATTGAAATCTTTGAAGAAGGCAAATTGCAACCATCACAACCTGCATTCTTCGATGAAGTTGGCGTCATACCTAACAAACCATTCCAACCTGTTTATGGAGATGGAGTAATTGATGTTTTGCCAAACAAACCAGCTCAAGGTGTACAATTTGTGGATGAAGTGCCAATGAAACCCTCTGGACAATATTACCCCACAGCCGTTGGTGGACAACCAGTCCAAAAGTTCGGACCGCACTTAGTTGAAGACTACAGCGAGTATATGCCCAAACAACAAGCACCATTGATTGAAATCTTTGAAGAAGGCAAATTGCAACCATCACAACCTGCATTCTTCGATGAAGTTGGCGTCATACCTAACAAACCATTCCAACCTGTTTATGGAGATGGAGTAATTGATGTTTTGCCAAACAAACCAGCTCAAGGTGTACAATTTGTGGATGAAGTGCCAATGAAACCCTCTGGACAATATTACCCCACAGCCGTTGGTGGACAACCAGTCCAAAAGTTTGGACCGCACTTAGTTGAAGACTACAGCGAGTATATGCCCAAACAACAAGCACCATTGATTGAAATCTTTGAAGAAGGCAAATTGCAACCATCACAACCTGCATTCTTCGATGAAGTTGGCGTCGTACCTAACAAACCATTCCAACCTGTTTATGGAGATGGAGTGTTTGATGTTTTGCCAAACAAACCAGCTCAAGGTGTACAATTTGTGGATGAAGTGCCAATGAAACCCTCTGGACAATATTATCCCACAGCCGTTGGTGGACAACCAGTCCAAAAGTTCGGACCGCACTTTGTTGAAGACTACAGCGAGGTTATGCCCAAACAACAAGCACCATTGATTGAAATCTTTGAAGAAGGCAAATTGCAACCATCACAACCTACATTCTTCGATGAAGTTGGCGTGGTACCTAACAAACCATTCCAACCTGTTTATGGAGATGGATTGATTGATGTTTTGCCAAACAAACCAGCTCAAGGTGTACAATTTGTGGATGAAGTGCCAATGAAACCCTCTGGACAATATTATCCCACAGCCGATGGTGGACAACCAGTCCAAAAGTTCGGACCGCACTTTGTTGAAGACTACAGCGAGGTTATGCCCAAACAACAAGCACCATTGATTGAAATCTTTGAAGAAGGCAAATTGCAACCATCACAACCTGCATTCTTCGATGAAGTTGGCGTCATACCTAACAAACCATTCCAACCTGTTTATGGAGATGGAGTAATTGATGTTTTGCCAAACAAACCAGCTCAAGGTTTACAATTTGTGGATGAAGTGCCAATGAAACCCTCTGGACAATATTACCCCACAGCCGTTGGTGGACAACCAGTCCAAAAGTTCGGACCGCACTTAGTTGAAGACTACAGCGAGTATATGCCCAAACAACAAGCACCATTGATTGAAATCTTTGAAGAAGGCAAATTGCAACCATCACAACCTGCATTCTTCGATGAAGTTGGCGTCATACCTAACAAACCATTCCAACCTGTTTATGGAGATGGAGTAATTGATGTTTTGCCAAACAAACCAGCTCAAGGTGTACAATTTGTGGATGAAGTGCCAATGAAACCCTCTGGACAATATTACCCCACAGCCGTTGGTGGACAACCAGTCCAAAAGTTCGGACCGCACTTAGTTGAAGACTACAGCGAGGTTATGCCCAAACAACAAGCACCATTGATTGAAATCTTTGAAGAAGGCAAATTGCAACCATCACAACCTACATTCTTCGATGAAGTTGGCGTGGTACCTAACAAACCATTCCAACCTGTTTATGGAGATGGATTGATTGATGTTTTGCCAAACAAACCAGCTCAAGGTGTACAATTTGTGGATGAAGTGCCAATGAAACCCTCTGGACAATATTATCCCACAGCCGATGGTGGACAACCAGTCCAAAAGTTCGGACCGCACTTTGTTGAAGACTACAGCGAGGTTATGCCCAAACAACAAGCACCATTGATTGAAATCTTTGAAGAAGGCAAATTGCAACCATCACAACCTGCATTCTTCGATGAAGTTGGCGTCATACCTAACAAACCATTCCAACCTGTTTATGGAGATGGAGTAATTGATGTTTTGCCAAACAAACCAGCTCAAGGTGTACAATTTGTGGATGAAGTGCCAATGAAACCCTCTGGACAATATTATCCCACAGCCGTTGGTGGACAACCAGTCCAAAAGTTCGGACCGCACTTAGTTGAAGACTACAGCGAGTATATGCCCAAACAACAAGCACCATTGATTGAAATCTTTGAAGAAGGCAAATTGCAACCATCACAACCTGCATTCTTCGATGAAGTTGGCGTCATACCTAACAAACCATTCCAACCTGTTTATGGAGATGGAGTAATTGATGTTTTGCCAAACAAACCAGCTCAAGGTGTACAATATGTGGATGAAGTGCCAATGAAACCCTCTGGACAATATTATCCCACAGCCGTTGGTGGACAACCAGTCCAAAAGTTCGGACCGCACTTAGTTGAAGACTACAGCGAGTATATGCCCAAACAACAAGCACCATTGATTGAAATCTTTGAAGAAGGCAAATTGCAACCATCACAACCTACATTCTTCGATGAAGTTGGCGTGGTACCTAACAAACCATTCCAACCTGTTTATGGAGATGGATTGATTGATGTTTTGCCAAACAAACCAGCTCAAGGTGTACAATTTGTGGATGAAGTGCCAATGAAACCCTCTGGACAATATTATCCCACAGCCGATGGTGGACAACCAGTCCAAAAGTTCGGACCGCACTTTGTTGAAGACTACAGCGAGGTTATGCCCAAACAACAAGCACCATTGATTGAAATCTTTGAAGAAGGCAAATTGCAACCATCACAACCTACATTCTTCGATGAAGTTGGCGTGGTACCTAACAAACCATTCCAACCTGTTTATGGAGATGGAGTAATTGATGTTTTGCCAAACAAACCAGCTCAAGGTGTACAATTTGTGGATGAAGTGCCAATGAAACCCTCTGGACAATATTATCCCACAGCCGTTGGTGGACAACCAGTCCAAAAGTTCGGACCGCACTTAGTTGAAGACTACAGCGAGTATATGCCCAAACAACAAGCACCATTGATTGAAATCTTTGAAGAAGGCAAATTGCAACCATCACAACCTGCATTCTACGATGAAGTTGGCGTGGTACCTAACAAACCATTCCAACCTGTTTATGGAGATGGATTGATTGATGTTTTGCCAAACAAACCAGCTCAAGGTGTACAATATGTGGATGAAGTGCCAATGAAACCCTCTGGACAATATTATCCCACAGCCGTTGGTGGACAACCAGTCCAAAAGTTCGGACCGCACTTAGTTGAAGACTACAGCGAGGTTATGCCCAAACAACAAGCACCATTGATTGAAATCTTTGAAGAAGGCAAATTGCAACCATCACAACCTGCATTCTTCGATGAAGTTGGCGTCATACCTAACAAACCATTCCAACCTGTTTATGGAGATGGAGTAATTGATGTTTTGCCAAACAAACCAGCTCAAGGTGTACAATTTGTGGATGAAGTGCCAATGAAACCCTCTGGACAATATTACCCCACAGCCGTTGGTGGACAACCAGTCCAAAAGTTCGGACCGCACTTAGTTGAAGACTACAGCGAGTATATGCCCAAACAACAAGCACCATTGATTGAAATCTTTGAAGAAGGCAAATTGCAACCATCACAACCTGCATTCTTCGATGAAGTTGGCGTCGTACCTAACAAACCATTCCAACCTGTTTATGGAGATGGAGTGTTTGATGTTTTGCCAAACAAACCAGCTCAAGGTGTACAATTTGTGGATGAAGTGCCAATGAAACCCTCTGGACAATATTATCCCACAGCCGTTGGTGGACAACCAGTCCAAAAGTTCGGACCGCACTTTGTTAAAGACTACAGCGAGGTTATGCCCAAACAACAAGCACCATTGATTGAATTCTTTGAAGAAGGCAAATTGCAACCATCACAACCTGCATTCTACGATGAAGTTGGCGTGGTACCTAACAAACCATTCCAACCTGTTTATGGAGATGGATTGATTGATGTTTTGCCAAACAAACCAGCTCAAGGTGTACAATTTGTGGATGAAGTGCCAATGAAACCCTCTGGACAATATTATCCCACAGCCGATGGTGGACAACCAGTCCAAAAGTTCGGACCGCACTTTGTTGAAGACTACAGCGAGGTTATGCCCAAACAACAAGCACCATTGATTGAAATCTTTGAAGAAGGCAAATTGCAACCATCACAACCTGCATTCTACGATGAAGTTGGCGTGGTACCTAACAAACCATTCCAACCTGTTTATGGAGATGGATTGATTGATGTTTTGCCAAACAAACCAGCTCAAGGTGTACAATATGTGGATGAAGTGCCAATGAAACCCTCTGGACAATATTATCCCACAGCCGTTGGTGGACAACCAGTCCAAAAGTTCGGACCGCACTTAGTTGAAGACTACAGCGAGGTTATGCCCAAACAACAAGCACCATTGATTGAAATCTTTGAAGAAGGCAAATTGCAACCATCACAACCTGCATTCTTCGATGAAGTTGGCGTGGTACCTAACAAACCATTCCAACCTGTTTATGGAGATGGAGTAATTGATGTTTTGCCAAACAAACCAGCTCAAGGTGTACAATTTGTGGATGAAGTGCCAATGAAACCCTCTGGACAATATTACCCCACAGCCGTTGGTGGACAACCAGTCCAAAAGTTCGGACCGCACTTAGTTGAAGACTACAGCGAGTATATGCCCAAACAACAAGCACCATTGATTGAAATCTTTGAAGAAGGCAAATTGCAACCATCACAACCTGCATTCTTCGATGAAGTTGGCGTCATACCTAACAAACCATTCCAACCTGTTTATGGAGATGGAGTAATTGATGTTTTGCCAAACAAACCAGCTCAAGGTGTACAATTTGTGGATGAAGTGCCAATGAAACCCTCTGGACAATATTATCCCACAGCCGTTGGTGGACAACCAGTCCAAAAGTTCGGACCGCACTTAGTTGAAGACTACAGCGAGTATATGCCCAAACAACAAGCACCATTGATTGAAATCTTTGAAGAAGGCAAATTGCAACCATCACAACCTGCATTCTTCGATGAAGTTGGCGTCGTACCTAACAAACCATTCCAACCTGTTTATGGAGATGGAGTAATGGATGTTTTGCCAAACAAACCAGCTCAAGGTGTACAATTTGTGGATGAAGTGCCAATGAAACCCTCTGGACAATATTATCCCACAGCCGTTGGTGGACAACCAGTCCAAAAGTTCGGACCGCACTTTGTTGAAGACTACAGCGAGGTTATGCCCAAACAACAAGCACCATTGATTGAAATCTTTGAAGAAGGCAAATTGCAACCATCACAACCTACATTCTTCGATGAAGTTGGCGTGGTACCTAACAAACCATTCCAACCTGTTTATGGAGATGGAGTAATTGATGTTTTGCCAAACAAACCAGCTCAAGGTGTACAATTTGTGGATGAAGTGCCAATGAAACCCTCTGGACAATATTATCCCACAGCCGTTGGTGGACAACCAGTCCAAAAGTTCGGACCGCACTTAGTTGAAGACTACAGCGAGTATATGCCCAAACAACAAGCACCATTGATTGAAATCTTTGAAGAAGGCAAATTGCAACCATCACAACCTGCATTCTACGATGAAGTTGGCGTGGTACCTAACAAACCATTCCAACCTGTTTATGGAGATGGATTGATTGATGTTTTGCCAAACAAACCAGCTCAAGGTGTACAATATGTGGATGAAGTGCCAATGAAACCCTCTGGACAATATTATCCCACAGCCGTTGGTGGACAACCAGTCCAAAAGTTCGGACCGCACTTAGTTGAAGACTACAGCGAGTATATGCCCAAACAACAAGCACCATTGATTGAAATCTTTGAAGAAGGCAAATTGCAACCATCACAACCTGCATTCTTCGATGAAGTTGGCGTCATACCTAACAAACCATTCCAACCTGTTTATGGAGATGGAGTAATTGATGTTTTGCCAAACAAACCAGCTCAAGGTGTACAATTTGTGGATGAAGTGCCAATGAAACCCTCTGGACAATATTACCCCACAGCCGTTGGTGGACAACCAGTCCAAAAGTTCGGACCGCACTTAGTTGAAGACTACAGCGAGTATATGCCCAAACAACAAGCACCATTGATTGAAATCTTTGAAGAAGGCAAATTGCAACCATCACAACCTGCATTCTTCGATGAAGTTGGCGTCGTACCTAACAAACCATTCCAACCTGTTTATGGAGATGGAGTGTTTGATGTTTTGCCAAACAAACCAGCTCAAGGTGTACAATTTGTGGATGAAGTGCCAATGAAACCCTCTGGACAAGATTATCCCACAGCCGTTGGTGGACAACCAGTCCAAAAGTTCGGACCGCACTTAGTTGAAGACTACAGCGAGGTTATGCCCAAACAACAAGCACCATTGATTGAAATCTTTGAAGAAGGCAAATTGCAACCATCACAACCTACATTCTTCGATGAAGTTGGCGTGGTACCTAACAAACCATTCCAACCTGTTTATGGAGATGGATTGATTGATGTTTTGCCAAACAAACCAGCTCAAGGTGTACAATTTGTGGATGAAGTGCCAATGAAACCCTCTGGACAATATTATCCCACAGCCGATGGTGGACAACCAGTCCAAAAGTTCGGACCGCACTTTGTTGAAGACTACAGCGAGGTTATGCCCAAACAACAAGCACCATTGATTGAAATCTTTGAAGAAGGCAAATTGCAACCATCACAACCTACATTCTTCGATGAAGTTGGCGTGGTACCTAACAAACCATTCCAACCTGTTTATGGAGATGGAGTAATTGATGTTTTGCCAAACAAACCAGCTCAAGGTGTACAATTTGTGGATGAAGTGCCAATGAAACCCTCTGGACAATATTATCCCACAGCCGTTGGTGGACAACCAGTCCAAAAGTTCGGACCGCACTTAGTTGAAGACTACAGCGAGTATATGCCCAAACAACAAGCACCATTGATTGAAATCTTTGAAGAAGGCAAATTGCAACCATCACAACCTGCATTCTACGATGAAGTTGGCGTGGTACCTAACAAACCATTCCAACCTGTTTATGGAGATGGATTGATTGATGTTTTGCCAAACAAACCAGCTCAAGGTGTACAATATGTGGATGAAGTGCCAATGAAACCCTCTGGACAATATTATCCCACAGCCGTTGGTGGACAACCAGTCCAAAAGTTCGGACCGCACTTAGTTGAAGACTACAGCGAGTATATGCCCAAACAACAAGCACCATTGATTGAAATCTTTGAAGAAGGCAAATTGCAACCATCACAACCTGCATTCTTCGATGAAGTTGGCGTCATACCTAACAAACCATTCCAACCTGTTTATGGAGATGGAGTAATTGATGTTTTGCCAAACAAACCAGCTCAAGGTGTACAATTTGTGGATGAAGTGCCAATGAAACCCTCTGGACAATATTACCCCACAGCCGTTGGTGGACAACCAGTCCAAAAGTTCGGACCGCACTTAGTTGAAGACTACAGCGAGTATATGCCCAAACAACAAGCACCATTGATTGAAATCTTTGAAGAAGGCAAATTGCAACCATCACAACCTGCATTCTTCGATGAAGTTGGCGTCATACCTAACAAACCATTCCAACCTGTTTATGGAGATGGAGTAATTGATGTTTTGCCAAACAAACCAGCTCAAGGTGTACAATTTGTGGATGAAGTGCCAATGAAACCCTCTGGACAATATTACCCCACAGCCGTTGGTGGACAACCAGTCCAAAAGTTCGGACCGCACTTAGTTGAAGACTACAGCGAGTATATGCCCAAACAACAAGCACCATTGATTGAAATCTTTGAAGAAGGCAAATTGCAACCATCACAACCTGCATTCTTCGATGAAGTTGGCGTCGTACCTAACAAACCATTCCAACCTGTTTATGGAGATGGAGTGTTTGATGTTTTGCCAAACAAACCAGCTCAAGGTGTACAATTTGTGGATGAAGTGCCAATGAAACCCTCTGGACAATATTATCCCACAGCCGTTGGTGGACAACCAGTCCAAAAGTTCGGACCGCACTTAGTTGAAGACTACAGCGAGGTTATGCCCAAACAACAAGCACCATTGATTGAAATCTTTGAAGAAGGCAAATTGCAACCATCACAACCTACATTCTTCGATGAAGTTGGCGTGGTACCTAACAAACCATTCCAACCTGTTTATGGAGATGGATTGATTGATGTTTTGCCAAACAAACCAGCTCAAGGTGTACAATTTGTGGATGAAGTGCCAATGAAACCCTCTGGACAATATTATCCCACAGTCGTTGGTGGACAACCAGTCCAAAAGTTCGGACCGCACTTAGTTGAAGACTACAGCGAGTATATGCCCAAACAACAAGCACCATTGATTGAAATCTTTGAAGAAGGCAAATTGCAACCATCACAACCTACATTCTTCGATGAAGTTGGCGTAGTACCTAACAAACCATTCCAACCTGTTTATGGAGATGGAGTAATTGATGTTTTGCCAAACAAACCAGCTCAAGGTGTACAATTTGTGGATGAAGTGCCAATGAAACCCTCTGGACAATATTACCCCACAGCCGTTGGTGGACAACCAGTCCAAAAGTTCGGACCGCACTTAGTTGAAGACTACAGCGAGTATATGCCCAAACAACAAGCACCATTGATTGAAATCTTTGAAGAAGGCAAATTGCAACCATCACAACCTGCATTCTTCGATGAAGTTGGCGTCATACCTAACAAACCATTCCAACCTGTTTATGGAGATGGAGTAATTGATGTTTTGCCAAACAAACCAGCTCAAGGTGTACAATTTGTGGATGAAGTGCCAATGAAACCCTCTGGACAATATTACCCCACAGCCGTTGGTGGACAACCAGTCCAAAAGTTCGGACCGCACTTAGTTGAAGACTACAGCGAGTATATGCCCAAACAACAAGCACCATTGATTGAAATCTTTGAAGAAGGCAAATTGCAACCATCACAACCTGCATTCTTCGATGAAGTTGGCGTCGTACCTAACAAACCATTCCAACCTGTTTATGGAGATGGAGTGTTTGATGTTTTGCCAAACAAACCAGCTCAAGGTGTACAATTTGTGGATGAAGTGCCAATGAAACCCTCTGGACAATATTATCCCACAGCCGTTGGTGGACAACCAGTCCAAAAGTTCGGACCGCACTTAGTTGAAGACTACAGCGAGGTTATGCCCAAACAACAAGCACCATTGATTGAAATCTTTGAAGAAGGCAAATTGCAACCATCACAACCTACATTCTTCGATGAAGTTGGCGTGGTACCTAACAAACCATTCCAACCTGTTTATGGAGATGGATTGATTGATGTTTTGCCAAACAAACCAGCTCAAGGTGTACAATTTGTGGATGAAGTGCCAATGAAACCCTCTGGACAATATTATCCCACAGTCGTTGGTGGACAACCAGTCCAAAAGTTCGGACCGCACTTAGTTGAAGACTACAGCGAGTATATGCCCAAACAACAAGCACCATTGATTGAAATCTTTGAAGAAGGCAAATTGCAACCATCACAACCTACATTCTTCGATGAAGTTGGCGTCGTACCTAACAAACCATTCCAACCTGTTTATGGAGATGGAGTAATTGATGTTTTGCCAAACAAACCAGCTCAAGGTGTACAATTTGTGGATGAAGTGCCAATGAAACCCTCTGGACAATATTATCCCACAGCCGTTGGTGGACAACCAGTCCAAAAGTTCGGACCGCACTTAGTTGAAGACTACAGCGAGTATATGCCCAAACAACAAGCACCATTGATTGAAATCTTTGAAGAAGGCAAATTGCAACCATCACAACCTGCATTCTTCGATGAAGTTGGCGTCGTACCTAACAAACCATTCCAACCTGTTTATGGAGATGGAGTAATTGATGTTTTGCCAAATAAACCAGCTAAAGGTGTACAATTTGTGGATGAAGTGCCAATGAAACCCTCTGGACAATATTATCCCACAGCCGTTGGTGGACAACCAGTCCAAAAGTTCGGACCGCACTTTGTTGAAGACTACAGCGAGGTTATGCCCAAACAACAAGCACCATTGATTGAAATCTTTGAAGAAGGCAAATTGCAACCATCACAACCTACATTCTTCGATGAAGTTGGCGTGGTACCTAACAAACCATTCCAACCTGTTTATGGAGATGGATTGATTGATGTTTTGCCAAACAAACCAGCTCAAGGTGTACAATTTGTGGATGAAGTGCCAATGAAACCCTCTGGACAATATTATCCCACAGTCGTTGGTGGACAACCAGTCCAAAAGTTCGGACCGCACTTAGTTGAAGACTACAGCGAGTATATGCCCAAACAACAAGCACCATTGATTGAAATCTTTGAAGAAGGCAAATTGCAACCATCACAACCTACATTCTTCGATGAAGTTGGCGTGGTACCTAACAAACCATTCCAACCTGTTTATGGAGATGGATTGATTGATGTTTTGCCAAACAAACCAGCTCAAGGTGTACAATATGTGGATGAAGTGCCAATGAAACCCTCTGGACAATATTATCCCACAGCCGTTGGTGGACAACCAGTCCAAAAGTTCGGACCGCACTTTGTTGAAGACTACAGCGAGGTTATGCCCAAACAACAAGCACCATTGATTGAAATCTTTGAAGAAGGCAAATTGCAACCATCACAACCTGCATTCTTCGATGAAGTTGGCGTGGTACCTAACAAACCATTCCAACCTGTTTATGGAGGTGGAGTAATGGATGTTTTGCCAAACAAACCAGCTCAAGGTGTACAATATGTGGATGAAGTGCCAATGAAACCCTCTGGACAATATTATCCCACAGCCGTTGGTGGACAACCAGTCCAAAAGTTCGGACCGCACTTAGTTGAGGACTACAGCGAGTATATGCCCAAACAACAAGCACCATTGATTGAAATCTTTGAAGAAGGCAAATTGCAACCATCACAACCTACATTCTTCGATGAAGTTGGCGTCGTACCTAACAAACCATTCCAACCTGTTTATGGAGATGGAGTAATTGATGTTTTGCCAAACAAACCAGCTCAAGGTGTACAATTTGTGGATGAAGTGCCAATGAAACCCTCTGGACAATATTATCCCACAGCCGTTGGTGGACAACCAGTCCAAAAGTTCGGACCGCACTTAGTTGAAGACTACAGCGAGTATATGCCCAAACAACAAGCACCATTGATTGAAATCTTTGAAGAAGGCAAATTGCAACCATCACAACCTGCATTCTTCGATGAAGTTGGCGTCGTACCTTACAAACCATTCCAACCTGTTTATGGAGATGGAGTAATTGATGTTTTGCCAAATAAACCAGCTAAAGGTGTACAATTTGTGGATGAAGTGCCAATGAAACCCTCTGGACAATATTATCCCACAGCCGTTGGTGGACAACCAGTCCAAAAGTTCGGACCGCACTTTGTTGAAGACTACAGCGAGGTTATGCCCAAACAACAAGCACCATTGATTGAAATCTTTGAAGAAGGCAAATTGCAACCATCACAACCTACATTCTTCGATGAAGTTGGCGTGGTACCTAACAAACCATTCCAACCTGTTTATGGAGATGGATTGATTGATGTTTTGCCAAACAAACCAGCTCAAGGTGTACAATATGTGGATGAAGTGCCAATGAAACCCTCTGGACAATATTATCCCACAGCCGTTGGTGGACAACCAGTCCAAAAGTTCGGACCGCACTTTGTTGAAGACTACAGCGAGGTTATGCCCAAACAACAAGCACCATTGATTGAAATCTTTGAAGAAGGCAAATTGCAACCATCACAACCTGCATTCTTCGATGAAGTTGGCGTGGTACCTAACAAACCATTCCAACCTGTTTATGGAGGTGGAGTAATGGATGTTTTGCCAAACAAACCAGCTCAAGGTGTACAATATGTGGATGAAGTGCCAATGAAACCCTCTGGACAATATTATCCCACAGCCGTTGGTGGACAACCAGTCCAAAAGTTCGGACCGCACTTAGTTGAGGACTACAGCGAGTATATGCCCAAACAACAAGCACCATTGATTGAAATCTTTGAAGAAGGCAAATTGCAACCATCACAACCTACATTCTTCGATGAAGTTGGCGTCGTACCTAACAAACCATTCCAACCTGTTTATGGAGATGGAGTAATTGATGTTTTGCCAAACAAACCAGCTCAAGGTGTACAATTTGTGGATGAAGTGCCAATGAAACCCTCTGGACAATATTATCCCACAGCCGTTGGTGGACAACCAGTCCAAAAGTTCGGACCGCACTTAGTTGAAGACTACAGCGAGTATATGCCCAAACAACAAGCACCATTGATTGAAATCTTTGAAGAAGGCAAATTGCAACCATCACAACCTGCATTCTTCGATGAAGTTGGCGTCGTACCTAACAAACCATTCCAACCTGTTTATGGAGATGGAGTAATTGATGTTTTGCCAAATAAACCAGCTAAAGGTGTACAATTTGTGGATGAAGTGCCAATGAAACCCTCTGGACAATATTATCCCACAGCCGTTGGTGGACAACCAGTCCAAAAGTTCGGACCGCACTTTGTTGAAGACTACAGCGAGGTTATGCCCAAACAACAAGCACCATTGATTGAAATCTTTGAAGAAGGCAAATTGCAACCATCACAACCTACATTCTTCGATGAAGTTGGCGTGGTACCTAACAAACCATTCCAACCTGTTTATGGAGATGGATTGATTGATGTTTTGCCAAACAAACCAGCTCAAGGTGTACAATTTGTGGATGAAGTGCCAATGAAACCCTCTGGACAATATTATCCCACAGTCGTTGGTGGACAACCAGTCCAAAAGTTCGGACCGCACTTAGTTGAAGACTACAGCGAGTATATGCCCAAACAACAAGCACCATTGATTGAAATCTTTGAAGAAGGCAAATTGCAACCATCACAACCTACATTCTTCGATGAAGTTGGCGTGGTACCTAACAAACCATTCCAACCTGTTTATGGAGATGGATTGATTGATGTTTTGCCAAACAAACCAGCTCAAGGTGTACAATATGTGGATGAAGTGCCAATGAAACCCTCTGGACAATATTATCCCACAGCCGTTGGTGGACAACCAGTCCAAAAGTTCGGACCGCACTTTGTTGAAGACTACAGCGAGGTTATGCCCAAACAACAAGCACCATTGATTGAAATCTTTGAAGAAGGCAAATTGCAACCATCACAACCTGCATTCTACGATGAAGTTGGCGTGGTACCTAACAAACCATTCCAACCTGTTTATGGAGGTGGAGTAATGGATGTTTTGCCAAACAAACCAGCTCAAGGTGTACAATTTGTGGATGAAGTGCCAATGAAACCCTCTGGACAATATTATCCCACAGCCGTTGGTGGACAACCAGTCCAAAAGTTCGGACCGCACTTTGTTGAAGACTACAGCGAGGTTATGCCCAAACAACAAGCACCATTGATTGAAATCTTTGAAGAAGGCAAATTGCAACCATCACAACCTACATTCTTCGATGAAGTTGGCGTCGTACCTAACAAACCATTCCAACCTGTTTATGGAGATGGAGTAATTGATGTTTTGCCAAACAAACCAGCTCAAGGTGTACAATTTGTGGATGAAGTGCCAATGAAACCCTCTGGACAATATTATCCCACAGCCGTTGGTGGACAACCAGTCCAAAAGTTCGGACCGCACTTAGTTGAAGACTACAGCGAGTATATGCCCAAACAACAAGCACCATTGATTGAAATCTTTGAAGAAGGCAAATTGCAACCATCACAACCTGCATTCTTCGATGAAGTTGGCGTCGTACCTAACAAACCATTCCAACCTGTTTATGGAGATGGAGTAATTGATGTTTTGCCAAATAAACCAGCTAAAGGTGTACAATTTGTGGATGAAGTGCCAATGAAACCCTCTGGACAATATTATCCCACAGCCGTTGGTGGACAACCAGTCCAAAAGTTCGGACCGCACTTTGTTGAAGACTACAGCGAGTATATGCCCAAACAACAAGCACCATTGATTGAAATCTTTGAAGAAGGCAAATTGCAACCATCACAACCTACATTCTTCGATGAAGTTGGCGTGGTACCTAACAAACCATTCCAACCTGTTTATGGAGATGGATTGATTGATGTTTTGCCAAACAAACCAGCTCAAGGTGTACAATTTGTGGATGAAGTGCCAATGAAACCCTCTGGACAATATTATCCCACAGTCGTTGGTGGACAACCAGTCCAAAAGTTCGGACCGCACTTAGTTGAAGACTACAGCGAGTATATGCCCAAACAACAAGCACCATTGATTGAAATCTTTGAAGAAGGCAAATTGCAACCATCACAACCTACATTCTTCGATGAAGTTGGCGTGGTACCTAACAAACCATTCCAACCTGTTTATGGAGATGGATTGATTGATGTTTTGCCAAACAAACCAGCTCAAGGTGTACAATTTGTGGATGAAGTGCCAATGAAACCCTCTGGACAATATTATCCCACAGTCGTTGGTGGACAACCAGTCCAAAAGTTCGGACCGCACTTAGTTGAAGACTACAGCGAGTATATGCCCAAACAACAAGCACCATTGATTGAAATCTTTGAAGAAGGCAAATTGCAACCATCACAACCTACATTCTTCGATGAAGTTGGCGTGGTACCTAACAAACCATTCCAACCTGTTTATGGAGATGGATTGATTGATGTTTTGCCAAACAAACCAGCTCAAGGTGTACAATATGTGGATGAAGTGCCAATGAAACCCTCTGGACAATATTATCCCACAGCCGTTGGTGGACAACCAGTCCAAAAGTTCGGACCGCACTTTGTTGAAGACTACAGCGAGGTTATGCCCAAACAACAAGCACCATTGATTGAAATCTTTGAAGAAGGCAAATTGCAACCATCACAACCTGCATTCTACGATGAAGTTGGCGTGGTACCTAACAAACCATTCCAACCTGTTTATGGAGGTGGAGTAATGGATGTTTTGCCAAACAAACCAGCTCAAGGTGTACAATTTGTGGATGAAGTGCCAATGAAACCCTCTGGACAATATTATCCCACAGCCGTTGGTGGACAACCAGTCCAAAAGTTCGGACCGCACTTTGTTGAAGACTACAGCGAGGTTATGCCCAAACAACAAGCACCATTGATTGAAATCTTTGAAGAAGGCAAATTGCAACCATCACAACCTACATTCTTCGATGAAGTTGGCGTGGTACCTAACAAACCATTCCAACCTGTTTATGGAGATGGATTGATTGATGTTTTGCCAAACAAACCAGCTCAAGGTGTACAATTTGTGGATGAAGTGCCAATGAAACCCTCTGGACAATATTATCCCACAGTCGTTGGTGGACAACCAGTCCAAAAGTTCGGACCGCACTTAGTTGAAGACTACAGCGAGGTTATGCCCAAACAACAAGCACCATTGATTGAAATCTTTGAAGAAGGCAAATTGCAACCATCACAACCTACATTCTTCGATGAAGTTGGCGTGGTACCTAACAAACCATTCCAACCTGTTTATGGAGATGGATTGATTGATGTTTTGCCAAACAAACCAGCTCAAGGTGTACAATTTGTGGATGAAGTGCCAATGAAACCCTCTGGACAATATTATCCCACAGCCGTTGGTGGACAACCAGTCCAAAAGTTCGGACCGCACTTAGTTGAAGACTACAGCGAGTATATGCCCAAACAACAAGCACCATTGATTGAAATCTTTGAAGAAGGCAAATTGCAACCATCACAACCTACATTCTTCGATGAAGTTGGCGTGGTACCTAACAAACCATTCCAACCTGTTTATGGAGATGGATTGATTGATGTTTTGCCAAACAAACCAGCTCAAGGTGTACAATTTGTGGATGAAGTGCCAATGAAACCCTCTGGACAATATTATCCCACAGCCGTTGGTGGACAACCAGTCCAAAAGTTCGGACCGCACTTAGTTGAAGACTACAGCGAGTATATGCCCAAACAACAAGCACCATTGATTGAAATCTTTGAAGAAGGCAAATTGCAACCATCACAACCTACATTCTTCGATGAAGTTGGCGTGGTACCTAACAAACCATTCCAACCTGTTTATGGAGATGGATTGATTGATGTTTTGCCAAACAAACCAGCTCAAGGTGTACAATTTGTGGATGAAGTGCCAATGAAACCCTCTGGACAATATTATCCCACAGCCGTTGGTGGACAACCAGTCCAAAAGTTCGGACCGCACTTAGTTGAAGACTACAGCGAGTATATGCCCAAACAACAAGCACCATTGATTGAAATCTTTGAAGAAGGCAAATTGCAACCATCACAACCTACATTCTTCGATGAAGTTGGCGTGGTACCTAACAAACCATTCCAACCTGTTTATGGAGATGGATTGATTGATGTTTTGCCAAACAAACCAGCTCAAGGTGTACAATATGTGGATGAAGTGCCAATGAAACCCTCTGGACAATATTATCCCACAGCCGTTGGTGGACAACCAGTCCAAAAGTTCGGACCGCACTTTGTTGAAGACTACAGCGAGGTTATGCCCGAAAAACAAGCACCATTGATTGAAATCTTTGAAGAAGGCAAATTGCAACCATCACAACCTGCATTCTACGATGAAGTTGGCGTGGTACCTAACAAACCATTCCAACCTGTTTATGGAGGTGGAGTAATGGATGTTTTGCCAAACAAACCAGCTCAAGGTGTACAATTTGAGGATGAAGTGCCAATGAAACCCTCTGGACAATATTATCCCACAGCCGTTGGTGGACAACCAGTCCAAAAGTTCGGACCGCACTTTGTTGAAGACTACAGCGAGGTTATGCCCAAACAACAAGCACCATTGATTGAAATCTTTGAAGAAGGCAAATTGCAACCATCACAACCTACATTCTTCGATGAAGTTGGCGTGGTACCTAACAAACCATTCCAACCTGTTTATGGAGATGGATTGATTGATGTTTTGCCAAACAAACCAGCTCAAGGTGTACAATTTGTGGATGAAGTGCCAATGAAACCCTCTGGACAATATTATCCCACAGCCGTTGGTGGACAACCAGTCCAAAAGTTCGGACCGCACTTAGTTGAAGACTACAGCGAGTATATGCCCAAACAACAAGCACCATTGATTGAAATCTTTGAAGAAGGCAAATTGCAACCATCACAACCTACATTCTTCGATGAAGTTGGCGTCGTACCTAACAAACCATTCCAACCTGTTTATGGAGATGGAGTAATTGATGTTTTGCCAAATAAACCAGCTAAAGGTGTACAATTTGTGGATGAAGTGCCAATGAAACCCTCTGGACAATATTATCCCACAGCCGTTGGTGGACAACCAGTCCAAAAGTTCGGACCGCACTTAGTTGAAGACTACAGCGAGTATATGCCCAAACAACAAGCACCATTGATTGAAATCTTTGAAGAAGGCAAATTGCAACCATCACAACCTACATTCTTCGATGAAGTTGGCGTGGTACCTAACAAACCATTCCAACCTGTTTATGGAGATGGAGTAATTGATGTTTTGCCAAACAAACCAGCTCAAGGTGTACAATTTGTGGATGAAGTGCCAATGAAACCCTCTGGACAATATTATCCCACAGCCGTTGGTGGACAACCAGTCCAAAAGTTCGGACCGCACTTAGTTGAAGACTACAGCGAGTATATGCCCAAACAACAAGCACCATTGATTGAAATCTTTGAAGAAGGCAAATTGCAACCATCACAACCTGCATTCTTCGATGAAGTTGGCGTCGTACCTAACAAACCATTCCAACCTGTTTATGGAGATGGAGTAATTGATGTTTTGCCAAATAAACCAGCTAAAGGTGTACAATTTGTGGATGAAGTGCCAATGAAACCCTCTGGACAATATTATCCCACAGCCGTTGGTGGACAACCAGTCCAAAAGTTCGGACCGCACTTTGTTGAAGACTACAGCGAGGTTATGCCCAAACAACAAGCACCATTGATTGAAATCTTTGAAGAAGGCAAATTGCAACCATCACAACCTACATTCTTCGATGAAGTTGGCGTGGTACCTAACAAACCATTCCAACCTGTTTATGGAGATGGATTGATTGATGTTTTGCCAAACAAACCAGCTCAAGGTGTACAATTTGTGGATGAAGTGCCAATGAAACCCTCTGGACAATATTATCCCACAGTCGTTGGTGGACAACCAGTCCAAAAGTTCGGACCGCACATAGTTGAAGACTACAGCGAGTATATGCCCAAACAACAAGCACCATTGATTGAAATCTTTGAAGAAGGCAAATTGCAACCATCACAACCTACATTCTTCGATGAAGTTGGCGTGGTACCTAACAAACCATTCCAACCTGTTTATGGAGATGGATTGATTGATGTTTTGCCAAACAAACCAGCTCAAGGTGTACAATTTGTGGATGAAGTGCCAATGAAACCCTCTGGACAATATTATCCCACAGTCGTTGGTGGACAACCAGTCCAAAAGTTCGGACCGCACTTAGTTGAAGACTACAGCGAGTATATGCCCAAACAACAAGCACCATTGATTGAAATCTTTGAAGAAGGCAAATTGCAACCATCACAACCTACATTCTTCGATGAAGTTGGCGTGGTACCTAACAAACCATTCCAACCTGTTTATGGAGATGGATTGATTGATGTTTTGCCAAACAAACCAGCTCAAGGTGTACAATATGTGGATGAAGTGCCAATGAAACCCTCTGGACAATATTATCCCACAGCCGTTGGTGGACAACCAGTCCAAAAGTTCGGACCGCACTTTGTTGAAGACTACAGCGAGGTTATGCCCGAAAAACAAGCACCATTGATTGAAATCTTTGAAGAAGGCAAATTGCAACCATCACAACCTGCATTCTACGATGAAGTTGGCGTGGTACCTAACAAACCATTCCAACCTGTTTATGGAGGTGGAGTAATGGATGTTTTGCCAAACAAACCAGCTCAAGGTGTACAATTTGTGGATGAAGTGCCAATGAAACCCTCTGGACAATATTATCCCACAGCCGTTGGTGGACAACCAGTCCAAAAGTTCGGACCGCACTTTGTTGAAGACTACAGCGAGGTTATGCCCAAACAACAAGCACCATTGATTGAAATCTTTGAAGAAGGCAAATTGCAACCATCACAACCTACATTCTTCGATAAAGTTGGCGTGGTACCTAACAAACCATTCCAACCTGTTTATGGAGATGGAGTAATTGATGTTTTGCCAAACAAACCAGCTCAAGGTGTACAATTTGTGGATGAAGTGCCAATGAAACCCTCTGGACAATATTATCCCACAGCCGTTGGTGGACAACCAGTCCGAAAGTTCGGACCGCACTTAGTTGAAGACTACAGCGAGTATATGCCCAAACAACAAGCACCATTGATTGAAATCTTTGAAGAAGGCAAATTGCAACCATCACAACCTACATTCTTCGATGAAGTTGGCGTCGTACCTAACAAACCATTCCAACCTGTTTATGGAGATGGAGTAATTGATGTTTTGCCAAATAAACCAGCTAAAGGTGTACAATATGTGGATGAAGTGCCAATGAAACCCTCTGGACAATATTATCCCACAGTCGTTGGTGGACAACCAGTCCAAAAGTTCGGACCGCACTTAGTTGAAGACTACAGCGAGTATATGCCCAAACAACAAGCACCATTGATTGAAATCTTTGAAGAAGGCAAATTGCAACCATCACAACCTGCATTCTTCGATGAAGTTGGCGTCGTACCTAACAAACCATTCCAACCTGTTTATGGAGATGGATTGATTGATGTTTTGCCAAACAAACCAGCTCAAGGTGTACAATTTGTGGATGAAGTGCCAATGAAACCCTCTGGACAATATTATCCCACAGCCGTTGGTGGACAACCAGTCCAAAAGTTCGGACCGCACTTTGTTGAAGACTACAGCGAGGTTATGCCCAAACAACAAGCACCATTGATTGAAATCTTTGAAGAAGGCAAATTGCAACCATCACAACCTACATTCTTCGATGAAGTTGGCGTGGTACCTAACAAACCATTCCAACCTGTTTATGGAGATGGATTGATTGATGTTTTGCCAAACAAACCAGCTCAAGGTGTACAATTTGTGGATGAAGTGCCAATGAAACCCTCTGGACAATATTATCCCACAGCCGTTGGTGGACAACCAGTCCAAAAGTTCGGACCGCACTTTGTTGAAGACTACAGCGAGTATATGCCCAAACAACAAGCACCATTGATTGAAATCTTTGAAGAAGGCAAATTGCAACCATCACAACCTACATTCTTCGATGAAGTTGGCGTCGTACCTAACAAACCATTCCAACCTGTTTATGGAGATGGAGTAATTGATGTTTTGCCAAATAAACCAGCTCAAGGTGTACAATTTGTGGATGAAGTGCCAATGAAACCCTCTGGACAATATTATCCCACAGCCGTTGGTGGACAACCAGTCCAAAAGTTCGGACCGCACTTAGTTGAAGACTACAGCGAGGTTATGCCCAAACAACAAGCACCATTGATTGAAATCTTTGAAGAAGGCAAATTGCAACCATCACAACCTACATTCTTCGATGAAGTTGGCGTCGTACCTAACAAACCATTCCAACCTGTTTATGGAGATGGAGTAATTGATGTTTTGCCAAACAAACCAGCTCAAGGTGTACAATTTGTGGATGAAGTGCCAATGAAACCCTCTGGACAATATTATCCCACAGTCGTTGGTGGACAACCAGTCCAAAAGTTCGGACCGCACATAGTTGAAGACTACAGCGAGTATATGCCCAAACAACAAGCACCATTGATTGAAATCTTTGAAGAAGGCAAATTGCAACCATCACAACCTACATTCTTCGATGAAGTTGGCGTGGTACCTAACAAACCATTCCAACCTGTTTATGGAGATGGATTGATTGATGTTTTGCCAAACAAACCAGCTAAAGGTGTACAATTTGTGGATGAAGTGCCAATGAAACCCTCTGGACAATATTATCCCACAGTCGTTGGTGGACAACCAGTCCAAAAGTTCGGACCGCACTTAGTTGAAGACTACAGCGAGTATATGCCCAAACAACAAGCACCATTGATTGAAATCTTTGAAGAAGGCAAATTGCAACCATCACAACCTACATTCTTCGATGAAGTTGGCGTGGTACCTAACAAACCATTCCAACCTGTTTATGGAGATGGATTGATTGATGTTTTGCCAAACAAACCAGCTCAAGGTGTACAATATGTGGATGAAGTGCCAATGAAACCCTCTGGACAATATTATCCCACAGCCGTTGGTGGACAACCAGTCCAAAAGTTCGGACCGCACTTTGTTGAAGACTACAGCGAGGTTATGCCCAAACAACAAGCACCATTGATTGAAATCTTTGAAGAAGGCAAATTGCAACCATCACAACCTACATTCTTCGATGAAGTTGGCGTGGTACCTAACAAACCATTCCAACCTGTTTATGGAGATGGATTGATTGATGTTTTGCCAAACAAACCAGCTCAAGGTGTACAATTTGTGGATGAAGTGCCAATGAAACCCTCTGGACAATATTATCCCACAGCCGTTGGTGGACAACCAGTCCAAAAGTTCGGACCGCACTTTGTTGAAGACTACAGCGAGTATATGCCCAAACAACAAGCACCATTGATTGAAATCTTTGAAGAAGGCAAATTGCAACCATCACAACCTACATTCTTCGATGAAGTTGGCGTCGTACCTAACAAACCATTCCAACCTGTTTATGGAGATGGAGTAATTGATGTTTTGCCAAATAAACCAGCTCAAGGTGTACAATTTGTGGATGAAGTGCCAATGAAACCCTCTGGACAATATTATCCCACAGCCGTTGGTGGACAACCAGTCCAAAAGTTCGGACCGCACTTAGTTGAAGACTACAGCGAGGTTATGCCCAAACAACAAGCACCATTGATTGAAATCTTTGAAGAAGGCAAATTGCAACCATCACAACCTACATTCTTCGATGAAGTTGGCGTGGTACCTAACAAACCATTCCAACCTGTTTATGGAGATGGAGTAATTGATGTTTTGCCAAACAAACCAGCTCAAGGTGTACAATTTGTGGATGAAGTGCCAATGAAACCCTCTGGACAATATTATCCCACAGTCGTTGGTGGACAACCAGTCCAAAAGTTCGGACCGCACATAGTTGAAGACTACAGCGAGTATATGCCCAAACAACAAGCACCATTGATTGAAATCTTTGAAGAAGGCAAATTGCAACCATCACAACCTACATTCTTCGATGAAGTTGGCGTGGTACCTAACAAACCATTCCAACCTGTTTATGGAGATGGATTGATTGATGTTTTGCCAAACAAACCAGCTCAAGGTGTACAATTTGTGGATGAAGTGCCAATGAAACCCTCTGGACAATATTATCCCACAGTCGTTGGTGGACAACCAGTCCAAAAGTTCGGACCGCACTTAGTTGAAGACTACAGCGTGTATATGCCCAAACAACAAGCACCATTGATTGAAATCTTTGAAGAAGGCAAATTGCAACCATCACAACCTACATTCTTCGATGAAGTTGGCGTGGTACCTAACAAACCATTCCAACCTGTTTATGGAGATGGATTGATTGATGTTTTGCCAAACAAACCAGCTCAAGGTGTACAATATGTGGATGAAGTGCCAATGAAACCCTCTGGACAATATTATCCCACAGCCGTTGGTGGACAACCAGTCCAAAAGTTCGGACCGCACTTTGTTGAAGACTACAGCGAGGTTATGCCCGAAAAACAAGCACCATTGATTGAAATCTTTGAAGAAGGCAAATTGCAACCATCACAACCTGCATTCTACGATGAAGTTGGCGTGGTACCTAACAAACCATTCCAACCTGTTTATGGAGATGGATTGATTGATGTTTTGCCAAACAAACCAGCTCAAGGTGTACAATTTGTGGATGAAGTGCCAATGAAACCCTCTGGACAATATTATCCCACAGCCGTTGGTGGACAACCAGTCCAAAAGTTCGGACCGCACTTTGTTGAAGACTACAGCGAGGTTATGCCCAAACAACAAGCACCATTGATTGAAATCTTTGAAGAAGGCAAATTGCAACCATCACAACCTACATTCTTCGATAAAGTTGGCGTGGTACCTAACAAACCATTCCAACCTGTTTATGGAGATGGATTGATTGATGTTTTGCCAAACAAACCAGCTCAAGGTGTACAATTTGTGGATGAAGTGCCAATGAAACCCTCTGGACAATATTATCCCACAGCCGTTGGTGGACAACCAGTCCAAAAGTTCGGACCGCACTTAGTTGAAGACTACAGCGAGTATATGCCCAAACAACAAGCACCATTGATTGAAATCTTTGAAGAAGGCAAATTGCAACCATCACAACCTACATTCTTCGATGAAGTTGGCGTCGTACCTAACAAACCATTCCAACCTGTTTATGGAGATGGAGTAATTGATGTTTTGCCAAATAAACCAGCTAAAGGTGTACAATTTGTGGATGAAGTGCCAATGAAACCCTCTGGACAATATTATCCCACAGTCGTTGGTGGACAACCAGTCCAAAAGTTCGGACCGCACTTAGTTGAAGACTACAGCGAGTATATGCCCAAACAACAAGCACCATTGATTGAAATCTTTGAAGAAGGCAAATTGCAACCATCACAACCTACATTCTTCGATGAAGTTGGCGTCGTACCTAACAAACCATTCCAACCTGTTTATGGAGATGGAGTAATTGATGTTTTGCCAAACAAACCAGCTCAAGGTGTACAATTTGTGGATGAAGTGCCAATGAAACCCTCTGGACAATATTATCCCACAGCCGTTGGTGGACAACCAGTCCAAAAGTTCGGACCGCACTTAGTTGAAGACTACAGCGAGTATATGCCCAAACAACAAGCACCATTGATTGAAATCTTTGAAGAAGGCAAATTGCAACCATCACAACCTGCATTCTTCGATGAAGTTGGCGTCGTACCTAACAAACCATTCCAACCTGTTTATGGAGATGGAGTAATTGATGTTTTGCCAAACAAACCAGCTCAAGGTGTACAATTTGTGGATGAAGTGCCAATGAAACCCTCTGGACAATATTATCCCACAGCCGTTGGTGGACAACCAGTCCAAAAGTTCGGACCGCACTTTGTTGAAGACTACAGCGAGTATATGCCCAAACAACAAGCACCATTGATTGAAATCTTTGAAGAAGGCAAATTGCAACCATCACAACCTACATTCTTCGATGAAGTTGGCGTCGTACCTAACAAACCATTCCAACCTGTTTATGGAGATGGAGTAATTGATGTTTTGCCAAATAAACCAGCTCAAGGTGTACAATTTGTGGATGAAGTGCCAATGAAACCCTCTGGACAATATTATCCCACAGCCGTTGGTGGACAACCAGTCCAAAAGTTCGGACCGCACTTAGTTGAAGACTACAGCGAGGTTATGCCCAAACAACAAGCACCATTGATTGAAATCTTTGAAGAAGGCAAATTGCAACCATCACAACCTACATTCTTCGATGAAGTTGGCGTCGTACCTAACAAACCATTCCAACCTGTTTATGGAGATGGATTGATTGATGTTTTGCCAAACAAACCAGCTCAAGGTGTACAATTTGTGGATGAAGTGCCAATGAAACCCTCTGGACAATATTATCCCACAGCCGTTGGTGGACAACCAGTCCAAAAGTTCGGACCGCACTTTGTTGAAGACTACAGCGAGGTTATGCCCAAACAACAAGCACCATTGATTGAAATCTTTGAAGAAGGCAAATTGCAACCATCACAACCTACATTCTTCGATGAAGTTGGCGTCGTACCTAACAAACCATTCCAACCTGTTTATGGAGATGGAGTAATTGATGTTTTGCCAAATAAACCAGCTCAAGGTGTACAATTTGTGGATGAAGTGCCAATGAAACCCTCTGGACAATATTATCCCACAGCCGTTGGTGGACAACCAGTCCAAAAGTTCGGACCGCACTTAGTTGAAGACTACAGCGAGGTTATGCCCAAACAACAAGCACCATTGATTGAAATCTTTGAAGAAGGCAAATTGCAACCATCACAACCTACATTCTTCGATGAAGTTGGCGTCGTACCTAACAAACCATTCCAACCTGTTTATGGAGGTGGAGTAATTGATGTTTTGCCAAACAAACCAGCTCAAGGTGTACAATTTGTGGATGAAGTGCCAATGAAACCCTCTGGACAATATTATCCCACAGCCGTTGGTGGACAACCAGTCCAAAAGTTCGGACCGCACTTTGTTGAAGACTACAGCGAGGTTATGCCCAAACAACAAGCACCATTGATTGAAATCTTTGAAGAAGGCAAATTGCAACCATCACAACCTACATTCTTCGATGAAGTTGGCGTGGTACCTAACAAACCATTCCAACCTGTTTATGGAGATGGATTGATTGATGTTTTGCCAAACAAACCAGCTCAAGGTGTACAATATGTGGATGAAGTGCCAATGAAACCCTCTGGACAATATTATCCCACAGCCGTTGGTGGACAACCAGTCCAAAAGTTCGGACCGCACTTTGTTGAAGACTACAGCGAGGTTATGCCCGAAAAACAAGCACCATTGATTGAAATCTTTGAAGAAGGCAAATTGCAACCATCACAACCTGCATTCTACGATGAAGTTGGCGTGGTACCTAACAAACCATTCCAACCTGTTTATGGAGGTGGAGTAATGGATGTTTTGCCAAACAAACCAGCTCAAGGTGTACAATTTGTGGATGAAGTGCCAATGAAACCCTCTGGACAATATTATCCCACAGCCGTTGGTGGACAACCAGTCCAAAAGTTCGGACCGCACTTTGTTGAAGACTACAGCGAGGTTATGCCCAAACAACAAGCACCATTGATTGAAATCTTTGAAGAAGGCAAATTGCAACCATCACAACCTACATTCTTCGATAAAGTTGGCGTGGTACCTAACAAACCATTCCAACCTGTTTATGGAGATGGATTGATTGATGTTTTGCCAAACAAACCAGCTCAAGGTGTACAATTTGTGGATGAAGTGCCAATGAAACCCTCTGGACAATATTATCCCACAGTCGTTGGTGGACAACCAGTCCAAAAGTTCGGACCGCACTTAGTTGAAGACTACAGCGAGTATATGCCCAAACAACAAGCACCATTGATTGAAATCTTTGAAGAAGGCAAATTGCAACCATCACCACCTACATTCTTCGATGAAGTTGGCGTCGTACCTAACAAACCATTCCAACCTGTTTATGGAGATGGATTAATTGATGTTTTGCCAAATAAACCAGCTAAAGGTGTACAATTTGTGGATGAAGTGCCAATGAAACCCTCTGGACAATATTATCCCACAGCCGTTGGTGGACAACCAGTCCAAAAGTTCGGACCGCACTTTGTTGAAGACTACAGCGAGTATATGCCCAAACAACAAGCACCATTGATTGAAATCTTTGAAGAAGGCAAATTGCAACCATCACAACCTACATTCTTCGATGAAGTTGGCGTGGTACCTAACAAACCATTCCAACCTGTTTATGGAGATGGAGTAATTGATGTTTTGCCAAATAAACCAGCTCAAGGTGTACAATTTGTGGATGAAGTGCCAATGAAACCCTCTGGACAATATTATCCCACAGCCGTTGGTGGACAACCAGTCCAAAAGTTCGGACCGCACTTAGTTGAAGACTACAGCGAGGTTATGCCCAAACAACAAGCACCATTGATTGAAATCTTTGAAGAAGGCAAATTGCAACCATCACAACCTACATTCTTCGATGAAGTTGGCGTCGTACCTAACAAACCATTCCAACCTGTTTATGGAGATGGAGTAATTGATGTTTTGCCAAACAAACCAGCTCAAGGTGTACAATTTGTGGATGAAGTGCCAATGAAACCCTCTGGACAATATTATCCCACAGCCGTTGGTGGACAACCAGTCCAAAAGTTCGGACCGCACTTTGTTGAAGACTACAGCGAGTATATGCCCAAACAACAAGCACCATTGATTGAAATCTTTGAAGAAGGCAAATTGCAACCATCACAACCTACATTCTTCGATGAAGTTGGCGTGGTACCTAACAAACCATTCCAACCTGTTTATGGAGATGGAGTAATTGATGTTTTGTCAAATAAACCAGCTCAAGGTGTACAATTTGTGGATGAAGTGCCAATGAAACCCTCTGGACAATATTATCCCACAGCCGTTGGTGGACAACCAGTCCAAAAGTTCGGACCGCACTTAGTTGAAGACTACAGCGAGGTTATGCCCAAACAACAAGCACCATTGATTGAAATCTTTGAAGAAGGCAAATTGCAACCATCACAACCTACATTCTTCGATGAAGTTGGCG
This sequence comes from Phallusia mammillata, assembly GCF_965637545.1. Lineage (NCBI taxonomy): Eukaryota > Metazoa > Chordata > Ascidiacea > Phlebobranchia > Ascidiidae > Phallusia > Phallusia mammillata. The sequence continues at coordinate 18,736,792 of NC_137253.1, forward strand.
TCGTACCTAACAAACCATTCCAACCTGTTTATGGAGATGGAGTAATTGATGTTTTGCCAAACAAACCAGCTCAAGGTGTACAATTTGTGGATGAAGTGCCAATGAAACCCTCTGGACAATATTATCCCACAGCCGTTGGTGGACAACCAGTCCAAAAGTTCGGACCGCACTTTGTTGAAGACTACAGCGAGGTTATGCCCAAACAACAAGCACCATTGATTGAAATCTTTGAAGAAGGCAAATTGCAACCATCACAACCTACATTCTTCGATGAAGTTGGCGTGGTACCTAACAAACCATTCCAACCTGTTTATGGAGATGAATTGATTGATGTTTTGCCAAACAAACCAGCTCAAGGTGTACAATTTGTGGATGAAGTGCCAATGAAACCCTCTGGACAATATTATCCCACAGTCGTTGGTGGACAACCAGTCCAAAAGTTCGGACCGCACATAGTTGAAGACTACAGCGAGTATATGCCCAAACAACAAGCACCATTGATTGAAATCTTTGAAGAAGGCAAATTGCAACCATCACAACCTACATTCTTCGATGATGTTGGCGTGGTACCTAACAAACCATTCCAACCTGTTTATGGAGATGGATTGATTGATGTTTTGCCAAACAAACCAGCTCAAGGTGTACAATTTGTGGATGAAGTGCCAATGAAACCCTCTGGACAATATTATCCCACAGCCGTTGGTGGACAACCAGTCCAAAAGTTCGGACCGCACTTAGTTGAAGACTACAGCGAGGTTATGCCCAAACAACAAGCACCATTGATTGAAATCTTTGAAGAAGGCAAATTGCAACCATCACAACCTACATTCTTCGATGAAGTTGGCGTGGTACCTAACAAACCATTCCAACCTGTTTATGGAGATGGATTGATTGATGTTTTGCCAAACAAACCAGCTCAAGGTGTACAATTTGTGGATGAAGTGCCAATGAAACCCTCTGGACAATATTATCCCACAGCCGTTGGTGGACAACCAGTCCAAAAGTTCGGACCGCACTTAGTTGAAGACTACAGCGAGTATATGCCCAAACAACAAGCACCATTGATTGAAATCTTTGAAGAAGGCAAATTGCAACCATCACAACCTACATTCTTCGATGAAGTTGGCGTGGTACCTAACAAACCATTCCAACCTGTTTATGGAGATGGAGTAATTGATGCTTTGCCAAATAAACCAGCTAAAGGTGTACAATTTGTGGATGAAGTGCCAATGAAACCCTCTGGACAATATTATCCCACAGCCGTTGGTGGACAACCAGTCCAAAAGTTCGGACCGCACTTTGTTGAAGACTACAGCGAGGTTATGCCCAAACAACAAGCACCATTGATTGAAATCTTTGAAGAAGGCAAATTGCAACCATCACAACCTGCATTCTTCGATGAAGTTGGCGTCATACCTAACAAACCATTCCAACCTGTTTATGGAGATGGAGTAATTGATGTTTTGCCAAACAAACCAGCTCAAGGTGTACAATTTGTGGATGAAGTGCCAATGAAACCCTCTGTACAATATTATCCCACAGCCGTTGGTGGACAACCAGTCCAAAAGTTCGGACCGCACTTAGTTGAAGACTACAGCGAGTATATGCCCAAACAACAAGCACCATTGATTGAAATCTTTGAAGAAGGCAAATTGCAACCATCACAACCTGCATTCTTCGATGAAGTTGGCGTCGTACCTAACAAACCATTCCAACCTGTTTATGGAGATGGAGTGTTTGATGTTTTGCCAAACAAACCAGCTCAAGGTGTACAATTTGTGGATGAAGTGCCAATGACACCCTCTGGACAATATTATCCCACAGCCGTTGGTGGACAACCAGTCCAAAAGTTCGGACCGCACTTTGTTGAAGACTACAGCGAGGTTATGCCCAAACAACAAGCACCATTGATTGAAATCTTTGAAGAAGGCAAATTGCAACCATCACAACCTACATTCTTCGATGAAGTTGGCGTGGTACCTAACAAACCATTCCAACCTGTTTATGGAGATGGATTGATTGATGTTTTGCCAAACAAACCAGCTCAAGGTGTACAATTTGTGGATGAAGTGCCAATGAAACCCTCTGGACAATATTATCCCACAGTCGTTGGTGGACAACCAGTCCAAAAGTTCGGACCGCACTTAGTTGAAGACTACAGCGAGTATATGCCCAAACAACAAGCACCATTGATTGAAATCTTTGAAGAAGGCAAATTGCAACCATCACAACCTGCATTCTTCGATGAAGTTGGCGTCGTACCTAACAAACCATTCCAACCTGTTTATGGAGATGGAGTGATTGATGTTTTGCCAAACAAACAAGCTCAAGGTGTACAATATGTGGATGAAGTGCCAATGAAACCCTCTGGACAATATTATCCCACAGCCGTTGGTGGACAACCAGTCCAAAAGTTCGGACCGCACTTAGTTGAAGACTACAGCGAGGTTATGCCCAAACAACAAGCACCATTGATTGAAATCTTTGAAGAAGGCAAATTGCAACCATCACAACCTGCATTCTTCGATGAAGTTGGCGTCATACCTAACAAACCATTCCAACCTGTTTATGGAGATGGAGTAATTGATGTTTTGCCAAACAAACCAGCTCAAGGTGTACAATTTGTGGATGAAGTGCCAATGAAACCCTCTGGACAATATTATCCCACAGCCGTTGGTGGACAACCAGTCCAAAAGTTCGGACCGCACTTAGTTGAAGACTACAGCGAGTATATGCCCAAACAACAAGCACCATTGATTGAAATCTTTGAAGAAGGCAAATTGCAACCATCACAACCTACATTCTTCGATGAAGTTGGCGTGGTACCTAACAAACCATTCCAACCTGTTTATGGAGATGGATTGATTGATGTTTTGCCAAACAAACCAGCTCAAGGTGTACAATTTGTGGATGAAGTGCCAATGAAACCCTCTGGACAATATTATCCCACAGTCGTTGGTGGACAACCAGTCCAAAAGTTCGGACCGCACATAGTTGAAGACTACAGCGAGTATATGCCCAAACAACAAGCACCATTGATTGAAATCTTTGAAGAAGGCAAATTGCAACCATCACAACCTGCATTCTTCGATGAAGTTGGCGTGGTACACACAAACAAACCATTCCAACCTGTTTATGGAGATGGAGTGATTGATGTTTTGCCAAACAAACCAGCTCAAGGTGTACAATTTGTGGATGAAGTGCCAATGAAACCCTCTGGACAATATTATCCCACAGCCGTTGGTGGACAACCAGTCCAAAAGTTCGGACCGCACTTAGTTGAAGACTACAGCGAGTATATGCCCAAACAACAAGCACCATTGATTGAAATCTTTGAAGAAGGCAAATTGCAACCATCACAACCTACATTCTTCGATGAAGTTGGCGTGGTACCTAACAAACCATTCCAACCTGTTTATGGAGATGGATTGATTGATGTTTTGCCAAACAAACCAGCTCAAGGTGTACAATTTGTGGATGAAGTGCCAATGAAACCCTCTGGACAATATTATCCCACAGTCGTTGGTGGACAACCAGTCCAAAAGTTCGGACCGCACTTAGTTGAAGACTACAGCCAGGTTATGCCCGAAAAACAAGCACCATTGATTGAAATCTTTGAAGAAGGCAAATTGCAACCATCACAACCTGCATTCTTCGATGAAGTTGGCGTCGTACCTAACAAACCATTCCAACCTGTTTATGGAGATGGAGTAATTGATGTTTTGCCAAACAAACCAGCTCAAGGTGTACAATTTGTGGATGAAGTGCCAATGAAACCCTCTGGACAATATTACCCCACAGCCGTTGGTGGACAACCAGTCCAAAAGTTCGGACCGCACTTAGTTGAAGACTACAGCGAGTATATGCCCAAACAACAAGCACCATTGATTGAAATCTTTGAAGAAGGCAAATTGCAACCATCACAACCTGCATTCTTCGATGAAGTTGGCGTCGTACCTAACAAACCATTCCAACCTGTTTATGGAGATGGAGTAATTGATGTTTTGCCAAACAAACCAGCTCAAGGTGTACAATTTGTGGATGAAGTGCCAATGAAACCCTCTGGACAATATTATCCCACAGCCGTTGGTGGACAACCAGTCCAAAAGTTCGGACCGCACTTAGTTGAAGACTACAGCGAGGTTATGCCCAAACAACAAGCACCATTGATTGAAATCTTTGAAGAAGGCAAATTGCAACCATCACAACCTGCATTCTTCGATGAAGTTGGCGTGGTACCTAACAAACCATTCCAACCTGTTTATGGAGATGGAGTGTTTGATGTTTTGCCAAACAAACCAGCTCAAGGTGTACAATTTGTGGATGAAGTGCCAATGAAACCCTCTGGACAATATTATCCCACAGCCGTTGGTGGACAACCAGTCCAAAAGTTCGGACCGCACTTTGTTGAAGACTACAGCGAGGTTATGCCCAAACAACAAGCACCATTGATTGAAATCTTTGAAGAAGGCAAATTGCAACCATCACAACCTACATTCTTCGATGAAGTTGGCGTGGTACCTAACAAACCATTCCAACCTGTTTATGGAGATGGATTGATTGATGTTTTGCCAAACAAACCAGCTCAAGGTGTACAATTTGTGGATGAAGTGCCAATGAAACCCTCTGGACAATATTATCCCACAGTCGTTGGTGGACAACCAGTCCAAAAGTTCGGACCGCACTTAGTTGAAGACTACAGCGAGTATATGCCCAAACAACAAGCACCATTGATTGAAATCTTTGAAGAAGGCAAATTGCAACCATCACAACCTGCATTCTTCGATGAAGTTGGCGTGGTACACACAAACAAACCATTCCAACCTGTTTATGGAGATGGAGTGATTGATGTTTTGCCAAACAAACCAGCTCAAGGTGTACAATTTGTGGATGAAGTGCCAATGAAACCCTCTGGACAATATTATCCCACAGCCGTTGGTGGACAACCAGTCCAAAAGTTCGGACCGCACTTAGTTGAAGACTACAGCGAGTATATGCCCAAACAACAAGCACCATTGATTGAAATCTTTGACGAAGGCAAATTGCAACCATCACAACCTGCATTCTACGATGAAGTTGGCGTGGTACCTAACAAACCATTCCAACCTGTTTATGGAGATGGAGTAATTGATGTTTTGCCAAACAAACCAGCTCAAGGTGTACAATTTGTGGATGAAGTGCCAATGAAACCCTCTGGACAATATTATCCCACAGCCGTTGGTGGACAACCAGTCCAAAAGTTCGGACCGCACTTAGTTGAAGACTACAGCGAGTATATGCCCAAACAACAAGCACCATTGATTGAAATCTTTGAAGAAGGCAAATTGCAACCATCACAACCTGCATTCTTCGATGAAGTTGGCGTGGTACCTAACAAACCATTCCAACCTGTTTATGGAGATGGAGTAATTGATGTTTTGCCAAACAAACCAGCTCAAGGTGTACAATATGTGGATGAAGTGCCAATGAAACCCTCTGGACAATATTATCCCACAGCCGTTGGTGGACAACCAGTCCAAAAGTTCGGACCGCACTTAGTTGAAGACTACAGCGAGTATATGCCCAAACAACAAGCACCATTGATTGAAATCTTTGAAGAAGGCAAATTGCAACCATCACAACCTGCATTCTTCGATGAAGTTGGCGTCATACCTAACAAACCATTCCAACCTGTTTATGGAGATGGAGTAATTGATGTTTTGCCAAACAAACCAGCTCAAGGTGTACAATTTGTGGATGAAGTGCCAATGAAACCCTCTGGACAATATTACCCCACAGTCGTTGGTGGACAACCAGTCCAAAAGTTCGGACCGCACTTAGTTGAAGACTACAGCGAGTATATGCCCAAACAACAAACACCATTGATTGAAATCTTTGAAGAAGGCAAATTGCAACCATCACAACCTGCATTCTTCGATGAAGTTGGCGTGGTACCTAACAAACCATTCCAACCTGTTTATGGAGATGGATTGTTTGATGTTTTGCCAAACAAACCAGCTCAAGGTGTACAATTTGTGGATGAAGTGCCAATGAAACCCTCTGGACAATATTATCCCACAGCCGTTGGTGGACAACCAGTCCAAAAGTTCGGACCGCACTTTGTTGAAGACTACAGCGAGGTTATGCCCAAACAACAAGCACCATTGATTGAAATCTTTGAAGAAGGCAAATTGCAACCATCACAACCTGCATTCTTCGATGAAGTTGGAGTCGTACCTAACAAACCATTCCAACCTGTTTATGGAGATGGAGTAATTGATGTTTTGCCAAACAAACCAGCTCAAGGTGTACAATATGTGGATGAAGTGCCAATGAAACCCTCTGGACAATATTATCCCACAGCCGTTGGTGGACAACCAGTCCAAAAGTTCGGACCGCACTTAGTTGAAGACTACAGCGAGGTTATGCCCAAACAACAAGCACCATTGATTGAAATCTTTGAAGAAGGCAAATTGCAACCATCACAACCTACATTCTTCGATGAAGTTGGCGTGGTACCTAACAAACCATTCCAACCTGTTTATGGAGATGGATTGTTTGATGTTTTGCCAAACAAACCAGCTCAAGGTGTACAATTTGTGGATGAAGTGCCAATGAAACCCTCTGGACAATATTATCCCACAGCCGTTGGTGGACAACCAGTCCAAAAGTTCGGACCGCACTTTGTTGAAGACTACAGCGAGGTTATGCCCAAACAACAAGCACCATTGATTGAAATCTTTGAAGAAGGCAAATTGCAACCATTACAACCTGCATTCTTCGATGAAGTTGGAGTCGTACCTAACAAACCATTCCAACCTGTTTATGGAGGTGGAGTAATGGATGTTTTGCCAAACAAACCAGCTCAAGGTGTACAATTTGTGGATGAAGTGCCAATGAAACCCTCTGGACAATATTATCCCACAGCCGTTGGTGGACAACCAGTCCAAAAGTTCGGACCGCACTTAGTTGAAGACTACAGCGAGTATATGCCCAAACAACAAGCACCATTGATTGAAATCTTTGAAGAAGGCAAATTGCAACCATCACAACCTGCATTCTTCGATGAAGTTGGCGTCGTACCTAACAAACCATTCCAACCTGTTTATGGAGATGGAGTAATTGATGTTTTGCCAAACAAACCAGCTCAAGGTGTACAATATGTGGATGAAGTGCCAATGAAACCCTCTGGACAATATTATCCCACAGCCGTTGGTGGACAACCAGTCCAAAAGTTCGGACCGCACTTAGTTGAAGACTACAGCGAGGTTATGCCCAAACAACAAGCACCATTGATTGAAATCTTTGAAGAAGGCAAATTGCAACCATCACAACCTGCATTCTTCGATGAAGTTGGCGTGGTACCTAACAAACCATTCCAACCTGTTTATGGAGATGGATTGTTTGATGTTTTGCCAAACAAACCAGCTCAAGGTGTACAATTTGTGGATGAAGTGCCAATGAAACCCTCTGGACAATATTATCCCACAGCCGTTGGTGGACAACCAGTCCAAAAGTTCGGACCGCACTTTGTTGAAGACTACAGCGAGGTTATGCCCAAACAACAAGCACCATTGATTGAAATCTTTGAAGAAGGCAAATTGCAACCATCACAACCTACATTCTTCGATGAAGTTGGCGTGGTACCTAACAAACCATTCCAACCTGTTTATGGAGATGGATTGATTGATGTTTTGCCAAACAAACCAGCTCAAGGTGTACAATTTGTGGATGAAGTGCCAATGAAACCCTCTGGACAATATTATCCCACAGTCGTTGGTGGACAACCAGTCCAAAAGTTCGGACCGCACTTTGTTGAAGACTACAGCGAGGTTATGCCCAAACAACAAGCACCATTGATTGAAATCTTTGAAGAAGGCAAATTGCAACCATCACAACCTGCATTCTTCGATGAAGTTGGCGTGGTACCTAACAAACCATTCCAACCTGTTTATGGAGATGGAGTAATTGATGTTTTGCCAAACAAACCAGCTCAAGGTGTACAATATGTGGATGAAGTGCCAATGAAACCCTCTGGACAATATTATCCCACAGCCGTTGGTGGACAACCAGTCCAAAAGTTCGGACCGCACTTAGTTGAAGACTACAGCGAGGTTATGCCCAAACAACAAGCACCATTGATTGAAATCTTTGAAGAAGGCAAATTGCAACCATCACAACCTGCATTCTTCGATGATGTTGGCGTGGTACCTAACAAACCATTCCAACCTGTTTATGGAGATGGATTGTTTGATGTTTTGCCAAACAAACCAGCTCAAGGTGTACAATTTGTGGATGAAGTGCCAATGAAACCCTCCGGACAATATTATCCCACAGCCGTTGGTGGACAACCAGTCCAAAAGTTCGGACCGCACTTTGTTGAAGACTACAGCGAGGTTATGCCCAAACAACAAGCACCATTGATTGAAATCTTTGAAGAAGGCAAATTGCAACCATCACAACCTACATTCTTCGATGAAATTGGCGTGGTACCTAACAAACCATTCCAACCTGTTTATGGAGATGGATTGATTGATGTTTTGCCAAACAAACCAGCTCAAGGTGTACAATTTGTGGATGAAGTGCCAATGAAACCCTCTGGACAATATTATCCCACAGTCGTTGGTGGACAACCAGTCCAAAAGTTCGGACCGCACTTTGTTGAAGACTACAGCGAGGTTATGCCCAAACAACAAGCACCATTGATTGAAATCTTTGAAGAAGGCAAATTGCAACCATCACAACCTGCATTCTTCGATGAAGTTGGCGTGGTACCTAACAAACCATTCCAACCTGTTTATGGAGAAGGATTGTTTGATGTTTTGCCAAACAAACCAGCTCAAGGTGTACAATTTGTGGATGAAGTGCCAATGAAACCCTCTGGACAATATTATCCCACAGCCGTTGGTGGACAACCAGTCCAAAAGTTCGGACCGCACTTTGTTGAAGACTACAGCGAGGTTATGCCCAAACAACAAGCACCATTGATTGAAATCTTTGAAGAAGGCAAATTGCAACCATCACAACCTACATTCTTCGATGATGTTGGCGTGGTACCTAACAAACCATTCCAACCTGTTTATGGAGGTGGAGTAATGGATGTTTTGCCAAACAAACCAGCTCAAGGTGTACAATTTGTGGATGAAGTGCCAATGAAACCCTCTGGACAATATTATCCCACAGTCGTTGGTGGACAACCAGTCCAAAAGTTCGGACCGCACTTAGTTGAAGACTACAGCGAGTATATGCCCAAACAACAAACACCATTGATTGAAATCTTTGAAGAAGGCAAATTGCAACCATCACAACCTGCATTCTACGATGAAGTTGGCGTGGTACCTAACAAACCATTCCAACCTGTTTATGGAGATGGAGTAATTGATGTTTTGCCAAACAAACCAGCTCAAGGTGTACAATTTGTGGATGAAGTGCCAATGAAACCCTCTGGACAATATTATCCCACAGTCGTTGGTGGACAACCAGTCCAAAAGTTCGGACCGCACTTAGTTGAAGACTACAGCGAGTATATGCCCAAACAACAAGCACCATTGATTGAAATCTTTGAAGAAGGCAAATTGCAACCATCACAACCCGCATTCTTCGATGAAGTTGGCGTCATACCTAACAAACCATTCCAACCTGTTTATGGAGATGGAGTAATTGATGTTTTGCCAAACAAACAAGCTCAAGGTGTACAATTTGTGGATGAAGTGCCAATGAAACCCTCTGGACAATATTATCCCACAGCCGTTGGTGGACAACCAATCCAAAAGTTCGGACCGCACTTAGTTGAAGACTACAGCGAGTATATGCCCAAACAACAAGCACCATTGATTGAAATCTTTGAAGAAGGCAAATTGCAACCATCACAACCTGCATTCTTCGATGAAGTTGGCGTCGTACCTAACAAACCATTCCAACCTGTTTATGGAGATGGAGTGATTGATGTTTTGCCAAACAAACCAGCTCAAGGTGTACAATTTGTGGATGAAGTGCTAATGAAACCCTCTGGACAATATTATCCCACAGTCGTTGGTGGACAACCAGTCCAAAAGTTCGGACCGCACTTAGTTGAAGATTACAGCGAGGTTATACCCAAAAAGCAAGCACCATTGATTGAAATCTTTGAAGAAGGCAAATTGCAAGCACCATTGATTGAAATCTTTGAAGAAGGCAAATTGCAACCATCACAACCTGCATTGTTCGATGATGTTGACGTGATCCCCATCAAACCGTTCGGTCCTGTCTACGCAGATGGAGTGATCGATGCTGAGCCAAACAGGCCATCTCAAGTTGTCGACATCTTCCATAAAGGTTCATTGAAACCCTCTGGTCGATATCATTCTGAAGACTATGGTGGACAAGTATCAATTAGACCACTTGACCCGAAACATATACATTCAGATTCATCATCGCCGAGCAAATTATCTACTGAAACCTGTCCTGGTGTAAATTCCTTTGATCAGCTTTCTTCATGTCCATTGAATTTGCTTTGGGATGGCTATGCATGTGTTGCCCCTCAAGATTGTCCCTGCACTCGACTTGACTCTATATATCAGGTGCCGAAATTTTAGTTCCGTTTATGCAATGTGTGTGTGTTCTAACGTTTCAATTATTTGTTACCAATGTTGTTTGTGATATAGTTGTTGTTTACACGATCCTGTTCCTCGTGTAATGCGCTAGGACGTTATTATGTTGTTTGATAAATTTGAGAAAATGTGCGGTGGACAAAATCTTAGTCAGTTCAATTTTTTGAAGCTTTGCAAATAAACGTCGTTGATTAAAAAACATAAGCCATAAAAGTTTACAGTGAATTTTGATCACTGGACTGCTTAATTTGTTCTATAGGCCATTCGTTTGTTTGTCATGTGCTGGTTCTTTGTTTTGTTGTAGACCGGCTCAATTTGGAAGGAAGACGATGGTTGTACCAACTGCATATGTATTGCTGGTTCCGCAAAATGTACCCCACAAATATGTGACGAAATCAGTTGTTCTCCAGGGTTTGTTGCCAAGTTGGCCAAAGAATCTTGTTGCCCGATATGTACTTCTTCTAACACTACATGTGGAAATGGAGAAAAACAAGTTAGTGCACAAATTTGATTTTTATTGCATCGCGACCAACAAAAACCGACGTTTTACTGATGTTAGGTTGGAGATGTGTGGTCAATGGAATGTAATACCTGTATTTGTACTGAAGCTGGTGAAAAGTGTTCTCATGTTGATTGCCCAGAGACTAACGTTCCACCGTGTCAAACAGGCTATGAACTGGTTAAAAAAATCGGAGGGTGCTGTGATGTATATGAATGTGTATGCGACCAAAAGCTTTGCGATACTTCTGTTCCGGATTGTCCGCAATATTACGCAGCAGTAACTTCGGGTTTAAATGTTTGTTGCCCTGTATATAAATGTGTATGTCAACCTGAACAATGTCCACCGACTTTCTGTGGCCCTAATGAGAGAAAAGTGTGCGTTGACGCATCCGAGTGTTGCCCACAATATAGGTAAGTTGTTTAGTTTGCACTAATGTTGGAACGTTGCAAAGTTAAGTTCGATATTATTTGACAATATTTTGGTAATTAGTTGTCAACAGATGGGATGTATCAGTGAAGACGGGCAAAAACGAAGCATTGGGGACAGTTTCAACAATCCTGTCAATTCCTGTTCGATCTGTACATGCACAGCTGACAATGTAGTTACATGTTCGCAAAACATATGCGAAGACCCAACTCCACGAGTTTGCAGAAGCGGCGCTCAATCAGTTTTAACCAACACTGCAAATGGTTGCTGTAAAAAATATTCATGTGACTGTAAGTATATGCAACTTATGCGCGTCTTCTTTGGTTAATCGAACACTTGTGTATAGGCTTGTGCAATGGTGTTGAATTAAGTTGGGACACCTTTGACGGGAAATCAACAATGTATAGTGGAACAGGTGTTTACACACTTGTACAAGACACAAATGCCAACGATTTTGTGGTGACAATAAGTCGAGTGAGGTGCGGTGGATCAATATGCACAGAATTTATTCAGATTGAAGACCTTATACAACGACACAAAGCAAAAGTTTCAGCCTCAAAAGTAATTGCATCGTTTTTATGTCGGTCTAGAAATGTTCTCGCGTTTCATCAATGTTTTTTCAGGTTATTATTAACGGAGAAGAAATTGTGCTCCATTCAGGTGACACAGTTTCAAAAAGTGGATTTTCCTTGTCGAAATACCCTGATGGAAAAATAAAAGCCCTTTCTATTGCCACCGGTGTAACAATTTCGTTGGACGCTAACGGCCATGCTTGGTCAGCTTTGGTACCCTATTCATATCAAGGCAACACTATAGGCATCTGTGGTTTGTGTGACGACAACATAGAAAACGACTTTTGGGATGGACACTCAGTAAGGATATTTACAAAGTGGTGCTGAGAAAGGGAATTTATATTTGCCCTCTTTGAGGGTTAAGAAGTTGAATAAATAAATAAAATATTTGTAAGGATAGTAACACATTGCTGTTAACGAACTGTTTTAGGTGTGTGATCGAATCGATGATTTCATGAAAACTTTCGTCCTGCCTTCATCAAACATACAAAGTTTCGTGTCAACGAAAAACTCTTGTATTGAAGCACAAATTTGTGCAGATGTTTCTGGCACGTTTGGTACCTGTCCACACAATATGGATCACTATATAAACTCGTGCAAAATAAGCGTTTGTAATGGTAAGCGAAAAAGTAAAAATTAACACGCAATCACCTAAATAACTTTACATGGCTTTGTTTTAACTTTGCAGGTGGTGATGGTTGTGAAGCGTTGGCGTCCATTGCATCTACTTGTCGACAGCTTGGTCATTGCATTGAATGGAGAACAAACGAAATGTGTCCATTCCAATGCACCTCAAATATGATTTACAAAGCCTGTGGTCCAAGTGTTGCTAAAACTTGTGACAACTACAGGAAATATTCAACACTTTTAGTGGAACAATCAACAGAAGGCTGTTTCTGTCCAGACAATCTGGTACTTGTTTTTGTCTTTATTACCTAAGCTTTCCATTCCAAATCTATTCTTAACACTCATTTTTCTTAAGGTGCAACATGACGGAAAATGCATCAGTGTCTTAGAATGTCCACTCTGTCGCGATGAGAATGGCATTGCCAGAAAGGCTGGTGAAATATGGAGAAAGTACGGAGATCCTTGCACCACAAGTTATTGCTCGTCGTTGGGAACAGTTGTAAGCTGTTAATAAATAAATCATTGCTTTAATATGTATTTATTCTCGAGCATTATTTTAAAGATCCAATCATTGGTAACCTGTTCAAACTTCCCCAAGTGTGGTGATGAAGAAACCCTAATTCAACTTCAGGAAGACACATGTTGTCCTGTGTATGAATGTGTTTCTGCGGAGAAATGCAAGGTATTTGTCGTACGTGGTCTGTACACTTAAAATTGGGTAATGTCATGAAAAATATCTTGTTTGTAGGAGGTTTCTTGTCCTTCCTATGGAAGTCCAAATTGTGGTCCTGGGCAAGAAATACAAACAATTGTTCACGATGAGTGTTGCGTTGAGTTCGTATGCGTTTGCAATAGTGGTCTCTGTCCATCTGTTTCAACACCTAAGTGCGAGGTCAGTAAAAAAAAAACTGAACAGGACGAAACTAAATATATTTAAGACGGGTATTACTGTTTAGGCTGGAGAAGAACTGGTCAAAGTAAGTGGAGAATGCTGCGAGAGCAGTGTTTGTCAATGTTATCCTGAAAACTGTAAACCTCCTCCAATCTGTGAAAATGACGGATACGAACTTGTTGTCACAAGTTCCGGAAGGTGTTGCTTTGAATACGACTGCAGGTAACAACATATTGTATTTGTGGGCAATCTAGATCAGGGGTTCTTAACCAGGGGTACGTGTACCCCTTGGGAGTACGAAGCACCAAAGCAGGGGGTACGGCATACAGGGTGAAATTATACGCTATTTAGGCATATTTGTCAATAATGCGTACCAAGTTACTTTGTTATATATCTAGAACGGCTTAATTTTGTACTACTTGCATACTGTTTTAATGCATGCATTCAACACGCAAGTTATAAATACACTGAGTTTAATTCCTATTATTACAATTTTATTTACTTCCGTCGGCCATTTAAACGGGGGGTACGAGAAAATTTCATGAAAGCTCAAAGGGTACAAGCGCTAAAAAGGTTAAGAAACACTGATCTAGATGGTAATACGATTTTTTAAAGATGCGTTCGCTCTTCCTGTCCTGAAGTACCGATGCCAACTTGTGACGTTGGCGAAGATTTGGTGGTTTCCAACCCTGGAGAATGTTGTACAACGTACATGTGTGTATGCAATAAGGAAACATGTCCAGTAAAACAACTCAGCTGTCCAGAAGGCTACTACCTGAAGGTTTGCTTAGATACATACGGCCAACCAAGTTTTGTGCGGCCAGCAAAATATTTTTTAAGTTCTGTGTTTACCAGGCGGAATACCCTGTCAGAACAATAAAACTATACACTACAGCATCTTTGGTCGGGCCAACAAGCTGACATAATACATTGATTCCTTATGAGTAGAAATAATCAGCATCTGCGATAGTTAAGTTACGCCGTGGTTGCGTCATTGTTATGGCATCGATTTAACAGTTCGACCTGCAACTTACTCTAAAGTTTTTTAGGGGGGAGGGGGTGGGGGTTCAAGTAGTTTGAGTTTAAGATCTCTAGTTTAGATTTAGCTCAAGGCTTCTTAGGGCGTCACCGATAGCTGTCTAGGCGGCAGTGGTTCTTAAACTTTTCAAGCGTGAATTACATTTAGCCATAACACTATTTTTCAGACAACCAAATCGGAGGAAAAGTGTTGCTCTGAAGTAACTGAATGCAAGTGTGATGAAAGCGCATGTCCTGCATACAAAGCTCCTTTGTGTGACGTTTCAGCCGGATTTAAATCAGTTACTACAGCATCGATATGGTACCCATATAATTTGCCACCGTGTTGCCCAATGGTATATGAAGAAGTATGCGTCTGTGATAGGTGGGCAAGTCAAAAACCTTCAAATTAGAATTCAAACATGGTAATTCATAATTTGTTTCTTTTTGTAGTTCTTTATGTCCTGTTACTGAGCAGCCAGTTTGTCAATCGTACGAAAGTATATCTTTGGTGCCCACTTCTTCATGCTGTAATGTGCCAAAGTGTGTATGTGACATTAACAAATGTACAAGCGGAGTAACCACCTGTGCGGCAAATAAACACGTGAAGATTTATCGAGAAAACGATTGCTGCGAGAGAGCAGACTGTGTATGTAACGCCTGTTGTCCACCAAGTCCCTGCAAAGAAGGCTGGATTGTGACAGAAACCATTGATGATTGCGGTTGTGAAACAAGTAAGCTTGATCGCAAACTTGGCAATTACCGCAAAATATTTTTTTTCAAAATATAAGGAATTTATGAATTTACGTGACTGTGTGTAATGCGATAACTCATAAAAACTTAAGCAATACAACAAAAGGTTTCGGTTGGGAAAAACTTTTTCAGTCGGATGATGACTTTTGAAAATGATGAAGGTATTTTTTAGGGTTTAAAAAACTGAAAAAAGCTACAACATCCTTATACGGCATTGACTGTTAAATGTATTTGTAAAAATGCTTTCATAGCTACTCTTTGTATAGGATCGTGCACTCCTCCGCAGTACTGCGTGTACAACGGAGAGCAACATCAACCAGCCACAAAATGGATGGAAGACGTTTGTTTGGAATGTGCATGTTCTTCGGTATCGAATTTGGATGGTGTATACGAAACGGAATGCACGGCAATACAGTGCGGTAAATGCAGCACAGGGTACACTTACGTACCTGTTCCTGGCGCTTGTTGTGGTGACTGCGTAGCAATAACGTGCCATTACGATGGACAGCAGCACTCGGTATGTCTACAGTGGCGATGCATATGGTGGAGCCGACCCATTTACCACTAAATGTTTTGCAGATCGGACAAAAATGGAATCCAGAAAACGACACTTGCAGTACGTGCACTTGCGAAATGAATTCACTTACCGGCGAAGTTTTTACTGTTTGCAACCAACCGTCGTGCGAACCTATTAATCCAAATTGTCCCGCTGATAACATAAGAACAACACAGGATGGATGTTGCAAGTATTGTGATACAAGTAAGAACACAATCCACCGAAAACATGCGATAAAACATTCACAAAACATTTGTTTTTTGCAGCCTACGTTGGAGGGGAATGTGCGCCTGCATTACACACAATGGATTATCTGACGATGGACGGATGCACTAGCACCGAAAAAATAGGAATAAACACTTGTGACGGAACGTGTAGGAGCAGATCAACATACTCGCTTGAAACAAACAACTTCACCAAGATTTGCAGTTGCTGCACAACTACGGAAACCGTAAACCACGTCGCAGAGTTGTTGTGTCCTGACGGTTCATCAAAGACAGTGGAATATAAAACAGCTGTCACATGTGGTTGTCAGTCAAGCAAATGCGAAGATACACCTTAGAATTGGTGTAACTTTTAGCACGGCAAACTGTGAAATCAATACTTTGTTCTTTTTATTCATTCACTTTCCTCGTTTAGTTTAACAAATCATGCAATTTGTGTTTTTTGTAATGCCAACGGGTTTAAAAGCTATCATGTTGCATTTCTATGCATACACGTGCATGTTTTTTACGATGCATGATAGGATTCTTTTATATGTTGCTACTTTGGCGTTGAAAAAATGCAATTGCTGCCAAGATTTGAGGTTTAGGTTTTAACAGTTGGTTGTTGCTGTGTAACATTTTTTCAGGTTTTTTGTTGCTAACAGTAACACCATGCCAGTAAATCTCTTCCTCATTTTTGGCTTCACTAGCTATAGTAGCAAAGGTCCTCGTGTGCTGTTGGGGGCAGTTCATGACAAAAGCCTTTCTTTTTGACACCGGATTACTTAATGGTTTAATTACGTTTGTAGCTTCTGTACGTGGTGTTTGTTTAGTTCGAGGAAATACATTCATGCATACAAATTGTGTAATGGAACACTTTAAACGTTCAAAACAGTGAAAGTTAACGTTACTGCCAGCTTAGTTGGGCTACTGCAACAACCTATAAGTATTTTTTCACGCTACCTAGTGTTTGGGAGCAAATAATGAAATCAGTTACAGCTATATACAGGTTTATATTTTTAATGTTGTTTGATGGGTGTTCTATGATATCAGGGCTCGAAACTTAATAGTGAGTAATATTCCATTAAAAGCCGGTGGGTCAGAGAAAACAAACCACATGCGTTGTAACAGAGCACATCCACCTAATTGTTTTGGTAATCTTGGAATTAGATTGTTTGAGTGCGAGATCTCAAACGCATAACTTTTCCAGCTATCTCGGTTATATTTTAAAACTCTAGTCTCCCTCTCTAATTCGCAAAAACGGTCCAAGACCCTGCTAAACACTTATCGTTGAAACCAGGTGACACTATTGCCCAAACATTTATACTGCAGTAACTAAAACCTTTAAAAGTGCGATTTGATACACACTTTTTCACGAAAGCACGAACACCAAACATCGCGTCTACACCACGTTAAAGCCAAGGGAGGACTGACGAGAGGAAATCTCTAGAAAAAATATCTTTTCCACCGGCCGCTGGACAGGGGGGCAATAACACAGCACTTGCAAACAGTAAAGAACTGAGGCAGGAATGCATTCGAATTCGCTGGTGTAAAAATATAATAACAAAAGCGGGAAAATATTAAAACGTGAAAATATCGGAATATATCTAGAAAAGGATAAACATGAGTACCTAACATGCTTAATGGTGAATAAATTACCGAACAAATTATGTGATAGGGCACGTCGCATTCAGTTGTGCAGGAGCGGTACCACCTAATAGAGCAATGTCATTAAAGACGTCGCTATACGACCGGGACATTTCAATCGATTAAAGCCAAGAAATAATTTCATCTTCCTTTCACTTATGGCGTATTGTCTCACATTTCCTGTCTGCTGTAGGTTTGTTATTTTTTTATTACCGCCACTAACGTTCCGAGGAACCGCGCTGGTTTTTCCCATTAGGCTAGTTTCATTTGGTCAACAGAACCTGTGGGTCCAACCATCGTCATATGCAACTGGCTGTACCCCACCTGGTTCGTGCAATCGGTTGCGATCCCATATGGCAGAACTGCAAATACAAAATGCAAATACATTTTGGCTTGACTTGTTCTTTGAGAGGTCAGAGTTTTTAAATATAGAGCGTCAATGATACCAACTGATTTCGTTAAAATCGTGAATTCGAGATTTTTGCAAGGGAGTTGAGGAATTTTCAACTTACCACAATTCGTTTTTTAAACTTCCAACAAGTTGGTAGCCTTACACCTCCAATTTTCCTTGAAACCTAAAGGTGGATTCAGAGACTGAAATGCCATGGTAGGTTTTGCTTCGTGGTTCAGAAATACGATTATAGAAAAAGTTAATTTTAGGATATTCTAAATTTAGCCTACCTTGGTGACCGACTCGTTCCAATTTAGCCTTGGGGTATCGAAACGAAAAAGTCATGTTTCTCAACAAAAGTAATGAACGGACTTTTGATGAAGACGGATCAAAACGCGATACGACAAAATACGTCACACAAAACCGAACAAAACCAGTTGGGTGACATTACATTTAATTGTCAGGTCAAGTCATTCCCGTAGTCCTGAGACCGTTGGGGCAGTTTGAGTTTACCACCTCTTCCATCTATGGCAGGAATGATAGGTGTCGTTGTGCTACATTGGACTCATCGTTGTGTTACACAGGACAAAGAACCTGATGGTGTCCATCTTCTCTCCACGTATTGATGGTTGTTGGCTCGCAAAAGCTCATCCGCCCTTTGACAGGTCTTGTTTTTAGTAGTGATGTACCGAATCGGCTAAATTTCGGTTCGGCCGAAACCGAATATTCGGCGGTTTTGCCGAATAAACTCGGCCGACTCAACCGAATCATTTATGAAGTCACGCCAAGTCGAACGCTACAAGTTTGTTATGAAAATTTTTTTATCTGCCAGGCAATTAGTGCAGAATAGTTGTGTTTCGTCCCCATTTCACTTCTGTGCGGTTTAAAATTGCCTCAAGCACGATTGCCAACCTGCCAATGAATTACTGATTGTTTTGGCCAAAGTGGGAAAAACGATAATATGTTGAATACATAAAAATTGAAAATACATAACAAATGACGCGATTTTCGTTATGGTGTAGTTTAAAAGATTGCGTGGTACCCTAATAAGCAGAAAATACATGTTTTACAATACATGCTTTCAATTTGTGTTTGTAAAACATTCGGTTTCGGCCGAATTGCAACAAATTATTCGGCCGAAACTGAATCTTGCAAAAATGGCCGATCCGGCCGAATAAATTCGGCAAACCGAATATTCGGTAGTCTAGGCCTACATCTCTAGTTTTTAGTCCGGCGGGGAGTCCACACACCCGCCTGCCTCAGGTTTAACCGACAACAACAAATATTACTATGCTCCACCAAAGTTAGACACGGTTAGAACTAGTGGTGCACCAAACCCGCCTAAAAAGGTTCGTGCCGAAACCGAATAATTTCGGCCGAATCAGGTCGAACCTAAAATCCCCTTTTTTATGGACGTTTTCAACTGAACCATGTGTTGTTAATGCAAGTAAACTCAATTATGACAAACCAAAATCACTTTCACAATGCGGAAGCTTTACTGCACTTGTAATATTTTGCAGACAACGTGGCTCGTATTTTATAGATACCACAAATAGTTAATTTAAGATGTTTCGTATGGGCGAAAATGAAAGTTTAGGTATTATTTCCGTGCAATCAAAAAGTTCGGTTTCGGCCGAATTTTCAAAAAAGTTCGGGCCGAAACCGAAATATTAGAAAACAGCGTATTCGGCCGAAATGTTTCAGCCAACCGAACCCGCCTAAAAAAGTTCGGGCCGAAACCGAATATTCGGCCATGAGGCCGAATAATTTCGGCCGAATCAGGTCGAACCTAAAATCCCCTTTTTTATGGACGTTTTCAACTGAACCTTGTGTTGTTGATGCGAGTGAACTCAATTTTGACAAACTAAAATCACTTTTACAATGCGTAAGCTTTGCTAAACATATAATATTTTGCAGACAACGTGGCTAGTGTTTCATAGATACAACAAATAGTTAATTTATTATGTTTCGTATGAGCGTAAATAAAATTTAAGGCCTCAATTCCATGCAATAAAAAAGTTCGGTTTCGGCCGAATTTTCAAAAAAGTTCGGGCCGAAACCGAAACATCGGAAAACAGCGGATTCGGCCGAAATGTTTCGGCCAACCGAAACTTCGGTGCATCACTAGTTAGAACCAAAGAGATTATAAACCATGAGATGAAACTCGGGCCAGTCACGTGACTATTTGCATTGTTAAGCTGAATTTAGTTTCGTACGCCGTTCCGCTTCAGTGCATAGAAGTTTTGCACGTTTTTCGCTGAAATTGTATGTACTTGATAGCAGACTGCAAGTTAATAATAAGTGCAATAATCGGTCGTCAGGAGTTAGGATTTAATTGTTGGCCGAAGAATGATGTTATATTTGTCTTATAGTTGTAGAATTTTTATAAAATCTATAAAAACTGCGATATAAGATGGCTATATAATGTGAAACGAGAGACAAAGTTTCATTGGGTCACTGGGTTGTTTTTCTACAATAAATCATCTCTGGTATTATGACAAAGTTTTTCAGTTGAGACATTTATATAGAGTGGTTTATTACGCATATAAAGTGACAAGAATGTGGCAAAATTCACATGTGGTAGTTTCAAATTAGAGAAAATGAGTTACCTTGCAATGCAATTTGTACATTTTTTAACATCCTTTAGTGTGCCTTGTTTCACAAGATATTTAACAGAAAGATGGATTTACCACATGTTCAGTACGGACAAAGCCATGCACTTTGCCACTCCAACAAATATATAGTTTGTCAGGCATGTAAGAATATGAGGGGTTATATTTTTAAGACTTATAAACATTCCATTAACAAACAGTTTTGATTATGAAAACAAAAAATGTGACAAGAGTGCATGATAACTGGTTGCTTTTTTATTCAGCATCTTGTATCACATTTATACTATGGTAATACTGTGTTATTTTTTATTATTTTACAGATACTTCGGTCTTCTGTTGTTGTCAAATCAGATCTAAATATGAACAGTTGGAACATTGTGTGAAGCCTGTCACACAAATGAAATTAAAAGCCATGAACTGTATGATACATACAATATAAGCAAGGCATGTTTAAAATGTTTCATGTAAAACAGAACACTGAACTTTTTACCAGTTTGCATTCATTTCCACACAGAATATCAAGCTTTTACTCATGTTGGTAGTGTAAGTGTAAGGCTGTTACCGAAAACTGTGCTTCATGGACTAAGTGCCTCATGGTGATATCCCTGGCATGCAACTTCTCAATATGGCTGTCTTTTCCTCTAAACTGCCACTCACTCCAAGTTCAGAATAAACAACAAACAAACACTTGTTGAACTTGGTCATCTTTTAAGTACAAATTAACTTTGACGTACTGTTATACTCCTTTAAGGCTGTTAAAGAGCCTGAACACTTTTAAAATGCAAGTTTGAATCACTTTATTTTGTGCTGGATGTTGCCTAAAACTTTCTTAACATTGTTTACTGTTAATGGGTTTCCATTCTTTGGGTTTTGTTGCTGTCTTCCAAGATATAAAGCAAAAATCATAAACAATTAATTGGTTAAAAAAACAAATACAAACTTCAGTGTCTGACAGTTGTGAGATTCACGAATCCACTCTTTTTTGAGCAGCTTTGAATCTGTTGGTCCAGCCTATATGTATGTACAATATTTTTTTGTATAGAAACTGAGATAATTTTTTATCGTTTGCAAGTAACATTAAATATGCCTATTTGACATAATGTGGCATACAACAGAGTTTAGACACGTTTAATGAAAAATTAAAGTAATTGAACTTTTTCGCCCTGTTGGAGCTCATCAGACTGCCTGGCAGGCAATGAAAGTTCAAGAATGGTAAAAAAACCTTACCTTTGCGGGTTGCAGAATTGCAGAAAGATTATGAAAGTCATTTTGCACGAAAGTTATATTTAACACGAAATTTTGCTTTTTTTCGAAAAAACCTTAAGCATGTAAACACAAAACTTAAGCAGACCTAATTCGCTTTATGTTCACAAAGTATTTTTTTCATAGTTTCGTAATATGGATCGAGTCTTTTTGCTTTATTGTATGCAAGCGTGTATGCACTGAAATCAGCAGTGGCTGTCTAAGTGAAATCCATGTTTTTCGCCACCTCGTCCGTAAAAGAGTGCGAATAAACGAAACTAAACTACATTTAGTACCACCATGGGCAATTTTTTTCTGCCTCTCGCACTAAATTCGAAACATGCGATGATAATTACAAACACATATGGCTCGTTTTGCGCACTTAACTATAGCAAACTACAAACAAAATGTTGAACAAACTTCTATGCACTGAACCGTGACGCAGGACGAAGGAAAACCCAAAAAAATCCATTGTTACGTCAGAGGTTCCACTCATGTTTTCTACACTCTTTGTTAGAACCAAACCACTATTCAAAACTGGCAGCAGCAGCAATAGATGCAAAACACGGGATGAAGAGAAGTTTAAATGTGAGATTAAACAGCAATTTGAGTATGCTGCTATAAGGTCATATTGTTTGACAGAAATACATGGTACGATATAACGGCATTTCGGGATAAATCATTTGAATTTATTATTGTACCATAGATTACTTACCATGGATAACAAACCCATTGTTACGGTCATGGATGAGTGCTTCTGGTTGGTTCTTGAGAAATGTGCACTGTTATTGCTAGCAGGCTACGTACTTTTCATGTTGTAAAACGCTTTACGTATTTCGGCTTCGCCTAGTAATGCTCGCGTTATTATTTTTGGGAACACCGGACTTGAAGCTTTGTACCAATACAAAAAAAACAGAAATGGCTAGTATCAGTGCAACCAATGACTTCGAGAATCCCGAACAACTTGTGTTATTATACTAGAGAATGAATTTGAACGAAATTTTGAAACTTGGGTTAGCAACATGAAGGAAGTTGATAGTTTCTTACCCAAAAGACTTTCTTAAAACAATCAACCTAGATGCTAGGTTTTCTGAAAGTGGCTTGGAACATGTGTCCAATTGGATAACGGCTGTTTATGCTTATGATGGTGAAGAAAAAAAAAAATTCTTGGTTTATTGATGTTTGCTTAAAAATGTTTTTTTTTCATCTTCTGTCACTCCAAGTTTTGCTTCCCGGTATTTTTTGGAAGTTATAGCAAATACTTGACACTGGATGCGTGTTTAAATGAATGCAACCAAGCAGATCAGATGTCACACTACAAAACAAGAAAAATGACACCTTGTAATATATATATATATATTGGTGGATACACGTGGACAAGGCAATAAAAAGTGTTGTATATGACACAAAGCTTAGTATGTGACAAACACATTGATCTAATTTGTTTAAATTAAAAAAGCAGGTGCATTGAAATTTTCTTCCAAAAGGTATATAGATGTGGTCAGCCATGCATATTCCTAAATATAAAGTTAGTTGTGCAGAGTGTATGAAAAATATTTTGCCCACATTAAGTTGATTTTATTCACATTAAGAATAGTTTTTTGAGTGATGAGTTTGTAAAACAACTTACCATTATCATTTGTTTTTTAAAAATTGATTGGTCAAAGTTTTGTCATATATATTTGGAAAGAAGTTTTTCAAAAAGTAAGCAAGCAATTAAAGTGGCTCGCGTGGTGAATGGTGATTGAAAAAAGGGTTAACATATATTTTTTTGTTTCATTTTCTGAAGGTCCAAAATCAGCCTGGAAAATATTTTCACATGTCCATCAGTTTTCATGCAGCTGTACCTTTTGTTTTCTTTCCTGCACCATTTTTCAAACACTACAAGGTGTTCGTTGTTTTTTGTCCTTTAACTTTTACTATGCTTGTTTGTCATTCTTAATTGATGGTGGTTTGACCTACTGGTTCGAGATGTAAGTGCCTGTTGGTGGAATACGATTTTGCCAATGATTGTGTTATTTAACAAGTGACAAAAAGACGGACGCTATTTTAACTTTTTAAAATAGCAAT
Organism: Phallusia mammillata; assembly: GCF_965637545.1. NCBI lineage: Eukaryota > Metazoa > Chordata > Ascidiacea > Phlebobranchia > Ascidiidae > Phallusia > Phallusia mammillata. Next base: position 18,760,870 of record NC_137253.1, read on the forward strand.
AGATGCAAGAAAGTGTAAATTACACAAAAATTCCCATATTATTATAAGTGTAAAAAATAGCAATATAAAATACTATCTTTTTGGTTACATCAAATATTTGGTATACTTGGTGTTTGTACCCTTAATGCCAGACAATGGAAGCAAGAAAACCTGGTGCAGTTTCTGTCCTAAAATGTCAAAATCCAGTTTTGTGCGATTCTTTTTAGGTGAGCAGTAAACAGGCCACACTGTTGTCGACCTGTAAGGTCTTATCAGTGTTTCTGCATGTAAGGCCGTATAGACCAGTGGTTCTTAACCTTTTTGTAGTCACGGACCCCTTTTATGATTTTTGTAAGTCTGCGGACCCCCAACGCAATTTACCAAAAGTCTTTTTATGTTTCACATTTTTTGCATTATACCCTGTCATGCTTTTGAAGCATTTAAATCCGCCTTCACAGTCCATTAAAATCAATGACGTTTCTGTATTGTAGTGGCAATGCATCGAATTGATAATATTTCTGGTATATATAACTTCACAAATCACTTGTCCCATAAAGTCTATTGTCCATGTGTGTTATGATGTCACAATAGGGAAGACAATCACAAAAAGTAATTGTTTTGGGGTAATAAACAGCGTGCACTCGTATACAGGATTGTAGAAACGGCTGAGAAACTTAAAAATATTCTTCTGTTGATTAATGATACATAACATCTTTCCCTCCGTGGACCCCTTGAAACCATCTCACGAACCCCAGGTTAAGAACCACTGGTATAGACTATAGTGTAGCCAGTAACCACATTATGGAGCTCCAGTGTGTGTAAGTAACCGCGGCTGAAAATTTGTAGTGCGTGATAATGTAAGATTGTGAGTTGTAGATTCTTGTGTTTCTTTCCGCAACATTTGCTGTATTACCAGCTGCTACATCCCTCAATGACAACAAAAAACGTCAATTTTGAACGATGTTGTTTCGTATGGGTCTTGCCTAATTCGGACTTTCTTACATTAAAAGGGTGGTTCTTTGGCCGTTAGACTTTGCTGTTTGGTATTACGACAAGCATCCCGGGACAAAAATGTTGCAAAATGTCATCGCTTTATCGCAAACTGTGAGTAAACTTGTTTAAAGTATTCAAACTACCATCTACCGCGGTTTGTTTTGAGCAAAAAAACTAGAAGCGTTCATGCGTGTCCAATCAAAACGTAACAATGGAGACAATGGCAGTTTGGCATCCATGATTGTACGCTCCGTCGGTTTCTAAGTTCGTTACTTTTAACTTTCCGCAAGTGGGCGCACTTATACCAAACTTTTTGTGTGTTGTCTGGCGTCCATGGTGATGTACCTGCCGGGCTTGCTTTCGTTGAAGGCACCGAGTTCGAGTTCGCCTGTTTCAGCAGTTTCAACAGCAGTTGCCTTGAAATATGTTATTAAGTTTGTTAAAAGAACAAATAATCTGCAGTTAATTCACAATTAATTCACGCCTTGTGATAGATGAAGAGCTTGTACAGGGAAAAAAATATATGTTTGGTTTTGGGAAAAAAGCAGTTAGGAAAATACTCCAAACAGTTGGAACACTGTACACGGATCTGTTCAAAAAGTGTAATGACGAATATAACGGCCCAAATAGACGTAAAAAGCGACATGCGGCATTATTCAAACGTTTTGAAAAATGTTGTTGACATCACATGAGTGTATTCGTTATTAAGCTTAAAACATTGTTCAATGTAAAAAGATGGATATTGAAAGAAGTAAATGATATATTTCTTGTTATCATTGGTTTTTAACGGTGATTGTGTTTTGAAGTATTGCATGTATTAAAATTTCCAAAAAAATATTGTATCGACAAGTTTTTTTTTAGTGTTGGAGTTTAACTATAAAATGAATATCAAATTCTAATTAACCAAATTTGGTAAATAACAATTTTGTTTGACAAGAATTCTGATTATTCATCAATGTTTCATGGAAACAAACCTTTGCCTCTTTTGATTTTTAGAACATAACCTAGTTAAATACAATCTACTGAATCTACAATTAAAGATAAATTAGATTCATGATTATTTCATTACACAGCATTGTTTACTTCCATATGAAAGCCGTCCAGTCCAATATTGTTCTTAAAATGTCGGATTGTTATCATATCCAAAAGAGTTAAAAATTGTTTCGTGTGGCATGTTTTGAAGTGTCAGTTAAATATTTTTAGTTAAATTCTTAATATTTTTGTTTGATGACACAAGTTATTTCAAACTAACACATGCTGGTAAAAACAAAATATATGTAAGAGAAAGGCTTTTCTTGTACTTTTTTATAGGGTTGGTTATTTGACCGGTCAAATAAAATCTGGTCAATTGATCGGTCTAATACTTGTCAAATAGGTCATAACAGTCAAATTCTATGCACACTATTAAGTTAATTTTAGTTGAAAATAGAAAGTTTAATCTTCTTATAAACCGTAAGTAATGGATATAAAGGTTTAAACTCATGTTACATAAAAAATGTTTGTCACATAGAAAATGTTTAGTTTATATTATATCACAGCATTTTCCTACTGCACCACATGTCCATATTTTACCAAAGGCCCTATCTGTGTGTCTGTATATTTTATTCAATAGTTGAGTTGAGTTATTCAATAATTACATTTATAAACTGGATTCTCGCAATATTCTATGAACATCAGATTCAAGTCTAATTTAACACAAAGTTTATTGTTTTGCTGTTGTCACATCTAGTCTTATTCTTACAAAACATGGAATACAAAAGCTTGGCATGTACATACAATGTTAATCCCAATAAATCTACTTGGCATATAGTTAATCCACAAAAATCAAATCTTTTCAGGGCAATTACTAGCCAAATATTTACAACAATTTTTAATAAATTACAAAAAAAGTACTGTAGGCTAACCAGTTTAAACAGCTGCTTTAAATTACTTGTTTTTTTCTGTCAGTCAAAACGTGCAACATTTGAAAATAATGCCCAAGTAAGTATGCAATAATATTAGTAAACTACCTTCCTCCATGTACAAATTATACTTGTTTTTTGTTTATAACTGTGCTAGAAGTTATCCATGTTTTGTAATTGCGCTACAAATCTAAACTGCCAACAAAAAGTATCGCCCAATTGTTTTGGGCCAGTGGTTCTTAACCTTTCTATCACGGCCGAACCCCTACAATATTCTTCAGCCTTTGGTTGAACCCCAACAAGTTGCATCCTGGATTTTTAACCCATTTTGTTTTGTGTGTCACAATTAGCTTTTGACCAAACATAGTGGCAACAGTTACTGTTTGTCATTTTGTTAAATCCTGACATAATAATACAAGCAACTTGTTTCAGAATTGCTTTAATTCCGGCAATTTTTAGCTTTTATCAAAATGAAGCATTGTATTTTTCGCAACTGTGCACAAACATGAAAACGGTGAAGTAATAAGTTTTTGCTGCCAACAAAAATGTGTTGTTTTGCTGCTTACGAAAAGCTTACAATGCTCTTTGTTACTTGGGGCTTTTGTTCACTTGGGGCATCATACTTTAAACATGATAGAGTCTATTCCAAATTTTTTAAACCATTTTTCTAAAACTGACTGCTTAATGTAGATATATTACATTAAACATAACAGATATAACAATTAAATTTCCATTAAATTAAAACATGGTTAACATGTTGTAAATGACCCCAACAGTGCAAGAATCAGCATTATTACAAATGTTTTGATTGGTGTTTACATTGTCTTTACATTGTCTCGCAAAATGAGACAGATTTGGGTATTTTTTTGGTGTTTTTGGCTTGTGGATAAAAATATAGTTTCAAAACCGTGAAAGTAATATTGTTTATATGTTGTCTTGAGGTTATGTTGTATAATGTGTTCATGCAATAATGCATGGTGAAGCAATTTTAAAGGCTTATGAAAAAGTACATATTCTTCCAAAATCAGATACAACAATTGGCAAGACTGGTTGTGATATTACCATTGAAGTAAGTTCCATATCTTGGTCTCGAATGCAATACAACATTTAAGTTTTTGTTGTTGATTTTACTCAATTTGTTTTTTTTTCTTCCCTGAAGTTTGTCCACCCTCATTTGCCATATGTATGGTGGATTTGAATGAAACTTTCACAGATGGTAGGTACAGTTATGTAGATGTGCCATCTGCTTCGTTTACTCTGCTAGCCCACAAAGTGTAAGATGTTGTTGCAGGGCACCACTAACGATAGGTTTCTGTAGTGTTATAAATAGTGATGGGACGGGTACTCGGTATCGATGGTATCGAACGATTTCAGTAGTATCGATACTCGTATTCGGTATCGAAATATTTTGTCTCAGTTTTCGATACCAACGTGCGAATACCGAAGGCCGGTTTACACCACAAGAATACAGGCAACTTTATGCCAATATTTGCTTCTGATAGCACAAAATCGGGAAAAAGTTCTGCCGGGTTACGTATATTTTTTCGCTATCATGTGGAGATGACATTTTTCTGTATGTGTGTGTGCACGTCTGTACCCCGGCCATTGCAGATAAATTAGCTATTGATATACAACTAACTACAACACTGTACTTAAGTACTCGGTAATCGTACTCGGTATCGAAGGTATATACATGTGGTACTCATACGCGGTATCGGTACTCGCTTCAAAACCTGGTATCATCCCACCACTAGTTATAAAGGCAACCAGACATCTGTTACTTGTTTGTGGGATGCTTCAGTGGATGTTTTTGCAGTTGGCTATTAGGGGGGTGCAGCCTAATGACGTCATAAGCATTAACGGTTGTTGTTTAAAACACCTCTAGTGGTCAAAATTTTAGACATTGGCCGATAGGGATAAAATTTTACAGGACTGTTCATTGGGTCATTGTGGTTTCATATTTTATGCTTTTGGTTGCAGAACCCCATCAGTTACCCCCCCTAAAATGAGTTATTAGTTATTACCCTACCCACTACCCCCCCTAAAATGAGAAGTTTGGACTGCTTGTAGAATTTGTCATTTATAGGAGATTTTTTTGTGTTTAACCCCAATATTTACCCCTCTTGCCCCCCCAAATGGGTTAGTTTTTTAAACAGTGTCTGAATTGACTGAAATTTGTATAGTTTGTAGAATATCCCATTTTTGGTTTTCGATTTTTGTGTTCAACCCTTTATCTCACCAGCTCCCTAAAATGTGTGAATTTTTTTAACAATGTTCAAATGAAATTTGGACAGCTTGTAAACTTTGCCAGTTATACTTTGCGTTGTTGTGTTTTACTTTATTTTGCTACTCTTACTCCTTTATTCCTGTAAAATAGTACATTAAATAGAACAAACTTCAAACAATGTCTGAATTAAATCTGATGTGTATAGTTTGTACTTTTAATAGCATAACTATTGAAGCCAAGTACTTATCACTGCGTTTTATGTTACAACACCAAACTTAGTGATGGTTAACTCATGAAATTTATTGTCTTCAACTTTGTGTGTGTGGGGACCCATGAGTATCTGCCTGCAGAAACAACTAAGTTATAAATGCTGGTGGCTAATATGAGACCCACATCAAATAAGTGTCGGGAATATCTTACCGTTATAAAATATGTTATAGTTTATGTGCATTGGCAAAATTTGCTATGCCACCCTTCTAGTTGTGTTTTACTAATTACAGGACTGCACAGCAGAGGACAAACATGCAGTACTTGAATACTGCACTTCTGAAAATGGATACATACTACATGACCTCAACACTGTCCATGGAACATATGTAAATGATTGTCGAATTCAAAATGCTGCAGTCCATTTGGCTCCTGGAGATATAGTGAGATTTGGATTTAATTCAAAACCTTATGAGTTTTTGATAAAAAACTGTGAGGTAAGGATCAGTGTCTTGAATTAACTTTGTGGTCAGTTAAAAGTTAGCCATCCAAATATAGCTTATTTACATCTTCTGCTTTAGAAAACAGACATAAGTATTCAACAAAAGTGGCTTTCTCCTGTTGAAATACTTGTGTCGACACCAAGGTTTAAAGAATGTCAAGAATCTTCATTGCCTGTCATTAATTCAGCAAACAAATGTGAGTTATCTGTTTGCAAACAATGTAAGATTTTTCAAAATAAAAAATGACTGTACTTCCCAGTGTATGCCTCTCTGAAGTTCAGACTTTATTGATTGGTACATTACACAGTAATTTAAAGCATTTTTAGGACTTAATGGAATTCACCCATTGCTGGATGTACAAAATTAACTGTCCCTATAGCTTCACATTTAAGTTAAACTTTTAAAGCAGTCAGTTGTATTAATAATCGTGATCCTCTTTTCTGCATTATGCGAACAATAGTTGGGCCAGTTGGGCTAGATGTAGTTTTGTAGGCAGTCAATTGTTGTGCATCAATCTATAACCGCTTTAGTTATTCCACTAGCTGATAAAATTGGTGAAAGCAATTTTATATTGGTTGACATAATAGTTTGTGGAATGCGGTATTGTGCGATGTCGATTGTTGTGTTTAACCATAACCACCAGTTACCCCACTAGGCCTCTAATTGGGTTAAATTTTTGAACAACAGTAAAGTTGGTTAAAAATTGGAGTAAGGTTTTTGATGATCTTAATTTAACTCATTTTTATCTTTTTTTGCACTTTTGACATGAAATCTTTGGTGGATTTGGCTAAAACTTTCACAGATTGTTTACCCCAGGGGCGTGCAACATACGGCCCGCGACCACAGTCCGGCCCGCCAAGCTATTTCGTTTGGCCCCCACCAAAACACTGATTAAGATAAAAAATGCAATTTCTCTGAGAATTTAGCAAAATTTTCCACTAGTTTTTGGTAAATCTCCTAAGTTGCTATACCATACGTAACAAATATAAGCTAAATCAGCATTTTCCAATCGGTCGATCATACAGCAGTTACAGCAAGTAGCCTACTTCACTGAATGTGACGTAACAATTCCCTTTGTCTAGCAAACAATTATTTTGTTGCGCAAGCCAGTGTTGCGCTGAAACTCTGAATGTTGTAGAAAATAAATTTATTGGTGCTTTTGGAAGAATTTCGAATTTATTGTGCACATGAAAAAAAGTTATGTGGCCCTCACTTGAGGTCCGAAATTGGTTATACGGCCCACCGACGAAAAATGTTGCACACCCCTGGTTACCCCATTAGCCCACATAGCTTCAAGCATTTTTGTATGCTGCTGATAGCCACAAACATAAGGTCTCTGTCAGTGGCGCAACTAGCGGAAAATTGAGGGGGTAGGCAACGAACTACCAACTTTCCCAAAAAACGATTGTATTGCTAAGTGCGTATCATAGATTGGTCGAATGGTCCGACGCGCTTTTCCACTAATAATCTATATAAACTGGGATTCGTCCTTGTATTGTACGGCTTCGAATGCCGTGAAAAAGTAACACTTGTTAGTCACAAAGCCCATTGTGATAGTATATTGACGTTTTAAACTAAGGCATTGTTTCGTAACAAATAAACTCGTTCGACTGGGTGTTTAGACGTTAATCTTTCAATCTGCCTACTAAGTTCCAACAAAGATCAGTGTTGCGGTTATTTAGGTTGTTGTATAAATACATCGCAGAGACTTCGTTTTTACTTTTTATCATGGCAATACCGATGAAGCGATTTACTGCAGTGCCGGCGCCTTGTCCTGTCATTTGAAAGTTATTTTTAGCTTTGATGCGAACAAACGTGTTTTCGGCGCTGTACGAGAGCCGTTATACGCAATAACGCAGATAGAAAAGGGACCTGGCATGCCGACGAACCTGCCCCCCTAGTTGCGCACATGGTCTCTGTGTTGTAATAGTGTAATAAAAACATCAAAACTAATGACATGTACTTGTGTTTGTGCATTGCTTTGTGGATGTATTTGTACAAGGCAAGGGATGTAATAATCGTTAACAAATGTTGTGGTTTAGTGATTTTTTTAGTTTAGGTGTGGAACCCTTCAGTCACGCCAATAGCCCCTAAAATGAGTAAACTTTATAAACAATGTCCGAATTGATGGAAATTTATGCAGTTTATAAAATACACTATTTTGAGGTGTCAGTTGATGTGTGTTTACCCTGTAGGCCCAACATTTACCCCATTAACCCTTAAAATGGGTGAAATTTGTAAACAATGTCGAAATTGGATGAAATTTAGACAGTTTGCAGAATATGCCATTTTAAGGTTTTGATTGTCAAGTTTTACCCTGTAGTCCCACCATTTACCCCACTAACCCCTAAGTAGTTGAATTTTACAAACAATGGCCAGATTAAATGAGATTTAGATAGTTTGTAGCCTATCTCATTTAGAAAGATTTATTTAAGCAGAATATTTAATGCCATGTTTCAACTTTAATAAATAGTTATGGGTCCCCTTCTATGAAGGGGACTCATATTGTTTTTGTCCGTATTCTTTTTTCTGTCTAACGCTGGTTTGTTAAACGCGTTTGGTCAAGAAAGAGTGCTCCAAATTTATTAAAATTTGGACAGATGTTACATATTAGTCCAAATTTGATCCTCATGAAGTTTGACCCCGAATGACCCAGCTGTTCACCCACAGGACCCCAAAACGTAAAATTTTAACGCTGGTTTGTAACGCTCGTTTGGTAAAGAAAGAGTGCTTCAAATTTGGACATATGTTAGTTATTAAACCAAACTTGATCCTCCAGAAGTTTGACCCCGATTGACCCAGCGGTTCACCCACAGGCCCCCGAAACGTAAATGTGTCTAACGCTCGTTTGGTCAAGAAAGACACTGTAGGCAGAAGTCCCAAGAGAGTAACTCACTGGTTTACGATAGCAGGAGGGCTCAGCTTGACGTCGGACAGACGTTTTACGAGACGTCGTTTCGGTGATTAGAAATCAGCTGTTTTGCACAGCAATGCTATTTCGTTTTATTAAGTTATCACTCATATTTTCAGTTTTGGGAAAGGTTTCACACCTATGATGTGATTTTAACCTAATAAGCGTGCTTCGGTTTCGTATATGTCAAGCAAAACTTTGTTAATAAAAATAAAGATGAAAAAATAAACTTGACATTTTTGCAAGATAAATGTTTTTTTAAATGCTTGTTGTCAGGTTGGCCGCCGCATGACCACGGGTTACTTAAGGTCAACTAGTAGGTATTACCAACACAGTTCAGAACTTTCTTTCATCATAACGTAGCGTTTTTTTGCAATCGATTTAGGAATCAATACTCAAGGCATGTATAAATTAGGTTAAACGATGTTGTTGAACACCAAGGACTGCGTGCTATTGAAAACGGTGTCAAAAGGTCAAAAGGTCAAACAGTCGTTTGGCGTGTGCACCCTGAGAGGTTACTACAGGTCAATGGTACTTGTTTTGCGAAACAAAGTTAAATAAAAAAACAATTTGTTATGTATACACTTGTAGCAAATTGCTTTTTAATTTAAAGCAGGGGTGGGCAACCTTTGTCACCGTGGGGCCAAATACAATTGCGATGATTAGATCGCGGGCCGCACCTTTATATAACACAAGGTGCTTCGTTGCATAGAAAAAATGCCTTAATATAAGTAAAATTCGCATTTGATTCTAGCAGCATATTGTCAGGTCGCAGAAAAATAGCACCGGGCTCACTAATCTGCTCAAAAAAATATACTAATTGGACTCGTTTGCCAGTACATTTGAAATCCAAGTGTCTCTGCGGGCCGCACAACTTTAATCAAAGGGCCGCATGTGGCCCGCGGACCGCAGGTTGCCCACCCCTGATTTAAAGTGTCTGTAACACAACTGTTACAGCTTTCTAGAAAAAAGGGGGTTTAAAACCTGACCTTGGACCACAATATCTGGGTCATAGCAAGAGAATCAATTGAAATTATTTTTTTTGTTCTTTTTTAAAGTTTTTGTAATTATATGATAATAGTGCAAAAAGAATACAAACAAAAATTTTTTATTGTTGGGTTAATGCAGTTTAAAAATTTGTCCTTAAAAATCGAAAAATCACCGCAACATTTGTTTACCGTAAATCCGCACAAACACGGGTGTGGGGACCCATTCGTTTTTGTTTACAAAAACAATCATGTGTGTAGATCAAATGATGTGTATAGTAAATTGGTAAATATCGTATAGAATATATAAAATGGTAGTATATCAGAAAGCCACCATTCTAGTTACAAACTTAAAATGAGTATCTAAGAATTTGCATTATTTACAATTCAGCATTTATGGGGACCCATGTGTTTCTGCTTACAAAAAAACAAGGGTTAGAAAAATTCCAGCTAATATTGGACCCAATTAAAAATAAGTTTGGGCGACATATTAGCATTTAAAAATAGTTTAAAGTGTATGTGCAATGGCAATATGTGCCAGGAAATCTCTCGTAGAATGAAACAGTAACCCAGTAACAAATTTGCAGTTTCAAAACCTGCTATAGCTTCAAGACCAAGCAGTGTACAACCTCATCCACCTTTGAGGTCCCGTGCAGGTAGTGCACAATATCCAATGTCTAAAGCAACACCATCAGCTGTTAAGATGACCTCAAAAGAAGGTACCGTATAAGCCACAACCTTTGTTATAAACTGAACGGATCCTATACAGACTAAAGGTCATTTTTTTGTCTGGTATTGTGGTTATGTTTTTGATGTACATTGTAAAAACTATCCACATGGATTAATAGCGGTATGTTAACTGTTAAGCAAGACTTTGTTTCGGTATTTTTTAAAAACCTAAATGTATGGGATCCAGTCTAAAAAAGCTATAATTTTTTTTCCGCATGACATGCACTTAAGAAGAAATAGTCGTATGTAGCATAATTTAACATGGTTTTCTTAGCATGGACTTCTGAAAATGTGGCACAAAGAGCCTTACAAGAAAAAGATCAAAAATTATTGAGAATGGGAGATGAAATAAATCGACTAGCAATCTTTGAACAGGTAAAGTTGTTGTATGAGCTCTAATTTGCATCATATTAGATTTGGGTTCCCAGTATACCCAGGATTTTATTCGATTTTCGTTAATTTTATAACATTTTGTTTGTTTGTTTCATTTTAATTTTTTGAAATCAGTTTTCGATTTAGGTGGTTGGTGAGTTCAATTTAGTTCAACCCATCAGGTTCCACTGGGTTGGGGCAATGCTGATCAAAATAATGGAGCGGGTATCGGGTAAAACACATAAATTGCCAGATTTTTCAAACAATATTTACCCCACAAGCTACCCAAAGGGGTTGATTTTACAAACAGCGTCTGAATTAGATGAAATTTGGACAGTTTTTTGAATTGGGCATTCATAGCTTTCGAATATTGTGATTCACTCTGTAGCGCTAATATTTACCCTTCTAACCCACTAAAATGGGTGAAATTTTTACTATATTTAAGTGAAATGACATTTTGACAGTTTGTATAATATGCCATTTTGAGATATTATTGTTTTACGCTATTTTGGCCCCAAGGGAACTCATGAGTTTCTCCCTGCAGAAACAAGTCAAGGTTATAAAACATGTTTGCTAATATGGGAGCAAAATGTGCTAAGTCACCATTCTAGTTAGTTTAATTATGCAGGAACCCCAACTTATCATTTGAAAACAAAACTAGAAGGGTGGCTTAGCACATTTTGTTGTTGAATTTCCACTATAACCTTTTTTAAAACATAAATATATTTCCTATGCTTATTTTGTATTGGGTCCCATATTAGCCATCGTCTTTTATAAGCTTAGTTGTTTCTGCAGACAGAAACTCATGGGTCCCCACACATGTAAAGTTAAAAATAGTGCATTTCAGGAGATAACCATGGTCCACATGCTACCCAAATTTTAGCCAAACTAATGGGGTTTGACACTAAACTAAAAAAAATATAAAACCTCAATGACTCAAGCCATAGTACTGCAAAATTTCAGCCCAATCTGCCAATGTTTAAAATTTTGACCACTAGAGGTGTTTTGAGCAACAACCGTTAATGCTTCTGACGTCATATGGCTGTTAACAACCCTGTAACTGCCATGGCGCAAAAACGTCCACCAAGCAACCCGCCAACGAGTAACATACAACTGGTTGCCCTTGTAAGACTATTGCGCCACAGAATTTTTTCGTTTGTGGTGCCCAGTAACATACAAATATGTTTTACACTTTGGAGGCTTGTGGGGTAAATGTTGGGGCTAAATGCCATACTCTACAAGCTATCTAAATTTCAGCCAATTCCAACATTGTTTACAAACTCACCTATTTTAGGGGGCTAGCGGGGTAAATACTGGGGTTATCAACAAAAACGAAGTGGTATGCACATCTTCCCAAAGTTTGTCCGACCCGTTTTTCCATCTAATGTTAGATGGATTTGGATGAAATTTACACAGATGGTAGATATAGTTATGTAGATGTGCATCCCACTTTGTTTTTGTTGATAACCCCAGTGTTTACCCCGCTAGCCCCCTAAAATTATTTATTTTCTTCCCAAAGTTTGTCCGACTCATTTTTCCATCAAATGTTTGATGGATTTTGAGAGAGTATGCCATTTATATGTATCGATTGTTCTGTTCAACCCTGTAGCCCCAACATTTACCCCACTAACCCCCAAAGTGCAAAACGTGTTTGTATGATACTGGGCACCACAAATGCAAGATTTCTGTTGCACAACAGTGTTACAAAGGCAACCAGTCATATGTTACTCATGTTTGTTGGTTGCTTGGTGGACGTTCTTGCTTCATGGCAGTTAGGGGGTTGTTAACAGCTCTATGACGTCAGAAGCATTAACAGTTGTTGCTTAAAACATCTCTAGTGATCTAAATTTTAAACATTGGCGGATCGGGCTGAAATTTTGCATTACTATTGATTGAGTCATTGAGGTTTCATAGATTTTCAGTTTGTGTGTTAAACCCCATTTGTTACCCTACTAGCCCCCTAAAATGGGTCAGTTTTTTAACAATGCCGGAATTGACTGAAATTTGGACAACTTGCAGAATTTACCATTCATAGGAGCTGATTGTTGTGTTTAACCTTATAGACCCAATTTCAATCCCACTAGCCCCCTGAAATAAGTGAATTTTTAAAAAAGTCCTAATTATATGAAATTGGCAAAGTTTATTGAAGATACTATTAAAAGTCTTTCACTCCGTTATGCCACCATTTACTCCTTCTTTCCTTTAAAAAAGAGCATTAAATAGGACATACTTCAAACAATAACTGGGGTGAATTTGTTTCATACAGTTTGTACTCTACATAGTATTATTATTGAAGCCCAGTGCCGATCACTGTGTTTTACCTTACAACACCCGACTTTATCATGGTTATCTTGAAACGCATTATTTTCAACTTTACATTTGTGGGGACCCATGAGTTTCTGCCTGCACAAACAACTAAGGTTATAAAAGACGATGGCTAATATGGGACCCAACACAAAATAAGCATAGGAAATATATTAATGTTTTAAAATAGGCTATTGTGTAAATGCAACGACAAAATGTGCTAAGCCACCTTTCTAGTTTTTAGGGCAATTTTATACTTATCTGGCCAATCAAAAGATGGTTTGTATTGTATTTTATAGGAATCAAAACGAAAGGATGCCACAATTGCTCAGCTACGTGAAGAAAACTCCCAATTACAAGATCTGTTGATGTCTGATCAGGCCAATTCCACAGCAAAAGTTTGTCAAAAGTTAAAAATAGTGGATGAAGAAATAAACAGCCGAAGAAGTGATATTAATTCATTGCATAAACAAGTTGATGCAATAAAATGCAAATTTGTGGAGGGTAACACCCTTACCTCCCAACTATCTGATAGGGAAAAGAAAATACATGAGCTGAGACATGATCTTGACAAATTTAAAAAAGATTATGGAATGGCACAGGGTATACTTTATCTACATTGTTTAATTGTGCAGTATGCATAAACAAACATGATTTTATTTTTAGGTTTAGTTAAGTCGCTTCAACGTGAACAGCAGTCACAAGAAGCAACACTGACCAAGAAGAATGATGAAATTGCATCGTTAAAAGCGAGGGTAACCCAAAAAGATGTCCAGCTGTCAACAATATCAGCAAAAGTTAGAAAACTGTATTTCTTTGAAATCAATTAATGTGCAACATAAATGTTATTAAACAGCAAACAACAACTGTTTTTTTGCTGATGTGTGTATTAAATCTAAATGATGACCATTGTAAAGCATGTAACTATGTCAGTCACTAAAATCACATTAAATTTAGGAAGTATAATTTCCTTGGACTGAGGTTACTGTAGGTCAGTGTTTCTCAAACTGGGGATCATGACCCCCCAAAGGGGTTGCCCAACTCGATTTTTATCACTTTCATCAAAACTTTCCCTGTGACTTCTGTTTAGCATAGTAATTATGGGTCCCCTTCCCTGAAGGGGACACATATTGATTTTACTCAAAATGTTTTTGTTTTTTTCTTATTTTTTCTTCTACCCAAAGTTTGTCCGACTCGTTTTTCCATCAAATCCTTGATGGATTTGGATGAAATTTACACAGATGGTAGATGTAGTTATGTAGATGTGCATCCCACTTTGTTTTTGTTGATAACCCCAGTATTTACCCCGCTAGCCCCCTAAAATGGGTATTTTTTCCCCGAAGTTTGTCCGACTCGTTTTTCCATCAAATGTTTGATGGATTTGGCTGAAATTTACACAGATGGTAGATGTAGTTATGTAGATGTGCATCCCACTTTGTTTTTGTTGATAACCCCAGTATTTACCCCGCTCGCCCCCTAAAATGGGTGTTTTTACCCCGAAGTTTGTCCGACTCATTTTACCATCAAATGTTTGATGGATTTGGCTGAAATTTACACAGATGGTAGATATAGTTATGTAGATGTGCATCCCACTTTGTTTTGTTGATAACCCCGTTATTTACCCTGTTAGGCCCCTAAAATGGGTGAGTTTTTTAACAGTGTCAGAATTGGCTGAAATTTGGATTTCTTGTATAGTATGCCATTTATATGTGTCGATTGTTGCGTTCAACCCTGTAGTCCTAACATTTACCCCACAAGCCCCTAAAGTGTAAAACGTATTTGTATGTTACTGGTCACCACAAACGAAAGATTTCTTTGGAGCAATAGTGTTACAAGGGCAACCAGTTGTATGTTGCTCATTGGTGGGTTGCTTGGTGGTCGTTTTTGCGCCATGGCAGTTAGGGGCTTGTTAACAGCCCTATGACGTCAGAAACATTAACGGTTGTTGCTCAAAACACATCTAGTGGTCGAAATTTTAAACATTGGCGGATTGGGCTAAAATTTTGCAGTACTATTGATTGAGTCATTGTGGTTTTTACATATTTTTTAGTTTGTGTGTCGAACCCAATTAGTTGCTCTACTAGCCCCCTAAAATGGGTCAGTTTTTTAAAACGTTAAATAGGACATACTTCAAACAATATCTGGGGTGAATCTAATTTTATAGCTTGTATTCTACATAGTATTATTATTTAAGCCCAGTGCCGATCACTGTGTTTTACCTTACATCACCCGACTTTCTCATGGTTATCTCTTGAATTGCATTATTTTCAACTTTACATTTGTGGGGACCCATGAGTTTTTGCCTGCAGAAACGACTAAAGTTATAAAAGACGATGGCTAATATGGGACCCAATACAAAATAAGCATAGGAAATATATTTATGTTTCAAAATAGGTTATAGTGTATATGCAAGGGCAATATGTGCTAAGCCACCCTTCTAGTTGATGTGGCAGTTTGATTTAGAACAGGGGTCTCAAACTCAAACTGCTTTGAGGGCCAAAAACAAACTTTTAAGTAAGCCGAGAGCTGCACTATCGAAACATTTGTTACAGAGTAATATCAACAATCATATTGTGTTATCAAAAAGGGAAATGTTCATTTATGCCATTAGCTTTGTTAAAAAACAACATTGTAATAAATAACAAACAAATATACAGTGCAACAAAGTGAAAGAGCCAACTGTGCTTTATTGCTTTGTGTGAAAACAATGGCAAACAGTGACACAACAATGAAAAAAATATGCCGCAACAATTGCAATTGCTGATTTTAAAGAGGTGGTATTTCGATCATGCCATTTAAATGTTGCATATACCACTACTAGAGAATGATTGTATTGTGTAAACTGACTGGCGGGATGGGGTATTCCGCTTGAGTAAAACATATCACTTTTAAAAGTTGCTTCGCGGGCCGCACAAATACCCTGGGAGGGCCGCGTGTTTGAGACCCCTGATTTAGAATCGCCACAACAGCATATGCGATTATATACTTTATAGTTGTGTTTTTGGCTTTTTTGATATAAAAGCATTAAATAGTTTAAAGGTGTATGGTGACCTGAGCCATAACCACAACTTTAAGGGGGTTTCTGTATGACATTTGTTAGTAAAAATATGAAAACATTCTGGTGGGGCGCGCGTTGTGTTAGAAAACCTCTAAAGGGGGTCGCAGAGTTAAAAAGTTGAGATGCACTGCTGTAGGTCAACAGGTGTGTAATGTGAAAAAAAAGTTATGAGTGTTTTTTTGCGCATTTAATCTTTTGTAGCTAAAGCAGTCATATTTTTGGAATATAAATAGTTAACGTTCCTATAGCTCCAAACTTATTTAAAATTCAGAATGGGTTTGTTTTTGTAATTTTAGGCCTTTTTTACTACAAAAAGTGTTATTGATGCCCAGAGATTGTTGACAAGTGGCATGTCACAAATGCATTTAGCTGTTTTTTCTCTAAAAGTGATCACAATATGGTAGTGTGGACAAACCGACTTCAAACAAAAAAATTGTGTGAACTTTTTTGACATTATCTTGTAAAGATAGGTTATAGAAGTTGCACATGCTCGAACTGTTTTGGATGTACATCATTTTTTCTAAAAAAAGGTTTCATAGTCCATTACATTGTTTAGTTTGCACGTATTACGGAGGACAAAAGCAAAGATGATTTAATTGAATCAATAAGAAAAGAGTCCAAAGAACTTAGACTTGTAAGTAGTGTCCAATATTAAATTACACTTTTTGACTTCTCTTGTTTACTGTTTGTTTCAATTTTATATTGTACAAATACATGTTTATAGAAATTGCAAGCATCTGACAGCAGAGCGAATGACCAGGTAACACTACTACAGTCATACAAGCAAGAAATCTCAAAACTACAATCTTCAGTTAAAAACGAATCTCAGGATAAAAAGAAGTTAAAACAGGAACTTGAATCTCTTCAGTTAAAGTTTAATGAAGTGCAACGGAGTGAAAGAGTTCTTCATGTAGATTTGGAACAGTCTACATGCAGGGTAACTATAAATATCCTTTGGCCAATGATCTTTAAACAGAAAATTATGTCATAAAAAACATTCAAAAACTAGCTTATCAAGCAAGTTTTTGAGGTGTAGTTGATTTTTTTTAACTTGTGGACTTTGGTGGTAATTAAGTTGCTACAAATGTTAAAATAAAAAATCCTAAAATAAAGTTTTTTGAAATTACAAGCAGTTAACCTACAAGCTGCGAAATGTTAGCAAATTGGTGTTTAAAAGGGTCAAGCTAGTCAGTCGCTACACCTAAATGCATAAAAAGGTGTACTTGACAGGTTCTTAGCTGAATATAAAGCATCCGCTTGATTCATGAACAGCAGATGTTTTTACCATGGTCATTCAATTTTAAGAGGACATAAATAGCTAAAGCAAAACCTTATTGAAGGTTGACAGAAACACATTGAAATAACTTGCCGCACTAGTGCTAATTTGTCAGTTTGTGTTATGTTTTATGCATTTGGATTTTCTGACAGAAGTTACTAAATGTTTCAAAACAGACTTTGAACTAAATGTTCCACAGTGGTTCCCAAAGTGGGTACCCAATAAATCTGGGTCGTTTGGCAAACAGTTATAAAGGAAATTTGTTTATATATTTTCTAAACATGCGCAAACTTGGAAAAATGTATTCAAAAAAATATTACCTCTAACATGAACTCTGTTATCATTGTGTGAGAAAAAAAACTGTTTTCTTAATTCATAAGCATAGTTGGGTAATATCAAATGTTCTGAAAGCACACTATCTTTGTGGTTTTTGGGCCTAAGCAGTGCATTTTAATGTTTTTGGACAATGAAAAATTTCACTCTACAAAACATGTTTGCAAAGTTGCTGTGTTCTTCAATAACCAGAAACTATGTGAACCTAAACACCTAAAAAGGTCTATTTTCTTTTCTTTTAATGTTTTGATGCGAAAATTTGTGGAAATGTTATACTTTGCAGCTTGATCGGTTCCGCATGCGTGTCATACGTGCTGTGTATGTTTGCCCTGGAATTGAATCACCTGATGATGATGATAAAATTGATGACTCATCTATTGTAACAGACATCAAAAAAATTGCAAAACAGAGGTTGGTATGATCTGATCCTTACTTTTTCATCACATTGATTATTTTGTCTGCATTCACATAAGATACATATGACATTTGTATGGCACATCAGTACTATCAAATACATTTATCATCAGAAAATGAGTCAAGCGTTTTTGTTTAGAATTTTTTATGATTTTTAGATCTGAATTTCAAGACCAAGGACAAGGTTGGAAAAATGAAGCACATAAAAATGAAACCAAATTGGAAGAAATAAGAAACGCAAATAAAACTTGCAGACAAGTTTTGGATGAAATAATTGTAAAAAAGATGAACTTTTTAAACTGTATTTTTATTTTAAAGCTTACAATTTCAGAAACGCTTGGACAAAAATGGCCATCACACAAGATTAATCAAACAGGAGATGCAAACTTTGTCTTCACTGCCTACTGATGAAAATTTAATGTGGATTCGTAGTACTTTTACTGAACTCTTGTCAAGTGAATTTAGTTGGCTATCCCAACTGGATGAATGCTTGACAGATGCCGGATTTGATGTATTTTTATCTGAACAGAGTAAGCTTTGTTCTCATTTACCTAACATAATGGATTACTTTTTAAGAGTAGGAGTAATTTGTAAGGAGAGTTTTGAACATTTCTAACAAACGTTAGAGTAACATTCACAATCATAAGAAAACTTCTCTGTACTCTGAGGTAATAACAAGTCTTTTGTTGAGATGAAAAGTGAGAAGTAGCATTTCTATTGTTTGTGCCAGCATAGTTGTGTAAACAGAGCACTCTTTTATGTGTATAAGAACAGGCGAATTCCGAACAAGATGCCCACCCCTTCAATGTTTCGTCAATGTCAGTAACTGTTCAATGAGGTAACTAATTGTCAGAGAGGTGTTATTTCAGAAGACATGCAAACATAAATTTAATCATTTTTGAAGAATTGTGGCAAGATGTATTCATTGAGGCAAAAAAAACAACCAGAGCGCAAGTTTAATCTGCAGCGAGGTTTGTGAGGCATTTGAAAGCAGAGTCTTGGAAAAAATCTTTTTGTTTGGAGATTTAAGAAAATGTGTTCTTTTAGACCCTGGAGAACATGTAACATCATTGCACATGGCACTAAAGAATGAAGAGCAAGCTCACCACCAAACTAAGTCAAATATCTCGCAGTTGGAAATAAAACATGAAGAGGAGCTCCAAAACAGAGTTGAAAAATTGCTACAAGAAAATGAAGAAAAGCTTGCTTCTGAAATTGAAAGAATAAGGTTTTTTGTTGTCTTGTTGTATTTGGGGGGCTTATATTTTTTTTAAATTCGAAAAAAGTTGTATGCTACATTACAATTAGGAATTTTGTTTTTTAGCAAATATACATCCAACATCAAAATTTTAATATTGTATTATATATTTTTTTTACAGATACAAAGGTGTTATTGTTGTGTGCTGGATGTTTATTGGCCATTAAATTACCATAGTGTATCATCCTCACTTGTGTGTGATAAAATACTTTGCATGAGTGAACTACATTGTTTTTTATATTTATCACTGAACAATTAAATCATATTGCATTGTAATCTCATCATAATATTTATTTGTTGTTGTATATATAAGGGGTGCCATTTTGATAAATTAAGTTGTCGTTGAAATGACCACAAGAATGTCATCGAGTTAGACATCATTTAGCTAAAAAATTACAACTTTATTAACCACTTCCATAATACTGTGGTATTGTAAAGGAGTGAGGAGCAACTAAAATTAAATGACAGCATAGAAAAGATAAGAGCCAAGGAAGAAGAAAAAAGACTTCAAGCATTATTTGATGAAAGAGAAAAAGTAACAACGGCCAATTTAAGCATGGAACAATTGAAAAAGGTTCAAATTATGTACAAAATGATATCAATACAGTGAATTGTATTTTGGTATTTCTGTATGAATAGGCATTGAATGAAAAATCTGAAAAGGAAATGGTGTACCAACAGCAAATTCATGAAAAATTGCAAAAAATAAAAAATCTTGAGGACACAGAGGTAATGCAAACCCAAAATAAAAACATTGTAATAAATAATATTACCTCTTTGTTTTAACAGAAACAGCTTAGAACTGAACTGAGTGATTTAGAAAACCAAAACAAATTACAGTCCTTGGTTCTAAATGACCAACTGACAAGTGCAAAACAAGAAATTAGTCAGGAAATTGAACAATACAAGGTGATTGCCTGTTTATGAGGCTGCTTTCTGTAGCTGCCATACTTTACTTAAATGAAAAAAAAACTCAGCTCTCCTACTTTTTAATATCAGTAACATTTTTAAGGAGGAAATTCAGCAGCATTCAATTACAATTGTTACACTGGAAAAACAAACTCAAACACTTGCCTCTGAAAAAATATTTTTAGAAAATACTGTCAAGAAACTAAAAGAGAATTTGATGGGTATGGGTGAATTTATTTAAAAAAATATAAATGCATCGCTACTTGTTCTATAAGATCCATTTTGAAATATGTGCATGTCTATGCTTAAATTAATCATAATTTAATAAACATTTTAATTTAGTTCAGACAGAGTTTTTTTAAGTTTTTACAAATAACGTTTCATATTGTTGGCAGCTAAAGAAACAGAGCTACAAGAGTCCTCTCCAACTGTAGCACATACATCACCTGTTCACAGTGCAGATATAACTGCTATGGAACAAACTATTGCATTGCTAAAATCGCAGCTTCTTCATGCAAACCACCAAATCCATGTATGCTTTTAAATATGATTCCTAAAACACAACAGGCTTTATAGAATGACCAAAAATATGTGTCTTAATTTGTTGGAATTTGGAACTCATCAATAGCATAAATTATTTGTAAACACATAACATCTATGTTTAACAGATGCAGCAAGATGCAATCGTGGGGTTGCAGAGAGATTTGTCAGGTGCACAGGCAAGAATATCAGATATGACTGGAGAGCTAAGTGAATCACAAAAGCAAGAATTGGAACATAACAGGTAATGACAAATTAGCAACAATATATTTACTGAAAACAGTTAGTTTTATCATTACTAGTAAGAACACACTCTGATCAAAGATTTTTTTGTTTCCAGGCAGACGATCAAACACCAAGAAATTGAGTTGAACACTTTGAGACAGCAACTTCTCAAAATGACTGCATTGGTTGATTCCCAAAAATCTCAAATGCAGACAACTCAAAAAGAATTAATGTGTGTAAAAAGAATCAAACAACTTAAAACAAACTCTTTGAAATATTTTATGTTTTTTTATGCCAGAGAATGCAAGAAAAACTACATGCAAGTTAAGGGGACTATTGACTGCTCTATGGAGGATTTAAAGTCACAAAACAATGAATCCCAGACTGATGAAATGAACCATGATACTGAAATGCAATTGAAAGAGGTTACTCCATTAAGTTGTATATTAGTTGTTAGTGTTGCTGTAAAAACAGGAGGAAAACAGAGTTTTTGAAACAACATTTTTATCATCAGCTGGGCAGTACATTTTGGGTTAGCAAATATGATAATTTTTCAAAATAACTTCAAAACTTCAAAATTCAAAATAAAATACTCTATGGATACAAGCAAATTAATCTAACTCAAATTTGTGGATATGCACAATTTGGCCAACTTAATAAACATTGTTTTATTTAGGGCAAAATAGCTACTGAACTATCAGGTATTGGCGCGATATGTAGGGGTGAACGACATGAAAATGTTATTGCAAGGCAAAGAGAAGCTTTAGCTGAATTGCGTGGTCGAATTAAAGCATTGGAACAAGTTAGACCACCATGTAAGTAGCAACTGTAAATAGCTCATTAAAATCATTTTTTGTACTGCGACTGATAAAAAATCATAATTTTAAAAGGTGCTTGTATAACAACCAATGTAATACTTATACCTTATGTCGCAAACAGTGTAAAATAGTTTGTTTTATATCCAGTGCCCAGTCAGGAACAAGCATTACAACAGGTTATCTTACTCAAAAAAGAACTAGCTGAGATTCGAGCTAAACAAGCAATGGAGGAAGATCAGATTGCTCGTGCACAAATGAAATTGGAACATGAAGTGATGGTTTCTACATTATAGTAATATGAACTATTTGTTTTCTAATCTTATTTTAAATTTTGTAGTCACAAGACTCGCAGCAATTAATTAGAACTGCCAATACCCGAGCATCAATTGAAAGAACAACAAGGGAGCACTTAGAAGAAGGTGTTGCTCAGAGTGAAAAAAGTGTAAGTAAAACACAGGGTGTAGAAAAAGGATATTTTGTCCAAGGGTGTAAAATTTCTTTGCATATTTGTAGTACATGGATATTATGAACTCAATTGCTGGTTTGCTTGGGATTGGTGCATTGAAAGGCATGCGAACAATGCAACATGTTCCACAAGATGAAATAGACAAGTTAAGCAATGACAGAAGATCAGACTTGGAAATAATTTCAACACGCATAAGGTCAATGTTACAAAGGTTGGATCGTAAAGAACATTTGTTGCAAGGTTATGAAAAGGATCTGAGCAAACTAAGGTAAGTATGTGTCTAAATGTATTTGTTTAAGCTTTAAAAAATACAAAAACACACTTCCAACTGTGCTTTTCTTGACAGAGAAGCAGAAAGTTTTGCATCCAAAAAGTCATCTCGCCTTGCCATGTTAACTCAAGAACTTGTAGATAAATCACAAGAGATTGATCACTTGCGTGAGGCATTAACCCGAACTAGAGAGGCAGTTGAAGTTGAAAAACGACTTAATAAAGCAATCAAACAACGAAGGGTAAGTAAATGACGCAAAAAATGCATGGTTATCAGCCCCATTCCTTGAAAAGAGCACATGTTGTTATAATACTTTTTTTATTATTTGTCTAACATGGGTTTATTGATACATTTGGTCAGGAGAGAAGGTTTAAACTTTTTTAAATTTACTTACATAATAGTTAGAAGTTAATCCTCCCAAAATTTGACTTGTTTACCTACAGGCCTAAAATTTTAAAAAAAAAGCCTTTATGTGTGAAGTATGTGACCCAGCACTTTTCAAACGTTGCCGTCTAAAGTTATTTAATGAAATTTGTAGCTTTTAGTTGGATTAACTCAATTTTACACGTCCACAACAATCCCATGTCTTGAAAATTGAAACATTATTATGGGTCCCCTTCACTGAAGGGGACACATATTGATTTTACCCAAATTTGTGTTCTTTTTCTTCCCAAAGTTTGTCCGACTCGTTTTGCCATCATATGTTTGATGGATTTGGATGAAATTTACACAGGTGGTAGATATAGTTATGTAGATGTACATCCCACTTTGTTTGTGTTGATAACCCCAGTATTTTGGATAGCTTGTAGAGCATGCCATTTATATGTGTAGCCCCAACATTTAGCCCACTAGCCCCCAAAGTGTAAAATGTATTTGTATGTTACTAGGCACCCCAAACCAAAGATTTCTGTGGCGCAATAGTGTTACAAGGACAACCAGTCATGTGCTACTCGTGTTTGTGGGTTGCTAGGTGGACGTTTTTGCGCCATTGCAGTTAGGGGGCTGTTAACAGCCCTATGACATCAGAAGCATTGCCAGTTGTTGCTTAAAACACTTCGTGGTCAAACTTTTAAACATTGGCAGATTGGGCTCAAATTTTGCAGTGCTATTGATTGAGTCATTGTGGTTTCATATTTTTTTAGTTTGTGTGTCAAACCCCATTAGTTACCCTACTAGCCCCCTAAAATTGGTGAGTTTTATAAACAGTGTCGGAATTAGTTTAAATTTGGAATAGAATTAACCATTTATAGAAGCTGATTGTTGTGTTTAACCTTGTAGCCCCAAAATGAGCGAGTTTTTTAAACAGTGTTGGAATTGGCTAAAATTTTGGTAAGATGTGGAATATATGCTATTTGTAGATTTTGATTGAGGTGTTTTACCTTGTAGCCCCCTGTGTTAAGCAACAGCACAGTTAGTTGGTTTAAATACAGATGAAATCTCTGAAATATAAAACTTGCAACAGAAGAGAGAGTTTCAGCACGAAGATGGTAGCACATAATTTGATAATTTATGCGAAAACATGAAATTTGTTTGCTGCTGCACCATGTGATAATAGTGGTCTTTTTCATGCCTTCTACCTAAAATGGGCGACTCTTTTAACATTGTTCAAATTGAACAGCTTGTAGAATTTGCTATTCATAGGTGTCTATTTTTTGTTTTGCCCCATTATACCACTCTTTACTCCTTTTCTTTATACTTCAAACATAATCTTGGGTGAATCCGATTTGTATAGTTTGTACTCTACATAGTATTATTATTTAAGCACAGTGCCGCTTACTGTGTTTTACCTTACAACACCAGACTTTCTCATGGTTATCTCCTGAAATGCATTATATTTAACTTTGCAAGTGTGGGAACCCATGTGTTTCTGCCTGCAGAAACAACTAGGGTTATATAAGACGGGATGGCTAATATGGGACCCAATTAAAAATCAGCATAGGAAAAATATTAATGTTGTAAAACAGGTTATATTAGTCGCAAAATTTAGCATATCTGCTGTTTAAAATGGGATGAAACAAATAATGGTTCAGTTGGATAGTTATCTTGAATGAAACTGACTTTTTTTTGTTACAGACCTATCATTTGGAAAACTTGGACTACCGCCAACCATTACCAGAGGGCTGCTCATGCTATCGATCAGAAATAGATTCACACAAATCAGCCAGCAAATCAAAAAAGAAGCATGATAAAATGAAAAGAAAGCAGTATGAAATAGACATTTTAAAACAGGTAGCTGGAACAACATTTTTGTATTCTATGCAAAGTGTGTCAATTTTATCTCACTGCAGTAAAGAAGTATTTTTTCCATGTATTCTCTGAAGTGCTTTTGACTTTGAACCTAATTTCACCACTAATAACATATGACCTTTTTAATAGAGTGTGCAAGGGAAGGAGCATGACTTGTGCCATGCAACAGCACAGTTGGTTGGTTTAAGTTCATCCAATACAGATGAAATCTCTGAAATATATAACTTGCAACAGAAGACAGAGTTTCAGCACAAAGATGGTAGCACATAACTTGATAAAACATGAAATTTGTTTGCTGCTGCATCATGTGATAATGTTGGTCTTTCATGCCGTTCTACTGTGTTTAGCTTCTTGCAATTTTTAAGTGTTCTATCTGACTGATGTATTTAGTGAATGTTATTTTAGTTTACTTGCACATAAACTTTGTAGCTCTGTGATATTTAGCCCAAATGTGAATGTAAAAAAACACCAAACATTGTCTTCAGTTTGCTTCAAGTTAGGCATCTTCTTGGTTGCTGTTTTCCAATCTATGGAGCAACACAACATAGCTAAACATTAACATGCAACAGGAAAATAGTGTCATAATTTAAACACCTGTTTTATTTACACATTCAATATTTTTTAGCTAGTAATTTTTTTAAAAACTTTTGGTTTTAAAACACACTCACTGTACTAAGTAGTCCTTAACATTAGTATGGCCATGTTTCCGTGCTAATCCAATTAAAATTCCGGTTGCACATTTTCCTTTTCTATTTCGACATATACTGCAGTTGCAAAAACCTCTGCACACTGGGCACTTCCAGTTCTAAACATTTCCTTGAACAATGACAAACAGCTCAAAACAATAATAATTTTTAACTTACTGGGTCAAGGAGAGCTTCTTCCACCGACTCCCCATAACGATTTAGTAAACACGGTCCGCAAAACTGTCCACGAACACCAACGCAATGTTCAAATCGGCAACATGATTTGGTGTCAATTGTTTTTTGTCTGCACTGGTGACAACTTGTTCCCTTTACAGACAAAAACTTATTGTAAAATCAGTAAAATTTAGGTCCACCCAATACAAGCCTGCTTAACTCTCATGGTTGAGCTACAGGGTGATTAGATGCAAAGAGTAATAGCAAGAACAAAACTCACATTGGGTCATATAGTTTTGCTTTTTATGAGATAAGTATGTGAAAGTTGAATGCCATGAGGTCGCAGTGACTGGCATACTTTTAAAATGA
Source organism: Phallusia mammillata (assembly GCF_965637545.1). Lineage (NCBI taxonomy): Eukaryota > Metazoa > Chordata > Ascidiacea > Phlebobranchia > Ascidiidae > Phallusia > Phallusia mammillata. The sequence goes on from NC_137253.1 coordinate 18,787,026, forward strand.
TCTTGCTATAGGAGCTAACACAAATCAATGTTATTAAATTAGCATTAAGTTTGACCCTTCAGATGCCATCACTGTTGTAGACACCTCCTCTCCCTACACAACCATCTGCAAAACTACTATTCAACTAACATTAGCAGCTTGCCACAACATCTAACATAGTTCCAGTTAAACTTATAAAGTTATAAAACCAATACAGCACAGATATAGTCAAAATAGGCTAAAAAAATTGCCGAAGTTGGGGTAAAAAAAACTGAAAGCTACTCGGTATCGGTACTCGCTTCAAAACCTGGTATTGTCCCATCACTAGAACAAACAAACAAATATTTGGGGGTAAAGGGGTGAAAATGGATACATACACTTCAAGTTACAAAATACTTTAAAATACGCTGCCATGTTCCAATCAAAAAAGTATGAAACTCCAGAATCATCTGATTTAGCAAGTATAGCCGTTTAAAAAATTTCACGTTTTGGGGGGCTGTGGATGAACCAACGGATCAAACGGGGTCAAAATTTTCACATGGACCATCTTTAGACCAATATAGTCAAGTAGGGTAAAAAAAACAATTTTTTGAAACTTTGTTGCCAAACTTTTATTTTAGGCAACAAAAGGTCAGTTTTTCTTCCCAACAAAGCTGATAGGACTACTTTTATAGTTATGTGACAAGTTTTTGATTTTACTAAAAAACAAAAAAAATATTTGACAAAAACTGTTGTTCTTTTTTAACCCGAAAAAGGTACAAAAAAATGTCGGGGTAAAAAAAACAAGTGGACATTAGGACCATTTTTAAAAAAACTAGAAGAGTGGCTTTCTGATATACTTCCATTTTATATATTCTATACGATATTTACCAATTTACTATACACATCATTTGATCTACACATATGATTGTTTTTGTAAACAAAAACTAATGGGTCCCCACACGCATGTTTGTGCGGATTTACGGTAAACAAATGTTGCGGTGATTTTTACATTCTTAAGGACAAATTTTTAGAAAGCATTAACCCAACAATAAAAAAAATTGTTCGTATTCTTTTTGCACTATTATTGTCATGTAATTACAAAAACATTAAAAAAACGTAACAAAGACTTAAATCTAATCTCTTGCTTTAACCCAGATATAGTCCTCCAAGGTCGGGCAATTTTTTTTAGAAAGCTGTAACAGTTGTGTTACACACACTTTAAATTAAAAAGCAATTTGCTACAAGTGTATACATAACAAATTGTTTTTCATTTAACTTTGTTTCGCAAAATGAGTACCATTGACCTGTAGTAACCTCTCAGGGTGCACACGCCAAACGACTGTTTGACCTTTTGACACCGTTTTCAATAGCACGCCGTCATTCGTGTTCAACAATACTGTTAAGCCTAATTTATACATGCCTTGAGTATTGACTCCTAAATTGATTGTTAAAAAAACGCTACGTTATGAAGAAAGTTCTGAGCTGTGTTTGTAATACCGACTAGTTGACCTTAAGTAACCCGTGATCATGCGGCGGCCAACCTGACAGCGAGCATTTAAAAAAACATTTATTTGGCAAAAAAGTCAAGTTAATTTTTTCATCTTAACTTTGATTAACAAAGTTTTTCTTGACATATACAAAACCGAAGCACGGTTATTAGGCTTAAATCACGTCATAGGTGTAAAACCTTCGCCAAAACTAAAAATGTGAGTGATAACTTAATAAAACGACATAGCATTGCTGTGCAAAACAGCTGATTTCTAATCACTGAAACGATGTCTCGTAAAACGTCTGTCCGACGTCAAGCTGAGCCCTCCCGCTATCGTAAACCAGTGAGTTACTCTCTTGGTACTTCTGCCTACAGTGTCTTTCTTGACCAAACGAGCGTTAGACACATTTACGTTTCGGGGGCCTGTGGGTGAATCTCTGGGTCATACGGGGTCAAAATTCACATGGACCATCTTTAGACCAATATCTGTAATGTGTGTAAAATTGAAAAAGTTTGAACCATTCTTTCTTGACCAAAACGTGGGAACAATAGCCGAGCTAAAAATTACACGTTTTGGGGTGCTGTGGGTGAACCGAGGGATCAAACGAGGTCAACATTCACATGGACCATCTTTAGACCAATACCTATTATGTGTGTCAATTTGAAAAAGTTTGAACCATTCTTTCTTGACCAAAACGTGGGAACAAATCCGCGCAAAAAATTTCACGTTTTGGGGGGCTGTGGGTGAACCGAGGGATCAAACGGGGTCAAAATTCACATGGACCATCTTTAGACCAATATCTACAATGTGTGTAAATTTGAAAAAGATTGAACCATTCTTTGTTGACCAAAACGTGGGAACAAATCTGCATTAGAAAAAAAAAAGAAAAAAAGAAAAAAAAATATAGACAAAAACAATATGTGTCCCCTTCAGGGAAGGGGACCCATAATTAAGTGGCAGTTGGAACTTCAATTCAATTATATGAACTTAATCAACCATCTTAAAGTCAAACATAAGAAAGAAATTTCATTAACAACTCTGTTACAATCAATAAGCCAAAAAAAAACACGAGCCACGTAAAATTCTTTGTTTTCGAAATTTTACAAACCAAACTTTACAGCAGTTAGTAAACTGTTTGTAAATTAATAAAACGCTTTCAAATTGGTGCTAAGACTTTCCATGGCTTTGTACCTTTATTGCACTGCATTTATTGCCTTTGATTTGGTCTTTTTTGTCATTTACCAGTCTTTTGTTGGTATGCAACTAGGTTTAAATAGAGCTCACCCACTTGCTGACTGGTAATGTAACCTAAAACCTTATTGAAATAAAGTTTAATTTTCTACCCCAAACTGCTTGAATTACCACATAATGATTTGATAACCTCTTTTTCTTACTTTGTAGCATTTTTCTTTAGGCCTGGATCCCAATTTGTACTTTTAGTCATGCAGGTATACTTTTTTGGTAAAAATTTCTCCAAAACTGGGCCCCCAAAGCAATTTTATACAACTTTGGTTTAAGTACATGTTTTATAGGCTTTCTTTTTTATTTTCTAAACTTCCAGGTGACAAATCAGCTTTGTTGGAAAGAAAAACAGACCTTTTGTTGCCCAAAATGAAAAAATGGCAACAAAGTTTCAAAAAATTGTGACTATATATATCTTTTTTGTGGTGACTGGTAGAATTCTAAACTTATAAAAGACTGTGTACTTTTTTTTGGGGGGGAGTAACCCCAACAAATATAAAATTGCATTCTAATTTCGAAACAAAAATATTTCAGTGTACCTACAAAACAAGAGAAATGGTGTCAATTAGACCATTCGATTATAGTTCTAAATTTACATTCATACCTTAATAGGATCATATGTTTTTCCAACAGAATGTTCTGCAATGTTATTTATCATTTGCCTTGTTACATCTTCAACAGGAACAATGATATGTGGCTGAGAAACTGATATGCGATGTGGCCTTGGTCTTTCCTCACCTAACAAAATAAATTAAAACACTATTTAGTTTTGCAAACACAACGACAATTGATCGACATACAAATACCATCATTTTCAGAATCAGAGCTCAACTTCCTCTTTCTTTGAACAAATTTTACAGTAAGGGGTCTGATAAAACTTCTAAAAAGAAAAACAAATAGCTGTAAATCTGTTACTAAAGAGAATATTTTTTACAATCGCATTCCTATTTTTAAAGAATAGAAATGTTGGTATAAAAGTTTTGTAATGATCATGATTGTTTCATCTTTTCATGCCTTTCTGTTAATGATGTCAAAACATGATCCCTTGGATTATTATATTTTTTTTTTTACTTGTGCACTGTTTACAAACAAGGCTTTCTTTAAAGATCAAAACGTTACAGACGAAGTAGTACAGACAACGAATCCGGTTAATCGCATCATCGATTTGCCAAGGGCATTTGATGCGATTATGCGATAATCCGGTTGCACTGTAAACAGTACACGCCGTTAACAAAAGTGCTCATTTTCACTTCCCCAGCTAAAACAAAGTTGTAGTGACCTCAACTATGGCAACGGAGCAGTCTTTTCTCTCTTTTGTTGCGGAGAATTGAAAAAAGTACTCTCAAGTCAAAACTAGATTTATTACTCTCAGCGCAATACATGACGTCATGCTTCCTCACTGTCGTGGCTATGGTGCAATCGCCCAAGTGTGTTGAAGAAACAGTAGCGGATCACACACACACTCTTTTATAATTGGCGCACACGCCACAGTTCGCTTGATTTGTGCTTTCTCTTGCAGTCAGGTTTATTTGAAAAAATATGTTACATCGCATCGTAGCCAAGGGGCACAACATTTATATTTGGGAACTTCGCTATGACGACGGTTTATGATGTTTCAGTCTTGTTTTGGGTAGTTTCCCTTATAAATGTGCTAGGCCTCTCGCTTAATATACACGAAAAATGGCCTGTTGTTTCTAACCTATTTCGTTTTCTAGTTCAAACCAACGCGTTAAGCGGCAAAGTGCTAGGTGCATGTTTGTAAGCAAGCCCAAACCCGAAAGTGCACAACCGAAACCTGGTCAAACTTTGGCACATTCTACAGCGCAAGGGCGAGCTGCATCAGTTTCTATTATAACCCGTTTTCCAATTGACAAAAAGAATATAGCTTACTCAGCAAAACTGCAGCTGCAAAATTAGCGTGACTGTCACGTGATCAACGTGAGATCGTTGCTTCAAACCTTTATACCAGCAATAAATACTAAAGGAATAAATGCCTTTCTAATCAGTGATCCACCTGATAAGTTGCGCAAGGTCACGAATAGAAGACATAAAATACGGCAATCATTGGCATGTTACCAATTACGTGAATCTAAACAACATAATGTGATTACTTGCGATCTAACATGTTTTACAACCATTACGTGTTTGGCGGGTCATGAACAATATAACAGAAAACATTTTTAACCATTTGTTTTACATTTAACCTTGTTCAAATTTCAATACAGTTTAATACTTCGAATTTTGCTGCAGTTCGCACTTAGTAAGAAATTACAATTAGCGTCTTTGCCGGAACCCCAGTTACGTAATTTTAACCTGTTAAACTCTTTATTTAAACGCTTGTTAAATCACTGTTGGTGATTGGATCAGCCAATAAAAAAGATCAATGTGCACGGCCTTGAGATAACGACTATTTATGGTCGAGACATGTCATTTTCAACGTTGAAATTAGATGCGTTATTTGGTGTAGAATACAAACATGTATCTGCGTCTTTTTCGCGTACATTACCTCCGGAGAATTTTACTATTAATCGTCGTTTTTCATTCGAAAACTCGGTCTGTTCGACTTTCACATAGAGATCATCAATCCGGTTAATCGCATATTTCGTAGAAAATGGATGCGAATATCCGGTTTATGCGATTAACCGGACGATTTTCTTAACAAACGATGGGCGACGGTTTGGGATTTTAAATTGTGATGCAATTAAACGGATTATGCGATTAACCGGATTCGTCTGTATTTACTGTTGGAAATTTATTCACACTCTGCCATTTTTTTGAAAAGTGTACATCTCTCGAAATGTTACCCACACACACAAGAGTTGTCAGTTAATTATGGCCCTTCTATGAAGCATTTTCAGTTATGGCAAAGGTTTCACACCAAACATGTCATTTCAACTTGATAAACGTGCTTCGGTTTCAAACATGTCAAGCAAAACTTTGTTGATCAACATAAAGATGAAAAAATAAACTTGGACTTTTTCAAAAGCTATGATAATAGGTCTTTAAATTCTCGTTGTCAGCTTGGCTGCGGCATGACTACAGGTCACTAAAGGTCAACTTGTAGATATTACAAACACAGTTAAGAACGAACGATTTTTTATCACAACATAGCTTCTTTATTTTTGACAAATCAATTCAAGAATCAATACTTTAGTTATGTATAAACTTAGTATGTTCAATAAACTTTGCAAATTTCATATAATTTGGAGGTTTTTTAAAAGTTCATTTATTTTAGGGGGCTAGTTGAGTAAATGTTGGGGCTACAAGGTAAAACACATCAATCGAAACCTACAAATTGCATAGTTCACATGCTACCCAAATTTTAGCCAATCCCGACACTGTTTAATAAACTCACCCATTTTAGGGGGCTAGTGGGGGGAAATTTGGGCTACAAGGTTAAACACAACAATCAGCTCCTATGAATGGTGAATTCTGCAAGTTGTCTAAATTTCAGCCAATTTCGACATTGTTTAAAAAACTGACCCATTTTAGGGGGCTAGTAGGGTAACTAATGGGGTTGACACACAAATTAAAAAAATATAAAACCTCAATGACTCAATCAATAGTACTGCAAAATTTCAGCCCAATCCGCCAATGTTTAAAATTTCGACCACTAGAGGTGATTTGAGCAACAACCGTTAATGTTTTTGACTTCATAGGGCTGCTAACAACCCCCTAACTGCCATGGCACAAAAACGTCCACCAAGCAACCCACAAAGTCACAAATGAGTAACATACAACTGGTTGCCCTTGTAACACTATTACTGCGCCACCGAAATCTTTCGTTTATGGTGCCCAGTAACATACAAATACGTTTTACACTTTGGGGGCTTGTGTGGTAAATGTTAGGGCTACAGGGTGGAACACAACAATCGACACCTATAAATGGCATACTCTACAAGTCATCCAAATTTCAGCCAATTCTGACACTGTTTACTACTCACACATTTTAGGGGGCTAGTGGGGTAAATACTAGGGTTATCTGGACAAACAAAGTGGGATGCACATCTACATGACTATATCTACCATCTGTGTAAATTTCACCCAAATCCATCAAACTTTTGATAGAAAAACGAGTGAGCTCTTCTCTAGGGTTAATTGTACATATGCTAACACTCAAATTCACCACAACTACACAATTTAAAAACTTTACGTTTTACAATCGAACACACGTAATTTAACTATTAATGATTTTAATACAAATGTAGACAGAGCTGCAATGCCAACCAAATTCCAGTCAAACCAAAATTTACACTTACCCACTCAACAGTTCATCTGAAAACATTTTTGATCTGTTTCTTGTCATTCGAGGTATAACTTCAAATTCGCGCTTTACACTCAGTCTTGTATTTGTCTATAAGAGAGTATTATATTAGGACATGTTTTGCGTTCAACACTTAATGCTGTGAAATCTCACACTGGCATTTTTAAGGTAGAGTAGTTGGTATAAGGCAGGGGACCTTTTCTCTATGACGGCTGCATCACAGGTCCTTATTTCACCAATGGCCATCAATTGCTTGCTTGTTTTTGTTTTAAAATTACTGGTGTAAAAATTCGGTTTATATAACATATATACCATAAAAAGCCAGATTAATAATTTTTCACTTGGTGCATAGGTTAGGCCAGTGGTTCTTAACCGGTGGGAAATTTCCCACCAGTGGGAAATTTAACGTATTCAGAGGGAAATTATGTAAGTCAGGAGTAATGAAACTCGGTCCAGTGGGTCGAATCCGGCTTCGAATTGACCGTTGAATGTTAATTTACTGCATTTTTAGCAACAACATTAGATAAATTTCACCTGGTTTTACAAGACACATAAAAAATCAAATTATACAATCTCAAAAAACGTTTGTTACATCACAGACATGTCTGAAAGCATTAATGCCTTTGTTATTGTGCACGAATAAATGTCTTTCTATGTTGATTGTGATGCAATAATTGAGTTTTGCAAGCAGAAAGGATTCAACTTTTCACATATTTTTACTCTTTCACTGAAGCACTATTCAAACTAAATAGGATTGCAGCAAGCTTTTAAGATCCCAACCAAATCGATTTACAAAATTATTTCAATCAAAGAAATCAAAGTTAATGTAGAACACAAAACTCATCATAAAAATAACAGAGTGGGAAATTCGAACTTGGTGATCGACTTTAGTGGGAAACGATCCCAAAAAGGTTAAGAACCACTGGGTTAGGCTGAACAGTGCTTATTGTTTATGACATCATAATCTGTACTTTGACAATTGTGGTGTGTGTTTTTTTCCCATTGTTTGCACACAATAGGCCTACAAAAAGTCCGGTGCTAGTACATGTATATATGATAAAGATTGCAAAGCATGACCTTTGAAGTACAATTTTTTGTTACTTTGTAAGGTTTAGCCTTTAAGTTTGGTAGTTAGTTTCAATTTAATGAGCAAAATGTCTTCTCAAGAAAACTTTAAATCGAAGCAGCAGATTAGGTGTGGTTATTGTACGGTATCCATGAGTAGAGATCGTCCCTGAGAACTTTCTCGTAAAAAAACACCCTCGATTACCAGTCAAGATAGCTGGCAAAAAATCTAGCCAAAATTTGGCAGATTTGTTCGCAGCAGGTCAAGCCAGTAAAGAAAACATACTGAGATTGAAGGTAATTTAACTTCTTTGTGTAGTAAGAAAACCAAAGGCACAAATTCAGATGATGAGGGCAATACACAAAGTAAAAAAACGCAGTTGAAGTAGAAGCCACAATTTCAGAAAACATGAAAACAGAAACTAGCGCAGTCAAAGAAAAACTTGACGCAATAATAAAAATGGTTCCGAAATAAGACTGTCTGAAGGTAAAGGACAGAAAGTATGTTGCAAGGAGAAAGAAACTATGGCAACTGTTACAGCAGAAAGAGTGCTACTTCACGCTACTAAAAGTGTTTATAGATTGTGTGAAATCGCTAAACTTATTGTGGATGAAGAAAATGGTATTCTTATATGCAAGGTATGTTCCTCCGAAACCAGCATTGGTATGCAATCGGGCAGTGGAATTTTTCACTACGACTTTTCGCTAGGTTTGGATTTTACAGAAAAAAAATACAACCATCTAATTTTTAGAACTTAAAAAAAATCTGTGGTAAGGCACATTTCACAGCAGAGTCACCAGGAAAATTTCAATCCCTTGAAGAAATAAAGACCATGAAAAAAAATCACAAGCAATGCAACATTTGATCGGAATAACAGTGGGAAAACAGGCTTATCGTTTATTGAAATGTTGTCGTCCATTCAGTGATTTTTAAGTAAAATTACTTTTGTTAGCTGATGCAAGAGTAAAAATTGGAAATTTAAACCACTCAAATTCCACTGGCGTTGAGGCCTAAATTTGAGGAAGTGATTGATCAACGCATCAAACGCTACTTGTCGACCTCTGGAAGCAACTCTTAATGTACCTCCTGTTGGCATTGTAGCCGACAAACTTACAACCAGGCGCCGAACAGGTCAAATGTTTGCTGGTATCCTATTCACGCCAGGTATGCCAGGTTTGCTTACACCCAGTGGCGTATCCATGGGGGGGGGGGGGGGGGGGGGTTGGGGGGTTTAAGTTGTGACGACAAACATTGTAGTTGTTACGACATAATTTGGTGCCAAAATAACAATTGTTACACAACAAAGAAAGTAACAATTACATATCCATTGTCTTATTGTACATTTGTGCGTTGTGTCAAAATGTCAGAAGTGCCGTTTTATATTATTTAATTTGTTTTCAATAAATAAGCTTTTGATTAGTAGTGGAGAATTTAGTGGCGATTGACGTGTTGGCCACACCTGTTATAGAGTAACAAACACAAACCTTTGTCCTTGACTTTGGTGATGATGTTTTCATTTGACAGAACACAGGATTCTCATTCAGTTGTTTCATTAATTTGTTGAGCTACAACAAACAATATATGATGGTACAGTATGGAAACCCATTTTTCTGAAGTCCCAGATATGAGGCAGTTCATTAGCATTATTGAACGACAGGTTTTGCAGAATTCATGCTGTCATTGAATGACTTTTTGCTTTAAATCATGAAACTGCATGAATACAATTCAAATAGGTGATGCCACAATTAAAATTCACAATCCATGAATACCAAAACTTGATTTCCATACAATAAAGTTGTTTACTTTACATTGCAAAAAATCTCTGAAACGATGAATACATTCATTTTTTTGCAGCTGTTCTCATAAAAGAAGCGCTTGTTATGGCCCCTCGATTGTGTAAGATTAATCACAGTTCATCAGAGGGTCATAATCACATTACCATCACTGGTTTTTAGAAAGAAAAAAAAATTACTTGTTTCAGTTTCATGTTTTTTTAAATGCAAGTGCACAATGCCTTCATACAAACAGTGTGAACTCAAACCAATGTGTTAAAAGGTTTTTTGTTACCTCACTAATTATTAGTGTTATCATTTAAGCAACAAATCAACACAAAGTAAACTAGAAGGGTGGCTAAGCACATACTGCCATTGCATGTACACTTTAACCACTTTTAAAGGGTTAATATATTTTCCATGCTTATTTTATATTTGGCCGCATATTTTCTAACATTTTTTTGTTTGTTGCTGCAGGCTAAAACTTATGGGTCTCCAAACAAGCAAGGTTATAAATAATTCATTTCAAGGTTTATTACTATGCAATTCAGACATTTTTGTAAGTTTGTCTTATTTTTGAAAGGCACAAGGGTAAATGTATATTGGAGCTACAGGTTGAAACACAATTATGTAATATTTGATCGATTTCTTACATTGCACCAACCAACAAAGCATGAAACTCCTAGATTATGTACTTTAGTACAGCCGTTTTAAAAATTTCATGTTTGGGGGCCTGTGGGTGAACGGCTGGATCATTCGGGGTCAAACTTCCGAGGATCAAATTCGGATTAATAACTAAAATGTATCAAAATTTGAATTAATTTGAAGCACTCTTTCTTGGCCAAACCAGCGTTAGACAGAAAAAAGAAAAAAATACGGACAAAAACAATATGTGTCCCCTTCATGGAAGGGGACCCATAATTATAAGTTTGCCCAGAAACCAAATCTGAGAATAGTTTGAGGCATAGGTACAGAATAATTTTATCACCACATAAAAAAGTACCTGTGAATTTTTTTAGTTGTGAGGTTTGTCTTTTCAACCCAACTTGGACAATATTTACACCCATTTGACTAAAATCTGTTTACATGTTTACATAAATGTATCAACTAAAAGTTTTAACCAGTTTTTCTTGTATAGGTTGGGAGAATCCACGTCAGATAAAAAATAAACAGACAAAAACAAATATGCTTGACCTTACCATCCTTTTTTTAGAATTTTGAATGTGTTGTCTCTTTACCATCAAACTATTTTCTTCATCACTGTCACTGTCAGTATCCCCATCAAAATCACCAGAAAGTTCATTCTAGAAAATAACATGACTAACAAGGTATGTAGCATCTTGTTATGATTTTTGACATATACAAATAGCTACATTTAGTTGCCTGCACTGCTATTCTGAAAGCCTTTATAAATTTAGATTTTTAATGGTGAGGGTTGGGTTAGAACAGTGGTTCTCAACCAGGGCCTATGTCCCCCAGGGGGCCTACGGGTGTAGGCTCACCATCATGGCGGGAAAAAGTGGGGAAGTTGGGAAGCTTCTTCCTGAGAAATCGGTCCTACTCGCGGGAAATTTTTATTGGCCGTTTGTCTGACAGGTAGACAAAAAGTCGAAAATAAATACTGTAGTAGAATAACATAACTGCTGGTGGAAAAAAATTGGCTGTACGAATGACTTAACAGCAATGAATCCAGTCTTACAGTGACAGTTTAAATTTCCACAAACGAGAGGAGATGACGAATAAAGGTTAATAAATTCGCCCGATGCGTTATGTAAGCAAAGTGCGAGTGAAATACGATGGGTTAAGTTTAATATTTTTAACTGGGGGGATTTACCGAAAAGTGCCGGAAAATCTCTGTTTTTAGACAAGGACCACATACCAGACGCGTCAAATATTACAAAATTATTTAAAAAAATTGTAAAGTAGCAAACTGAGTTGTGCATTTTGGAATAGGATAGCAAGCTTCATATGTGGGTAGGTGAACAATTCAGAATCTGACATCAAACCTATTGTCGCCTAATGGTGCAAGCTGCCAAATATATTCGTTTCAGGACCATTAAAAAACATGGCAAATTTTTGCACATAATTTTTATTGGGAACACAAACTGTGTGTTTTTGCATCAAAATTATCTGTTTAGTAAATGAGTCATTTAATTTGTTTTAAATATTCATGTTATGCAAGCTTTTTTTACACAATTAAATAACAATATTTTCTTGACAAAAATAACATGGCACATACTTCTTAATTTCTCTTGTACCCCGACATGAATTGTAAACAAACACCGATTTGGTTACTTTGGAAAATAATTTTGTTGATTTGTGTATGTGCCATGTTTTAAACATATAGTTTGATAGTCATTTCAAAAGCTGTTTTTCCATGCTTACGTCATTGTTATCTCCAGAATCTTCAGGGTCTGAAAAACCTAAAAATATAGTTGCATATATTTTTAAAAAGTAAGAAAATGGTTTCATTGAAAAGAGGATACCATAATTCAAAAGACCTGTTTTGTCTCACTTTATTTATGCTTTATTTTTATGTAAAAAGTTTATCTTAAAGCAGATATTAGTGATGCACCAACGCTCAGGTTGGCTGAAACATTTCGGCTGAATATGTCGTTTTCCAATATTTTAGTTTCAGTCGCAACTTTTTTAAAAATTTGGCCGAAACCGAACTTTTTGATTGTGGGAAATTAACACCTCAAATGACAATTTTGCCAATATGAAACATCATAATTAACTAATTGTTGCATCTAAAAAATACGAGCCATGTAGTCTGCGAAGTATTAGAACTTTAGTAAAGCTTTAGTTAACGCATTTTGAAGTGATTTTGGAGTGCCATAAAGTAGTTTACTTGCATCAACAACTCAAGATTTAGTTGAAAACATCCATAGGAAAGGGAACTTTAGGTACGGCCTGATTCGGCAAAATTTATTCGGCCTCATGGCCGAATATTCGGTCCTAACCTTTTAAGGCAGGTTCGGTGCATCACTAGCAGATATTCTAGCATTTGTCCACTAAGTACTGTAGACAAGTAAGAAAGGATCCTAACAAAAATATGTTGTACACATACACACAAAGGAACGCAGATAAAAAAGTTAAAAAACCTTCTACCTAAAACTACATATATATATATATGTATACATATATATATGTATAATACCTAAAAAGTCACCAGTGTCTCCGGATTGGTTAAATATTGTCCACAAATCAGTTCCACTGTCCATCACAATAAAAACAAAATCCCTCAAAAGTAGTTATAGTGACAATAAATCTCGCTGAAGAGCGTTCCTAGCTTAAAAAACGGTATGTTTTATTGTTAAATAAAAAAAATTATTATTTAACAGCAAAAACAACATTAGGTATTAAATGTTTAGTTTTGGTTTTATATTTTTTGGTTTTTTAAAGGGATGTTTAGTTTTGGTTTTAAATTTTTTGGGGTTTTAAAGTTAAGAAAAAACATTTTGTAAAGTTGAGCTGAACTTTCGCACTGTGTCGCCTTCACGCTTTCAGTGTGGTTGACATAGGTTTTGGATACGGCATACATAATAAAAGCATTACTTTCATTAAAAAATAATTTGTCATGGTTACTGTTAAGGCCTTGCAGCAGACAGGACAATGCAATTGTGCGCAATAATTGAAACTATCAAAAGCCGCACCCAAAGCATGTTTGTGTGATTGATGGCCGCCCGGAAAGTGTTAATATGACTTGGTGCACCTTAATATCGAATTGTGCACATTTATATCACTTGGTACATCTTAACATCGCTTCATGTGTACACATTTATATCACTTGGTGCACCCTTATACAGCTTGGTGAACCTTTATGTCAATTAGCGTAGGCAAAGGTGCACCAAGCATTTTCCAGGATAGGGTTCCTTCTCAAGAAATTTCTCACAAGAAATTATGTCACGTATCATAAAAAAGCACATGTGTTACCTCTTATTGTGTGTATTTTTCACTTCAACTCGCCCCTATAGCGTACTGGACACATTACTTTCTTCCTATGCTCCTGAAACAGCAACTTTTAACTTGTGTTGGGCTAAACTTTTACCTTTCCAAAGCAGTAGTCATGCTTAGTTGCGTTATATCTATAACATGAAACTACAGTCACTTCGTTTTTTCTGGTTTGCTAGCAAATCACTACTCGAAATAGAACAACCCTAATACAGGATCACCAAGCATATTAAGATGCACCAAGTGATAGATGCACCAGGTGATGTTAAAATGATATTAGGGTGCACCAAGCGATCCTGTATATTTTTGATTCACCGCTCATGAAGCTCATTTACTCCCCAAAAACTCCTGGTGGGTCTAAAACAGGGGTGCACAACATGCGGCCGGAGTCGAATTTGTGTGGCCGTGAACATTTGTATCGAAATATATGTACTGGCGGCCGTGACGTAAATAAAACTCTTTGCTAAATATTTTGATTTTCAAACTGCTCTAAACAGATTTTGTGTTTGATTGAAAAAGCATTACCAGCCTAGTAAACAAAAGTGTCAGATTTTTGCATGCTTTTTGTGTGCAAACTAGTGATGGGACGATACCAGGTTATGAAGCGAGTACCGATACCGAGTACCACATGTATATACCTTCGATAACGACTTCGATTACTGAGTACTTCTTAAGTGTAGTGTTGTACTTAGTTGTATATCACTGGCTTATTTATCTGCCATGGTCGGGGTACAGAAGTGCACACACACATGCAGAAAAATGCAATCTCCACACTAAAGCGCATAAAAATATACGTATAACCTTGCGGAACTTTTCCGATTTTGTGCTGTCCGAAGCAAATATTGGCAAAAAGTTGCCCGTATTCTTATAGTGTAAACCGGCCTTCGGTATCGAAAACTGAGATAAAATATTTCGATACCGAGTATCGATGCCACTAAAATCGTTCCATACCATCGATAATGAGTACCGGGTACTTGTCCCATCACTAGTGCAAACTCCTACACAAGCCGTAAGCAAGATTCACACCAGACGCGGTTGGCGGATAGCGACGCGGTTTTTGCGTTCGACGGGAAGCGACGGGGTATACCCACAGACAGCGACTTGCCATGACTGCATGATTTTCTCGGTTGAAACGGCTGACAGCAAAGTTAAATCGGATTTAACTTTTCCGTCAGCCGCGAACTGCTGGGTGAAAAACTTGGTATTCGGCGGGTGTACGACTTGTTTATTATACATTTCTGCTTGATTTAGGAATTTTTGTGTGTAGGTGGATTGTTTTGTTGTATTTTCCCAGGAAAGAATGGAGTTAATGAAGTACTGATAGTATTGGTACAAATGTCTTGTTTTAATTGTTTTTTGGCTGTTTTTAGCAAATTAGTTTGAAATTGTCAGTTAATTTTTTTGTAAACAGTTTGATATTGAATGCTGAATACAAACATACTAAAATTTTATTACCATTGGTTTAAATAACTTTTATATACAGCTTTTTTGTTTAGTCTTGGGTGGTCAACTGGTCATTTTTAATGAAACGATTTTGTAATTATGAAACCACTACTTTGCAAAAAGAAAAGTACAAGAGAGATGCTGCTGTTGAAATCTTACCAGGATGGAAATGCTACTCATATGAGCCTATTTGTATGTGAATTTTGGTATAAATTCTAAATGTATTGTTCCTTTAACAACTGTGATTTGTTGCAGAATTGTAGGAACTTTTCCTAATCTACATGTCTATGACTGATTCATCAACTCCAGTGCACTAGTTCAATAAACTTCATGGCAAAAAAAGAAAATGTGTGTATAATTGGATTTCCAGGTTAGTATACTTGAATAAAAATGTAGTTTCTGCTAGTCAACTGTTCCATATGTTTCCAGAGTTCAAGACATGAATTTGGGACATGTTTGTCAGACTCAGGCTTCCCGCGCAATTTTTGTTTATAAATTCCATGACTTTTCAAGAAAAAAAAAACAAATTTCCATAACGTTAATAAAAAAAACGAGCAATTCCCATAGTAGGTAAACTAGAAAAAAGACTTTGGTATATGTAGCCAATTTATCATACTTGCAACGAATATACAAACGTTGCATAATTTGAAATTCTATCTCTATCTGGCATTTTCAGGCGCCAAATTCCACACTTTTTTAGGGACTTTTGCAAAAGTTGGCTTTTTTTCAAAACTTTTCCAGGCCTTAAAAATACAAATTTACATTCCATAACCTTTCCAGGTTTTCCATATCTGCGGGAACCCTGCAGACTAGGGTTTCTCAAATTTGCCACTTTGGCTTATCCCGGGATTCCGGGACAAAAACAACCTCAATCCCGGGATCCAGGGATTTTATTCGATTTTTGATAAATTTATAACAATAGTTTGTTTGTTTCATTTTAGTTTTAGTGGGCAGGCAAAGCATCAATGCAATATGTTCACGAGGCAGCCGTCGAGCTATCTGTTATAAAAGTTAATTTTTTTTGTTAAATCTTTTTTTAAAATTAAAACTATTTTTATAAATTGAAACCAGTTTTCGATTTAGTCGGTTGGTGAGTTCAATTAAGTTCAACCCATCAGGTTCCACTAGGTTGGGGCAATGCCGCTCAAGTTTCTTGTTCTGGGAGCAAAGCTACCAAGATAGGATTAGAACCCACAACCTTGTGACACACGTCGATGGCGCTATAACCAATCGGCCGTATTGGCATTTTACAAATTGCCAGATTTTTACCAACTGGAGAGCTATAACGTGGGTTCTAACACTGTTGTACTGTTCGCAACACAAGAACTATATATAATTCCTGTTTGAATTGTTACAAGAAACCTCGGGGAACCCTTTAATTCACGGAAACCCTGTGAATGTCGCACCTCTGGTTGAAGAGTGCAACTAAAAAGCAGTCAATTTTTATCCCGGGACAAAGAGAAAATCCTGGGATAGATTTTTTGCTGAAATTGTCCGGGATTCCTGGGATCCCAGGAAAGAAACTCTACTGCAGACTATAGAAAGCAATTTCCCAATGAAAACCTCATCTAACATCGCACAGCAAAATGATGAAGTTACAAACTTAAAAATGCCCCCAGCCAAAGAATACAAGTTTTTTTCTCAAATTTCACAACATCTAGCATCATTGTGATTGTGCAACAATGTGCAAGTTTGTGATAAAATTAAAATGTAAATGCATCTTTTCACATTTAAGCTTTTTTTGTATGTTGTTATATGATTGTTTTCTTTGCATTTCTGCAATCTTGTGTTTTCTAAATTGTGTTCATTTATGTTATTGCTATTATATTGCCAACTTTAAAACATAAAGTGTCCGTAAAACAGGAACGTGTGTTTCAACAGCAATGACAGAAATAAACTAAATCCAATATTGCTGTTGCAATTGTTTTTGGAAACATTTTACTGTAGGATGATCAACGTTACATTTTGTCACAAAATAAACTCAACGGAATTTTGTAGCAACTCTTTTAATACGTAGAAACACTCAATATGTCAAACACATTGAGCTAGTTTTCTTAGCAAAAAAAGTCGTTGACGTCAACCGCACTGTCGGTGTGAAGGGCCAACGTCGCGCAAAATGTTACGCGGAAAATCCGCCAACAACCGCCGGCGCTGACATCGCTAGCCGCAACCGTCAACCGCGTCTGGTGTGCAGAGCCCTTTAGATTAACTAAAGTTTAAAACAAAGCTATCACATTAAAGTCCAAAAAAATTCTGTAGTGTAGTGTATAATTTTCCGGAAAACTAATCAACTTTAAAAATAGCTCCATAACCAAACATTAACAACTACAAACTACTATACATTGTGGTCAAGTTGTAAATAATAACAAAATACAGCTGTAGAATAGGCAACATAAGAAATGTTGCATATTACATGAGCTTTTATCTGTTTCCTTTAGCTTTCTGTCGTTGTTGAATGGTGATCGACGCAGTAAGATCTGCAATTCTCCACCCAAACATCCAATCTCGGGGCACGTGCACGCACTGTTGCATATTTCGCGCGCTGGATGGCTAGCGCCACTTTGGCGCCACCCTTCCACTAAAAAATCCAACATCATTAAAATTTTACCTGCCTAGTAGGCTTTTATCTTGCGGAATTTATTTTATTATTTGGCTCAATGTTTTTAACTTATTTGTGACTTGTGACATCCCAATTTTGCAACATTTCTTTTTTGGGATGGTCATGGTCGGATGAGTTGGTATCTAGGTGGTGTAACTACAAAAGCTTGGAAGCTTTGCTTTGTGGGTTCTGTTCTGCGTCTTCTACTCATAATACAAAGTAAACACTGTCTCCACTGCTAGGTATAGGTATGTACGTGTGTTTTCGGGGCATCCATTCCATTTGTCTTGACATGCCCAAGTTTGTCATGACTGTGCGACGTAGTCGTCTTGGCGTCACGGTTTGTTTACTGGTGTTGACATAGTTTTGTTGTTTAATCAATGCCTGGGATGGATTTATTATCATCAGTAAAAAACAGAGTGAAAATGAAGATATACCAGGACCAGTTTGCCTTTCAAATATTTTGTTATGACTTTGATTTTGAAGAAACTATTTTAAATCAGGAATCAGCAGTATAGGTTTTTAGGTGAATGATATAGGGATAAATAAAATGTTGTTGAGCAAACAAAAATTCAAAGTTTTACAAAAAGTGAAGCACAATGTACGCCATTGAAAGCAGAAACCTCTGTCAGTTATAGTCAGCTACAAAACTGTGTGCTTGCAGGAATTATTTTTTATGTTCAATTGATAATATTTATAAATTTGGATAGTCACCCTGTTAGCTGAGTTGTTAACATGGTTTCATATTGAACAGTTTAATCACATCAAATTCTGGGCTTTAACAATGTACTGGAATTTTGTAAAACCAATGAAACTAATATATGCAAAACTGAAACACAAATTTTTGCCTCCATACCAGTTTCATGTTTTTTATACAGTTTGTTTGCATACAAACCAACCACATTTAAGTGGATACAGTAGTTTTACACTTACAAAATGCACTTAGTTTAAGATTTTGGTGACAAAATGCCAAATCCTTATAGGGCACT
The DNA here is from genome assembly GCF_965637545.1 of Phallusia mammillata. Taxonomy (NCBI): domain Eukaryota; kingdom Metazoa; phylum Chordata; class Ascidiacea; order Phlebobranchia; family Ascidiidae; genus Phallusia; species Phallusia mammillata. Next base: position 18,805,806 of record NC_137253.1, read on the forward strand.
TGTTAGAAAGTGTTTCTGGGTAATACTTTTTTCGGACATACTATTATTTCTGCTGTTAATTTTCATGTACACAAACATGGAGTTCTATTCATTTCTGCTTGTAGAAACAGGTACCGTCATGTAGGGACCCAAATTAAACACAAACAAATATATTTTAGTAGTGTGAAACCAGTGCCAAAATGGATGTTGGTAAATTTGTTTTTAATGCATAGGTGAAATACCTTTAAACCTGTGGTCCCTTTCTGTTCATGTGTTGAAGTGAAATTTCCTAAAATTGTACAGAAAATCAATAAATATGACACAGAACATACATATCAAATAGGAAAGCCACCTTCCAGGTGTTTGTTTAGTGTTTTTACACCTAATATACATATGTATGCTATCAAAAGTCAATAAAATCCTCTTAGCAATAAGAAGCAAATTACATCAATACCCCATGGCAGGCAATGTCTTTGAGAGTAATGGGAAACTGTTTTTATTTGTCATTGCCTGTAATTTTTTATCATTTCTGCTTGAAAGCATATATCTATTTGATGTATATTTAAGTCTACACTGCTCATTCTTATTTTTTGTTAATGTTTTACAGCATCATTTTAATTTTAAAAGTACATAAGAAACAATTAAACAAATGAAACAATAAAATTGACTATGAACAGCAGACCTGTATCATCACTTTCTGTATCTGAAAATGATTCTACATTGGATAACAGTGCTTTTAACTTGTCTACTATTAAAGATGGTAAGTAATATTAAAACTTAAGCAGATTTAATTCTTTTGCTCAGTTATTTTATGCATTTTAAACTACTTTCACTAAAGCCTATGCACTAAAAAGCAAATAGCTTGTTTTGATGTAAATTAGTTTTTATAATATGGTATTACATTAGGCAGAAGGGTGCCTTTTAGGATTAAAAAATGGGATAAAAAAATCTAAATGCTAAAGTATTTAACTACTACATTAAATTTTCACCTAAAATATTTTATTTTTATTTTAGTGGTCTCAAGTGAAAACGATTCAATAGATGACAAATGGTAAGTTAACACTAAACGTAGTTCTTTAGTTGTTAATTGTGTAAATCAAAACGATCTGTGACTCTCCAAGAAGTTAAGTCATGGGGCTTGCTAAAAGTAGTACACAATACCAATCATGATTTATTTAACTTTCATCCAAGATTCTGGCTATGCATGTGTGGCTTAAGTATTTTAAGTTAAACAAATGGAAAAAGGGTAAATTATCGTTTGTAAAACTGAAAGAAATATGATAATATAAGTCTAACAATTTAAAAAAAACCATCCAGGTCAGACCCAGCAGAATCAAATGAAGATTTAATGAGATTAATTGCATCACTTGATGAAAATGAAAGTGATGCCTTTTCTTTCCAAAAAAATGCGGACTCAGACCATCAAGTAAATACTTTTTGGTGATGTTAATTTGTATTTGTTTGTATTTTTTCTTATATTTAATGCTAGGTTTGAAAAATAAGCAAACTGTTCTCAAATTTCTAACAGTTGTGGATGTGGTGCTCTTACTATGTTGTAAACCAACAATGTAGCTTGTATAATGCATAAAACAAAAAGTTTTTACTGAATTTTGATTATTTTCGCATGACAGGTTCAAAAATACTTTTCCTTGTCATGTTTTTGCCGTGCCCTAAAAATTTTTGCATTAACTTTCTGAAATAAAAGTACACTTGACATAAGTTTGTTACATTTTTTAATGTAAAACATAGTAACCTTTATGATCTTCGAAATTAATTTTAGTTGCAACATTTTAAAGTTACATGCACCAACCAATAAGATCAAGAAGTTTTGCAATCAAATTGTTTAATATATGAACTGCCTACATTGTGTGCCCTGGTTTTTGGTAGCACTTTATTAAGCCCTGATTTCTCTCATTGAAGTAGCTCACAGGCATTTCCTGCTTACGAATGTGTATGTGGCATTGCGTGTTACATCGCATCCTTTTTTGTGTTCGGAAATCAATTGTTTTAAATGTCTTGGTTTCCAAATATCAACCTGGTCAAATTTAAGTGGTTTCATACATCAGAAATCACATAGCGACCTTAACAACTAAATTTAGTTGTACCCTATTAAAAACTTTTTCAATTTACATGAACAACTGTGTGAGTTACTGTTTGTTTCTGCATTCAGAAAAAATAAGTTTATATTTTAACATGTCATATTTTTGGTCTTTAAGAATAATTAGATAGCAGGGGAGCAATATCCTTTTTATGATTGGTCCATTTTTAGTTCGTTTTTAACTGAAAATTTATACAAAGATTGTTTTTAACTGAAATTTATAATGAAACCTGCAATGTGACTTTAAGTTTCTTAGGTTTAATGTAGATGAAAGTATAGTGTGTTAACCTAAAAACATTACTATGGTAGTGAAAAATAAATATCGACCTGATATATGTAGCTGAAAATGCTAGTAAAACCATTGTTCTAATGACTGGTAGCTCATAATGCCAGTAAAACCATTAAAGTATTTGGCAAAACTAGTTGGATTAACATAAAGTACTGTTATAAATTATCAAATACTAATTAGACCCTACTAATCTTAATATCTTAAAACCATGATTGTATGTTAAGACTGGGCTATGGTTAATCAGAAAAGGTTTTTGAAAAGGGGACATAGTATGAATATGAACCAATATCTGTCTAATAGTGTATGTCAAAATCCTAAATTAGACCAAGTTTAAACAGATAGCTTTTGAATTGTGGATCACAAAAAAATTTTTGTGTAAAAAAAATTTTTTATTGTTTTCTTCATGAACAAGTTTTTTGGTCATAACCCAGGTTTTACACCTACAATATGTTCTTTGTAAATATATTTGGTGTGTTGGGAAAATGATTGAATGAGATGTGATATATTTATATTTACACATGTACAAAGTTGATAAATATCATTGCAGAAAAAAATTGGAGAGCTGCGGCAAGAAATTCAGGACACAAGAACTCCACTCACCTACCTAGAAGAATTTGAACAGTTTGTGAAAAAAGAGTTGTTGTACATTGGCTCTATACCTATGGATCAATTGCAAAAAGAGGAACAAAAGTTAAAAGAAGAATGTGTAACTAATCAAGCATTGCAGGCAAGTTGTAACTTCGATGTAGCATGTTTGTGATAAAAAGTAATATGTCATCATTTATTTATTTATAGGCTACAGAACAGCAAGGTAGAATTGAGAGACTGGTCAAACTTACTGAACAGGCAAAGGAACGAATTTACCTTGAACTGAAAAAGCAGCAAAAAATAGCTGATTTGAGAGAGGAAAATTTGAAACAACAAGAAAAGACAATTTATGTATGATATGGTATATTTGTTGAAGAATTGCATGTCACTGTCCTGTTTCAGTTTCGTCTATTACCACATTTTGTGCTTTATATTGCCTGTATTGTATGTGTTGTTGAAAATCCCTATGTAAGAAAAAAATGTTTTTAACAAAAGTTAATACCCACTAGTCACAGGCCCTTATTTTGCTTTGGACTGTTTCTTATTTGTTCTGTATAGGAGCAACTGCAAAAAGCATTTCGACAAGCTGAAAATGATTTAAGACATGTGCTAGAAAGGCGAAAAGCAGAAGTCAAATCTTTCTATGGGCATCTCACATTTGCAGACAGTCAGTATGGAGGAAGTAAAGGTAAAATGAAAATTGAAAACCTAAAGAGAAAAAAACAAATTTTTCCCATTGTTGTAGGCAGGCGCTGGAGAGTTGAATGGTCTAAAACACCACAACCTATTCAAATCAAACTTCGATGTGTGCGTGGCATTCGGGACAAAGCACCAGCAGGAAGATATGTTTTAATGGTTTCTCTTTATGACAGGTAACACTATCAATATTTTTAAGTCTAATCGACACACAACTGAAAATCTGATTTTAAACTGCTTTAGGCTAGGAGGTCATGTACTTCGTTGGTCAAAGTTGACTGGGCAGCAGTGGGGAGGGGCAACACTGCCTGTGTTTCATGATGGTTGCTACTCCTCATCTGAGTTAAGTGTAGAGCAGAGTGTCTTCACTGTGTTGCCTCCCCAATGGAAAGTTCAACCAGGAATGATTCTAGCCTTCGAATTGTTTTTGTTGAGAGGTTCTGTTGTTCCTGTAGATCGTGTTGTGGCATGGGGTATGACCAAAATGTTGGTTTTTTATTTGTAGTTAGCTTATCTTTTTCACAAAATTCTATTTTTTCTTAAACAGCACTATTTCTGTATCAACCATTGTGAAAAATTTGTAAAACATATCATTTGTTTTAGGCTGCTTTCCGATTTGTGATGGGCAGTTTAGAATAGTTGAAGGATTCTACAAATTGCCATTGATTAGAGGGCACATGGATCACAGAATTTCAAAGCATTCAACTATAGAAGAATTAGTTGCAACTGATATTGACCACTGGATTGCAAACATGTACATTCAGGTATAATTTAACACAGGATAGTTCAAGACTAAGATCACAAACGGCCACACTAGGGTTTGATGATTACTTGGCAATGAAGAATATGAAATAATGAAGTTTTCTGCACCAAAAAATGACTTTATATTTATGGGTCCCCTTGCCTGAAGAGGACACATATTTTTAAACTAAACAATGTTTCGAGATTCTCCAGAACAGTGTCCTAAAACATTTGAATCATTGAGGGTATGTGTTTGCGACAAAGACCTAAAAAAACAATGGGCATGTATCTGTCGACCAGCAGAAAAGGGGTCTCGGATTCGAAAGATTGTTAGTCATTTTGATGAGTCAGCTGCTGTGTTTTACCGATTAGCTTGACCCATTTGTACTACCCCATAAAATGGTTCAAATTTATTCTAAATTAACTTGTTATTTTTGTTTTGTTTAGATAATTCGTCTTCCAAGATACCTATCTGGTCAAAAAGAGTATGAAGTTGAATTGCAGTTCACATCTGGATTGTTAAGTTACCCTGACCGAATTGAAAATGCAGAGGAGGCAGCAGATGGAGAAAAAATTCCTACACAAGACAATGGAGATGAACTTTCAAATGCAGGTATGTCAGGTATTTTGCATTACAGGTGATGGATATGATTTTGTCAACATAGCTTATCTGTATTTATTTTACTGAATAGTGTGCGATCGCTCTGCTCATTGCACCAGTTCATGCAAAAATATTTTGTTATGCTGTAAAACAGAAGTTTTAAGCTGCGGTAATTTATTAGCAAAAAAAGTAAAACAATTATAAGCAACAAAAAGTAGCAATCTTAAACTTATAATTTACAAAGGGATATGTTTCCATTTTCTTTACAAAGGGATATGTTTCTATTTCGAACCTGACCTATTAATACAGGGGTGGGCAAACTATGACCCGCGGGCCGCATGTGGCCCAGCAAAGGAGTTTATGCGGCCCGCCAAATGTTAGTAAATTTTAAAGAGAATGTTAGTAACGCTGAATAGTATTATGAGCACAGCCGCAGAGTTTTAAAAAATACTGGGTCTGCGACTTGCCGATACCTATACCATGTGCAGTATCTGTACCCGTACCATACTTACTTTCGAACTAAACACAAATACTTTTTATGTGCTTTAGCCTGTTGTTTCTGCCACGTTATTTTGCAAATCGTCACTTGACACAATTTCTTCGTTCGATAAAGGTAAATAAAATTAAAAGCGATTCACGTTTTCAAATACAGCCCACTTTGCACTGTTCACTGTTGATGCCAAAACTTTGTTCACATTCGATCAAGTTTAGGTCGTTGCAATACTTTGCAAACCAACATTAAACACGGCTTTAGAATCGTTGACACAGACCCGCACAACACCTAAAAATGGATACTAAAAGCGACTTGCTTTGTTTAATGTTGGCACAAGAATTTATTAACAAAAAGACGTGGTGTAGCCTATGTTGCAACAAATGCTTGTTTATTTTGAAACAATTGCAATTGTGGCGTTTGTCCAATAATTTCTGTGACAACAAACGTATTTGCACATAGCTGAAAATATACTCCGTTAATATTTTGGACAAAATCAGGGGTGCACAACCTGCGGCCGTACGGCCACATGCGGCTGCGGAGACGGGTTTGTGCGGCTGTGAACATGTGTGTTAAAATACATGCGCTGGCGGCGGTGACATAACTAAAATTATTTTGCCAAATATTTTGATTTTGAAACTGATAAAAACAGATTTCGTGAGACTGGAAAAAAAGATTACCAGCCTATAGTAACTATATGTGTCAGGCTTTTTATCTGCTTATTTTGTGCAAACAATGCAAAAGAACAGGCACCGCAATCGTCACAATACAGATTATGACGTCATAAACAGTTAGCTCTGTTAGCTAAACTTATGCGTCAAGTAATTTTTTAATTTTTTTTTAAGAGCATTTTAGGCTTTAAATGGTATAGATAGTATATAAACCTAATTCTTTACACCAGTTATTTTGAAAAAAAACAAAAAAAAAACAAGCAAGCAATTGGCGGCCGTTGGTGAAATACTATGCGCCCCCCTGAGATTAAGAACTTTTGAATGCGGCCCTTGCCCTGAAAAGTTTGCCCACTCCTGTATTAATAGAACCACATAAAAAATGCTTGTTTTGGCTCATATTATGACAAGTACACTAAAACAATATGCTTTGTTACGTGGCTACCAACATGCAGAAAATAATTGTCGAAAGTATCACTATGCGGTATGGACGAAGGAACATTAAAACAGACATTAGATCAAGGGTTCCCAACTTTTTGACCCGAAATGTCTATTTAATAGCGATTCGTGGCCCACCACGTGCTGTAAATTTGGGCACAAAAAAAAAAAAAAAAACTCAAAAACAGGTGAAATGGTTTCTAGCAATTTATTTTTAATGAGATACATGCTCCTCAAATTTGGCTACAAGATTCAGAATTCTTTGCAAAAATTACGTTTTTCAAAACAAAGCGCATAATATCTACAGTATAACAAAAACAGTAGAATCTGTTCAAATGGCTCTGTGGCCCATTGAAAATGTCTTGGTGGCCTAGTACTGAGCCATGGCCCACAGTTTGGGAACCACTGCATTAGATGATACAGAATTGCTTATAGTATCAAGCATGTCAGTGTGGTATGACCAGACATGGGGTAATTCTGGTTCTCCATTCGCATTCGAATACAGGCTTTACCACCTTGTGCTGTATTCGATTGGTTTTGGCTTTCATTAGATAGTGCATGAATACAAGTTGAATAGTTGATGTTAACTTTTAAATCAACAATTCATGAATTCAAAAGCTTGAGTAAATTTATTCGAATACAGTTCAAATTGTTGCGGGTCTTTGCCAAGCTAAGAATTCATAAGTTCGAATACACGATAACTTTTTACGAATACAATTCGAATTGTTGTCAGCCTTTGGCAACGTAACAAATCGTAAAATCGAATACATGACTGTATTTATACGAATACAATTCGAATTGTTGTAGGTCTTTGCCAAACTAAGAATTTGCAAATTCGAATACACGGTGATTTTTTATGAATACAGTTCGAATTGTTGTCAGCCTTCTGCAACATAAGATTAGTAAAATCAAATACATGACTTTTACGAATACAATTTGAATTGTTCATTACCCCCCAGACCAGGAGTAGTCGAGAATATGTTGCCACATATTTTTGCCAAATAGATTCCAATACAATTCGATTTGGCAGTGAATGTGACCTGATTTGACAGACCTGAACAAGTTTTTGTTTATGTCACGAAACAATGACACATAGAACTTTGATTGTGACGTTACATAAATGCAATTGTGTTACAAAGCTTGCAACATTAGGTTGTTCTCAGCACATGACAGGTGAAGCGTGTTTCGGAAGCAAACATCTCATACAAATTTGGGGAAATTTATGTAATGGATATTTAAATCAGTCAAGCTAATGTGGCAAAACAAAGCTCGTTGGTTTACATTTTCACCGAGAAATTTGCAATGCACAAACCCAAATGTTACTTTTTGTTCGAGTACCTTATAATCGCAACTACAAATACTCGGTGCAGTCGAATTGTTTGCTTCTTACAACAACTAAACAATTGGTGAATACAAATAACTTTTCAGTACTATTGATTGAGTCATTGAGGTTTCATATTTTTTTAGTTTGTGTGTCGGACCCCATTAGTTACCCTACTAGCCCCCTAAAATGGGTCAGATAAAATTTGGGTAGTATGTGGACTATGCTATTTGTAGGTTTCAATTGATGTGTTTTACCTTGTAGCCCCAACATTTACTTAACTAGCCCCCTAAAATAAATGAACTTTTAAAAAACGTCCTAATTATATGAAATTTGCAAAGTTTATTAAACATACTAAGTCCTCAAATGTTATGTTTTGCCCTGTAGCACCACAACTTAACCAACTAATCTCTAAAATGTGTAACCCTTTTCACAATGTTCGAATTGAATGAAAATTGGACAGCTTGTAGAATTTGCTATTCATTTTTTGTTTTACCACATTATGCCACTACTTACTCCTTCGTTTCTTTGAAAAAGAACGTTAAATAGGACATACTTCAAAGAATACCTGGGGTGAACCTAAATTTATATAGTTTGTACTCTACATAGTATTAATATTTAAGCCCAGTCCCGATCACTGCGTTTTACCTTACAACACTAAACTTTCACATGGTTATCTCTTGAAATGCACTATCTACAACTTTGCATGTGTGGGGACCCATGAGTTTCTGCTTGCAGAAACAACTAAGGTTATAAAAGACAGTGAATGGTATGGGACCCAATATAAAATAAGCATAGGAAATATATCAATGTTTTAAAATAGGTTATAGTGTACATGCAAGTGCAATATGTGCTAAGCCACCCTTCTAGTTCGAATTAATACATTTTAAAAAGTACATCAGTATTCATGACGAATACACGCTTGGGGTTTATTTGAATAGTATTTGAATTACATGTTATTGTTTTTGGTCAACTATTCATGAATACAAATACTTGGCATGTTTTATTCGAATACAATTCGAATTACTGTCACTTAAACATTATGAAACTATTTGTGAATACGAATACTAGACTCGCATTATTCGAATTGCTGGACTTTAAAAAGTGCGTACTTGGGTTTATTCGAATAGTATTCGAAATTACATGTTGTAATTGGGTCAAAAATTCATGAATACAAATACTTGACTTGTTTTATTCGAATACCGGTCGAATTGCTGTCACTCAAAAATAATAAAGTATTCATGAATTCGAATGCGGTCATGCAGGTATTCGTAAAGTATTCGAATACAGGCCATGTGTATTCGACCCCATGTCTGGGTATGACAGATTAACCAGCTGTGTACCACCAGATAAAAAAGGTTAAAATACAATGCCAGAAAATTAAAAAAAAATGTATGTGCATTCTGTAAATTTGGTGAAATATTTTTTGTGTGTTAAAAAGGGGGAAAGCACTGACGTCTGCGCACAACAAATGTCAGACTGGGTCTTAATTTCTGTCCAATTTAAAGATAAAGACACTTCAAGCCAGCACTTTATTGTATGCTCTAGTTGTTACATGATTACTTAACTATAGTACTATTACAATGTCTTTCGGGTGTATATCATTTTTTCAAATAGGATATGTTGTACATAAATCACAGCAGCTTTTAAAATAATATAATTATGGGTCCCCTTCCCTGAAGGGGACACATATTGGTTTTGTCTATATTTTTTTTATTTTTTTTTCCCGTCTAACGCGGATTTGTTCCCACGTTTTGGTCAAGAAAGAATGGTTCAAACTTTTTCAAATTTACACACATTATAGATATTGGTCTAAAGATGGTCCATGTGAATTTTGACCCCGTTTGATCCCTCGGTTCACCCACAGCCCCCAAAACGTGAAATTTTTAAAACGGCTATACTTGCTAAAGCACATGATTCTGGAGTTTCATACTTTTTTTATTGGTACATTGCAGCGTATTTTAAAGTATTTTGTGACTTGAAGTTGTATATATCAATTTTCACCCCTTTACCCCCAAATATTTGTTTGTTTCTTCACATGTTAATGAGGTCAGAAATACAAGTGTTACGATGTTAGTTATATTGCGCTGTAAACAACGTTAGTTATGCAATTGTTGTGTCACGCAGTTTTGTGTCTTATGGCGGTTAACGACAGGCCCCTCCTGGCACGATCGGTGCCATATCTTTATCTAACAACATTCGCACGCTGCGAGACAATGATGGCTCACAGAAAAGAAATCGTTAAAAATCAACGTTAATGGTGTGTAAATATGGCATAGTTTCTGTAAAATGGAATATATAGGAAAACCGCTATTCCACTTTAACAATGATTGTGCCCTATTTTTACTGTTACCAAATCAGATATGCATATGTGTGGGGACCCATTAGATTATGCTTGCAGAAATAATTATGTTATAAAGTGCCAGAAAAAAGATAGGGACCCAATGAAATGTAGGTGCCAAATATATACATCTATTATAAACATAGAAATTGGTATATGTGATACATCATTACATATGATGTAGTACAGTATATATAAACTGGCAATATATAGGAAAACCACTATTCTAGTTGCTAAAGACTACAAAAGACAAACATTTGGCGGTCCACCAAATTGTTAATGTTTCCTAATCATGAAAAGCTATTGAATATGTTTAATCAATAAATCAGCCAAAAATGTATGAGATTGCCTTATTTAGGTTTCACTTTTATGAGAGCTTTCCACTTTACAGTTTCTGTGCATTTTGTACCCCAGGCGACACAAAATCAGCATCAAACATGAGCATTAAAATTGGTGACAGACCTGAACCATCCGACACAACGTCTGGGCTGGGTGAAATGACATCTAAAGAAAGTAATGGCGATGTTAAAACAATCAAAAGCAAGTCATTTAGTGTCATCAAAGCTTCATCAATGGAAGTCAAAAAAAGGAATAATTTGCAAACAGTATGGCAGTTTTTATAGATGAAAAAAATCCTCTTTGCCTTCTGACTTTTTGTTGTTAGGTTGACAAGGATAGTGATGGGAATGTTTCAGATAGTGAAGAGCTTCTTCCTGTTGCAGGACAGCCAGGTATTTCCTACAAGATTCATTATAAAAACACAGTGGAAGATTATAACGCCAAGGTAAGCCTATTTTTATTTTGAATTATTCGCTAGTGTTTAAGTGCAGAAGGTTTAAATTGATTTTGATTTTTGGTCAATTTATTGCTATTCCACGATACTTTTTTCATAGAGGGCAACTACACTCATTCCAAAAACACCACTCCTAAATAGACGTGTAACCAGGCCAAAGTTAACTCATTTGGAGGAGCTTGAAAGACATACATTTTCTGTACAACCACCTTTTTCAATGAAGGGACGATTGCAAAGAATTGGCCATGAAAGAGCAGAGTAATATATTACATTATAACTTTTTTGTATTTTAATTTTTTATTAGGCATCATTTCATTATGCCAATTAATGTGAGTAAAAATGACAAAGAGATTTAGTCCTACAACTTTACTAGTTGAAGGCAGATCCACTTTTAATGTCTTTGGCAACAACTGTTCTTTATTCCCCTTGGTCAGTCATATTTTTGTCTACATTACAGGTATGTTGGAAGGATGTTTTTATCTGAAATGGGTTTTTCTCAATGGCAAACTCGGGAATTTTGGACAACAGTTTTGCTTTTGGTTCTTCTGTGGTTTGTGCGACTGTATATACACTACTCCGGACAGTGGCTTTTCTTACAGGTGTGAAAATTTTTACCAATAGTTAGAAACCAGGAATCAAATCCCTAATGTGTACAACAGCATATGGTTATAACAACATTTTGTTTTGCATTTGCAGGCTCTGCTACTACCAGTGAGCTCGTTTGTGTTTTTTCCATACACTGTCAATCTGAATTACCAGGCTGATCTTCTGACAACTGGGGAAGAAATAGGTGTTGTTGTGCTTGGACCTATGTCAAATATAATCATCCAGGTTGCTAATTAACTTGACCTAATATATGCCCAATTTTTAATCCAGCATGCAAATTTCAGATTCTGCTGGTACTAATTTCATGGATCAGTCAAATGGTTCTTGGGACATTTCCACTCCTATTTTCAAAGTTTATCCTTGCTTTCTCTGTATGGGTTGTGTTGGACCCATATTTAATACTGATTGTTGATGCTATTTTGGGACACTATGTGCAATCTCCCATTAATCCCATTGGGGATGCTTTCAAACTTTACTGGCATTTTTTAGATGTTGAAGGTTGTTTTGAAATGTAGATTTTCTATGTTTTTGAAGATATCCCTTAACATTTGTTTCAAATTTAGGTTCTGGCATCATAGGCATTCCAATCACAATATTCCTGTACCTTGTTGTGACATTCATAGCTGCTGTTGTACTATATCTTTACTTCTTGAAGTTACACAATAATGGGCGTATGCTTGATGTATTCTTTCGACTTCATGATGATGAAGATTGTTTCTTCATGCCTTATGACCTTGAGTTAAGCAACCAGGAATTAAGCTATATTGTAAAGAAAGCTGAACAGTGGAGAGGATCAGATGGAGAGCGTCGAAAAGTAAAAGCTATTTATGAGGTCTCAAACCAAATGCTAAGACATTCTTGTTCCTAGGTCTCAGTGTATGACTATATTTGGGATGAAGATTCTGATGAGTTTGATACCATTAAGCAGCAGGAAATAACTACACATATTGCCATACACACACTTCATTTGGATGGACTGCGTGAACTTTATCGCCATTTTCTTAAACTTCCAGGTTTAATAGCCCTTATACTTACATTGGTTACCTCTCCAACTACAGTTATATAGACATAAGTTATCAACCAGTAATCCAGGGCAAACAACATACAAACAAAAAGGCAGCTTTTCCACATAAGCTAGAGTATAATTACTGCTTAACCACATACAGCATTTGTCATGCTAACATTATACTTTTTTTTAACTAGTAACATTTTTATCTCCTGAAGGACACATTAAATTTTACAGGACTGTACTTTGGGTCATTGTGGTTTAGTTATTTATTAGTTTGGGTATGGAACCCCATTCCCCACCCCCCAAAAGGGTAAACTCTTTGAACAACATCTGAATTGGTTGAAATTTGATTCATTTTGTAAATGGATTAGGCAATTTTGTAACAAGGAATTGAATAAATCACAACTACAACTAAATGAATAACTGGCACACATTTTGTAGATGGTGCAATTGTTGAAGTATTTGGGGAACTTGGTTCAGCACATTTGCTTCCTGATGTTAAAACAGCGCTGCTTAAACGGGCCAATAACACGGAAAACATGTTTGGTTCATCAGTAAGGTACAACTTTTAATCTAAATGTTAAAATGTTACAGATGCAAAGCAGTGTAATTAAACAACATCTGTATCTTCACATAGTCCTAGTATGTACCCCACTTGTTTTTGAAAAATTAAAAAACTTTTTTCCATGTAAAACAACTAAACAGTTTCTATGCTAACATTCTTGTCGGGTGAACAAAAAGTATCTTATTTTGTGACTCCCACAAACAGTTGCAGAATTTTTCTCATTTTCTTAAGTCCAAATAGGAAGAAATTGTAATATGTAAACATTGGTTTACTATGATATATTTGTCCTGCAAACTAGGTGGTCAAACAGTCGAACTAAGTGAAATTTATTAACATATTGAGTGCGCTTTTTGTAGCCTTGAGCCAAATGGAACCCCAGCCTTCACAGGTAACAGTTTCCCATCAATGGTTCAAACTCTTCAACTGCCAATCGGTAAGTTACTTTAAAATTTGATCATTCACTTTTAGCTCAAATTTCCACATTTGAACATGATAGGTAAAAAAGAGCGGCCAGTGACGGGAGATTCAATGAAAACAAGAGAAACAATTCGTCGAGACAGCAGCGACTCATCATCAGATAATAATTCAGGCTTTGGACCACCACTTCAAACTCCTTAAAGGTTCTTGGCACGAAGGTGTACATGATTTTTCATGTAGTGGCACTGCACAACTAGCAAAGTAGTTTTTATCTAATCACTGTTTTTATCACTGTATCCATGTATTTTGTATCTTTACAACCCATGTAGAAATAAAACTCAAGTAGTGATTCGACCTAATGTAAGTTGTCTGTAAATGTGGTTGTCAACTCACCAGATGCTAGACATTTCTGTATAATTTTGCAAAAGTTTTGACTTGTAAATGAGTTACACTTCCAATGCATTGTCATCTTTAAAATGCTTTCAATTGTGAATGATAAAAATTCTTTTCAGACCTTGTATTTGCATATGATACACTGTCAATTACCTTAACACACAATAAAAAATGTCGTTTATTTTTTTGTGTCCAGGTTATCAGTGCACTCATATTTTACAAAACTTGGCATTGAAACATTGCATTCAGAAGCCAAAGATTAGAATTTGTCACAGAATAAGTTTTTGTCTATCATTGGTTCATCACCAGAATTTCGATAAGTGGCATTATATATTAACATCTGTTGGGAATATAATGCAGTAATCGAGTGAAACAAAAAAGTTTGGTAGACTGAAACATTTCGTTTGTGAAAATTCAGCAGAAACCAAGCTTTTAGAAAATGTACCACATTAGTGCTTGGACTAATCAAGTTAAGAATGGAGGAAATATATAAGGAACAACCTGTTTTACAAAACATAAGACCTGTTGCTATTGGTGTTTTGTGCCAGATAAACACAATGGAACATATCTGGAGAATCACAACATACAACAATTTTTGAAAGATTGGATTTAAGGTGTGGCCTTATTAAGATTCCACATAGTGGTTGTATATTCAGAATCAGCCCAAACCATTCAAGGCCAGTACTATATTTTAGTTGTATAACTTTGATGGTGGCACAGTGTTAGACAAGCTTGTGTTTTGTCTGGGGTAATGGGTAACAATAGTACACATACAGAGTTTGACTAAGGATAGGTTATAATTGTTGTTAACTGGTAGGGATGTAAATAAAAACTATGCTTAAATTGTTTCATTGCCATGAAAACGGTTTTGATTGGGCATAAAGAGAAAAAGCATTGTCATCGAAAATACCTAGTCAACAAACCAACAGTTGGTTACATAAACCCTATTTTTTCTAAAATTGTAACTTTAAGCCTTAGTAATACTCATAAATACATAATTAAATTCTACTTTATTTGTTTATCTCCATCTTCTTGTCTTTGGACAGCCCGCACTGCAAGAAAGATTTCAACTACCAACACAATAGTTCCAACAACTAAACCAATGCCAATTCGAAGAGCTAAAACCGGAACAAAGGCAGATAGCAAATAAACTGTCACAAATACTGAAGCAAAAAGAGTTACGGCAAAATTAAATCCACTTGTCAATGGAGCTTGCTTTTTCTGTTGTGTCTGTATAGGTTTCGAAATGTTTAAAACCATTTTGTTGTAGTCCTTTTGATCTTGCTGGTTTCTCAGTTTTAAAATTCTTTGCTCCAAGTCCAAGCTGCGTGGTTTAGGAATTAGTTCGGGTAGAACAAAAGTTGCATCTTGTAAGAGTTCATGCAAACCGAGTGTTTTAGTTTTGTAATGCTTCCACCTTGCAATCTAAACAAAATTTATCTATAAACAGAGTACTTTCCCATATATATCGTCACCTTATATAATCTACAGTTTAACAAAAACAGTTTTAAGTAGAAAAATCAGATAGTAATACAAACGCTGACAAAGAAATAAGCCATGTTGTAGGAAGGGTACAAATTGTTACTTAAACGTTTAAAACAAAAAGAAAAATCAGTTCACTTGCCAAATACAAACTAAACTCTGTGTTGGTAAGTTAATGTGCCTTTACTGAGGTCACTACGGATCAAGTTCAGGCAGTTACAGTGCTCAACAAACGCACACTAAACGATGCTTTAGAATGGTTAATGCAACACAACCTGCACATCAGAAACATTTTGGACTCTTTAGTGTGGGCCCAAGTTATCAACAAAAACAGTTTAACAATTTTTAAATACAAGTTGGTGTTATTGTGATGATGACATATGTACAACCCTGTCAAAAAACCGATCGCTATTTTTAAAGTAAATAATATTTTTTATATGTTGACGCTAAGTATCGGGTACCAGCTTGGATCTCAGTACTTTTTGTGTAAAACAGTGGTTCCCAACATTTTGGGAGTCACAGACCCTTTTTATAAATTGTATATATCTGCGAACCCCCTAATTTTTTTCCGATGTTTTTCGTTTCTTGCATTTAACCAACCTTCACAATAAGCCTTAAATCTCATTGAAGTTCTTTACTGTAGCGACAAAGAGATAGATTTTCTAGTGTACAAGATTGATACAAAGTACTATAATTTCCATTGTTCATGTGTGTTGTGATATCACAATGGAGATAACAATCACAAAAAAGTAATTTTTCCTGACCCGAAGGTTTGACAAACAGTCTGCAAGTGTATGCAGGATTGTAAACACGCTTCGAAAACTTATGAATATATTATACTGTTGGTTTATGGTACTAAAAATGTTTACCTCCACCGACCCCATGAAGCCATCTCACGGGCCCCCTGGGGGTCCGCGAACCCCCGGGTTGGGAACCACTAGTGTAAAATATCGCGTATCTGTATGGAATTGAAAACTGGGTATCAGGCCAACCCTAATCTGAATTTCACGTTACCTAAGTGTGTTGAGTTTGCTTAATGTCACAATAATAAGGTAACAGCCTTGGCCTTGACCTAACTAAAACTGCACATGTCAACTTTCTGAACAACAGACAGCGCTAAATGTATTACTACCAATCACCTAAAAGTCTGTTCAATACTACGACCATTCATAAAGCAGAGATGTTTTTAACAACCAGCTGCAAATTGAATTGCCTAATTGTGTACCTGTGAATCATTTCCAAGGACCTCTGGGGCAACACATCTAAGCCTAGAGGAACTGACTGAAAGAACTTGTAAACGTAAAAACGTACACTCGTATGGGTGAAAAAAGATCAATCCAACTAAAAGTTACAAAATGTATAAAACATGTTACAATGCACCAACCAACAAAGTATGAAACTCCTGGTCATGTAATTTCCTAAGCATAGTCATTTTAAACTAGAAGGGTGGCTTAGCACATTTTGCCATTGCACACACACACTGTGGCCTATTTTAAAATGTATCTATATATATATTTCATATTTGTTTACAATAGGTCCCAACACTTGCAAAGTTGTAAATAATGCATTTTACGAAATAAGCATCATCAAGCAGAAAAAGCTTAAAAAACAGTAAAATCAAGATGTGCTTCCTTCAGGGAAAGGGACCAATAGAAAATTAATATTTAACTTTAACTGAATTTAAACTTTGATAGGATTGACTTTGGAAAACTAACTATCGTTATAAAGGTTTAAAGTACTTATTCTTGAGCAATCAAGTAAAAAAATCAGTGCATGACAAAAAATTGGAAACAATCAGTGATCTATAACTGTATACCTTTATTACAGTTTCCAAAGGGAGTTTTCCATTTCTGCCATTTAGGAATTCTTGTACCTCAACTGCAAGATCTTTAGGCAATTTTCCAATATCCTTCTCAACACTTTTTAGGTTACACAAATTTAAATTAATATCCATCTGACAAAAAGTAAATGTCTTTTTATATTTTCAACACAGATATTTTAATGCTGTCTCACATTTTTGTAATTTCCTAAAAAACACCTAAATTGGTAAAAATAAATATTTTAGTTTTTCTATTTTACAATGTAAGAAACATGAAAACTTTTCTTGCGAATGTACATTACATGGTTGACATGATAATCAAAAACATATTTGGGTTGGACTTTTAAAGTAAGCAGTTAAATCCAAATGTACCACTAAAACTTGTTGGGTAGTGTGTGTATACACCAAATTGGTAAAAAAACAAGATAATGTCTGAATTTGTTTAAACATCGCTGGTCCGTTTGCGTATACTTCTATTCCTTGCGGTATGGAAGCATTTTGTTTTTTTAAAGGAAACTTGACTATCAGTTTTGTCAGCAAATTGTTCAAACGTTTTTTCAGCAAACTTAATTTTCTTTTGTGCAGGTGCTTGGAGTGGTGCATCATCGGAAGTATTTTGTCTAAAACAAAATAAAACCAAAAATAAACAAAGTTTTGTGTGGTACCCACAACTTACAATAAAGGCGATTCAACCACTGTCCACTTTCCAAGTGGATTAGAACTGTCATACTGCGGTGGAGTTGGAGCAGGTAACATCTCCTTCTCTACTGCTTTTGAACTAGTCGGAAGCGTTTTTTCCCTTACTGGTAACTGATTTCCTTTTATTTCTTCAACACGAATTAAATCATCAGGTTTACTCCAACTCGTTTCTGCACACATTAAAAAACAATATTTAATAGAAGCCGCAAGATATTAAAAATAATCTTTCAGTTTAAACAATGCCTTTAAAATGCCATTTTTTTAACAGGAAAGTTTTTGTGGCCAAATGTTCAATGTTGCCCCTGTATTTGAATGTGGAACAGTCAGGTTTGAGTTAATACTCTGTTGTCTTGTATGAATTAAACCATTGTGAAACTATAATTTACCAGTATACAGCCTCGCTTTGCATCTCACCTGCCCACCCTGCAGTCACAAGCTACCACTGCATAGGGTAGTATAAGGGTTTCCAGACGTCCGGAATTTCCCGGACATGTCTGGCATAAGGGTGTAAAATCTGTGTCCAGAAATATTTTTTTAAGCCATCTTAATAGTAGGAATTTTAAAGCCAAGTAGCTTAAACTAGAGTAGTTTTCACAATTCTTTTTAAGAGGGACTTGAACGTGTACATTCCCAGATCTTGTAAAACTTTCTGTTTTATAACTCATTTAGAAACCAAACTGCGCTTTTTGCGCATTTACGTAAAAGAAATGATATTTGGAGCACTATATACGGATCTGTTCATAAGTTTAATGGTGAAAATAACGACCCAAATAGATGTAAAAAGACATGCTTTATATTTCAAACATCTCGGCAAATGCTCTTGCCATCATCAGTGATATGAAGGCCACATCAGTTACACCTGTTTATATACACTTGAGTCATGTGAAGGAATGATAAAAAGGTGCGAAACAAGCGTCGCATAAAACGATAGATAAAAAGGTGCACAAGTGTGAGCATTTGCCGAAAGCATTTAAAATATAAAGCATATCGCTTTCTACATCTACTTGGCCCATATTTTTACCATCAAAATGATATACATTTTTTTAAATTGCCACTTTTCGGCTGGTAACATATAACATCATACTATATAATGCGTTGTAACACAATTTTCGTGTCGCCAAGGAACCATACAGATATAGTAACCATAGTAGTATACTCATATTGCAAGCTAAGCAGAGAGTATGCCAACATCTAAAGAACAAAGCAATAAAACTAGACTGTCAAGTTAGTGTATGGTTTAAACCTTTTATCCAAGAAAGGAAGTCATGAGCTAAAATGTTGGGGTACCCTATTGTATGGTTAAAAATGTGAAAGTAGAATATTCAAAACAATTTTGTCGTTTTTTTAGGTAACTAGCCCAAAACTGCATTTAACTTTTTCCAACAGCATATTTTGCAAGCTGTCTAAATATTATGCAGGGTGGGACATATATATTCACTTTTTTAAACTCCCACTAAACCTTATTGGATTATAAGCTGAATAAACTACCTTCTGTTATTGTGTTCCAATAGTATGTTTTTCCTGTTGCAGTTTCCTTGCTTTGCCAAGAATTTTTTTTGATCTTATTATCATGCAGTGCTTGCTTAATGTTAACACCATTGTCCTTTAAATCTTGTGTGTATTGCTTTAAAGCTGCCTTTTCCATTTGTTTAAGATAGCCTTGTGCTTTCTGATCGATTGCATGCTGTTTTTGTCCTTGTTTTCGCAACTGCAAAAATAAATATGTTTAAATTTAAACAGCAAAATAGTGTTTCAAATTGAAAAGGGTAAAACATAATTAACAACAAAAAAAGAATAAAATACCATATCTACATATATATACTTCATTTAGAGCAGGGTTGTCCAACATGTGGCACGCAGAGCATTTGAAAATGACACACAAGCTTTTGCAAATTCAGATGGTAAACATTAGGATTTGTTACGCAATTAAATTTCTTTTATTGATTCTTCTTGACCTTTATTCTAACTTCAGTAAAGATTATCAGTTAGTAACGTTTCACAACTCACTAATTAAATTGTTCATTTTTTTCGAGCTGATTAAAGTCCCTAACCATCAAATTAACATAACTCATTTGATTCCATGTAGTGATGGCTAGAAATGAATACACCAAGCTGCAATACCCTTTATAGAAGAGAACTAGAATGTAACTGTCCCATACTCTTAATGTATCCACCACATACACCATTTGCCAGAATTACAATCGTGATACATTTGACACCTTAATTATATAGGCTTCCATCTTTGACAAGCATTTTACAACATTATTGTTTCTGCAAGCTAAGTGAAAGGGTTCCTACTTATGCGTAAGTGCAAATTGGTAACAGCGATACTACAATACGATTAAATGCTCTTTGTTCACGTTTTTATACATCATCTTCTATTATTATCTAGTTTAGAAGAACAGGAAAAACACATGAATCCTTATACACAGAGACTTAACTTTTACAATCCTAAGCCATCTGTGGCAATAGTACTGTTCTTGTCCATGTTTTGCAATTGTAATGCCCATCATTTGACCTTCAATAACCTACTGTGAAGCGGTAACTAAGGCAGTAACAGCTTAATGACATTTTACAGCAATTTCCATAAAGTGCAGTTGCATGGATGAAGACAATATGTGATATACTATTTCATTTATTCATTTTGTGCCCAATTTTATGTTTATGCACCATGCATGACATAGTAACTAGGTATGACATTATTTTTGATGCCTTGACAGAAAAAAATGTGGCAGTCATGGCGGTATGGGTATGCGAATGACAAGTTGTCGATTATCCATTTGGCTGAACAAGTTGGTACTGATAATGTTTAACTAAGTGTTTACATTTCCTCATAGAAAAAAATGCCCAAAGAAAGTAAACAGCAAGCACATACCCGACCCAACTGCTTTTTTTTCTTTTCTTGGTGACTTTTTCCTTTTTCATGAAAATCAATGCTCTAAACACAAACCAAAAAGGACAACATTGCATTTCCTTTTACCCTTGACAACCATATTACAAAACTTACTGCTTTGTTGTCTGCTATCCAACATTTGCACACATCACAATATTTCCTAGGCTGAGATTTCCAATATGAGGCCCTAAAAATAAATGCATCTGACTCTAAATACACGTACAGATTTCTAAACTTTGTTACAAATTACAAACGATGCTATCAGCGTAACAAAATTGTATGCAAACATTTTAAGACATGAAAAAAATGTGTACAAAACAACCTACACATACTTACATAATTCAAGATATCTTCAGCCTTCTTTGCAAGTATAGTCATGCAACATCAACCACCACTCTTGTCATTAACAAAAATCTCTACACCTGCTGAAATGACACAACTTATATGATCAGTGATAGAATTATGTACACTTTCAATCCAAAAACAATCAAGCAAGAGCACAAATGTTTGTTTGTTTTTCAATTAACAAACTTAAAATTAGAGTACAGTTATCAGTTTAAAGTTAATTCTTGAGTAAAGTCTCACATCTAGTTTGTGTGCCGCAAATGTCAATCATTATTTGGCATAATCAGAAAAGTATTGCACTCAAAAAGGAAACATGTAATTGAACATACACATCAACATTGCAGTTTTACACTTTTTAAATCACATAGAAATCTACACATACACAGAGTATCATGAAATTGAAGTTACGGAGTTAAGTATTTCTAATGGGGGGATGAGAGAATACATCTTGAAAAGGTTATAATGAATAATGCAAACGATTTGGGTATTTAAGCAATAGCCCTTGCCTCAGGCATAAAACCTTCCCAGTTCTTGATGGTTTGTTCCTGACATTTCATCAAAGTTTGCAAAAATAGCAGCACAATCTGACGAAATTCAGCAACTCTATCCAACTCAAAACGTTGGATATCACGCTTTATAGCAACTGAAAGCTCATCAAAATCTTTTTTGCTGCTTTCCACTCGGATTTCCATATCTTTAATTTCTGATTGCACCTGAGCTATCTTATCACTTCTTCCAGCAGCTTGCATTTTTGCTTCAGATTCTTTTTTACGTTGTAGGACCTGCTCATTGGTTTGCCAGATTTGCCAACTCTTGACTCGAATCATGAAAACCTCTTTGATTTCGGTGATTATGCGCAAATAGTCACCTAGTTTTTCTGCAATGCCAAAATATTCGGTATTTGACTCATCCTGATAAACTGTTTCAATTTTTTCAAAAGTATCAGACAACTGAGATAAAGCACGTGATAGAGCTGTATGTTCCTCAGCATTTCCTAGAGTAGCTGCACTCTTGGCAAATGAAGCAGTATTAACAGCCAATTCCTTCTTGTGATGGACTAAACCCTCGAAAGCCACATGTAACTTTCGCAACTGTTGCTCCAAGCTATCAATCTGCTGTTGTTTTTCTTCAAACCAAGAATCTTCTTCATTCATTCGAATGGTCATCTTATTTAGTGCACCTTCTACATTTTTTACCAACCTCATTACACCAGCACCACTCAGAGCTCTTGTGTTTGTGGCCGGTGGAAGATCTGGCTGTTCCAGGAAATCATGAAAATCCTGATCTTGAACAAGTGCAGGATGCTTTGCAACACGGTTTAAATATCTTTCCAAGGCAGCTCTACGCTTTTCAACAAAATCAATGGATGCTGCCTCCTCTTCTGTCTTTGACATTTTCACCAAAGTCATGCCAACAATGCTTTTTTCTGGTGCTGGTGGCACAATTCGACCTGCATGGCGATGTTTACCAACCATTTTTTCATGAAGACCTAAAAAATCACTAAACCTTCTGTCAACTGTTGAATCAGGTCTTTTAAAAGCTGGAATGCTGGTTTTGGTACGAACTTTGTATGACATATAAGCATTCATACCTTCACCCACTTTGTGGGGATCAGAAACATCAATTGTAATATCATATTCATCATCTTCCTCTTTGGGTAAAGCCGGATACACAGTTGCAACTGAAGGTGGATCATTGCTAACTGGAATTTTAGAACCTGTTTCAAATGGAGGGTTATCCAAAGAAACACTTTGCAAGGCAGCTGGAGACTCTTTCGCACTTTGAAAAAGGTCTTCTTCATTATCTTCTACCTTCTCAGCTTTGTCATTGCTGTTTTGGGATTCAGCAACAGACACAGCTGGTTCTGTTGTTTCAGGCACATCAGATGTCAAGTCCACATTTTCTACTACCACCACTTCCGTTTCCTCCTCTTTTTTAACTGGTGGCACATATGCATCTTGTTCTTCTTCACTTTCATAGTCATCAAGAGGTGGTGGTTCTCTGCTATCATCCATTTCCTTAAGGCAACAGTATTTTTACTCAGTTTCTGAACAAGTAAAAAGGCAGTACAAACTAAAACAAAAACACATGTAGAGCTTGTGTTAATTACTAAACAGTAAAAAAACGCAAACAAGTCTTTAAACCCAAGATAGGTGAGTCACTTGCTTTGCAGATACAAATTTATGTGCGCAAATCAAATTCATAAAGGTTTACAACATTAAGCCAGAACCTTTCCTGACAAGGGTGGTTAGATTCTAGGCCCCCCTTGACTGCTCCCACCCAAATTTACCCCTACAGTCATCTTTTACTCAAGGGGTACCAAACTCACTTTTTAGTGAGTTACTGCTACATAATGCTTCATAAAACATAAATAACTGCAGCACCTTCAGTCATGACCCATGATCCACTAATTGTGGCATGGTGGTACCAAATACTGCATTAGGCCGCATATATATCATCACAAGGTAGGAAGCTGTGAAGAAATATGCTTTTGCGAAAATTATAATTTTGCGGACTTTCGAAAGCGGCAAAGCGCTGACGGTTAGATGAATTCAGGTAGGGTTCATCATTGAAATAATACTAGAATCTGGTCTAGTTTACCCTTGTTGTGGATTGCATTATCACATTTCATGTACTGCATGCATGCAGTACCATGTGGTAACAATGTAGTATTTAGTACCACCCATTGCTGTGGCATCCACTGTTTTGTGCTCCATAACGTTTTAATGTTGTGCAGTGTGCACCTATATTCAGCTTGATCACTGGGCAATGCAGTTGGGTCACCATGTGCTCTTTTACAAAGCAAAATAAACTGAACTCAACCAAAACTACCTAACACACACAAAATATATTACAATAATGTAAAGATTGTTACATAATAGTTTTTTAACATAACCTGTTTGTTTTCATTTGTTTTAAAACATTCAAGTGTGAATAACCTTAGTCGACAAAAATGGTATTTATCCGTCCCTACTAAAATCGACAAGTAACGACAACCTCGTCACTGCGAGTGCGAGGTGCGGAAGCAGGCTTTCTTTGAAGTACCAGTTTACGCCAAGTGTCTTGATTTCTCATGTGATCATTTGTTTACTATTCGAAATGGTATAGCACAAAAATGGGTTTCGATTGAAGACAAATAAAAAAAAAAACAATAAATCAAATAGTTTTAGTTGCCGCTTTTACCATAGTCTTTACTACGGTTGGCTCGCGTAGTCAGACCCCCATTTGGTCAGGCTCCCTGACCGATTAATGATTTAACTTTAACGTAAAATCCGAAAAAACGCATTTTTGTAATGAAAATTTTCTGGTTCAATAATTTTAGGAGTTTCGTAGTCCTTGAGAAATAGGTTTTACCATAGAGCACTATTAGTGCTCTATGGTTTTACATTTCTCGTTACTCCAGAAACAAAAAAGATTGCAAACTGCTCAATTTGTTGGGCCCTTATTGTGTTTGTTTATTAAAGAGTGGGAACTTCACAGTGCATTAACTGCACATTTTATTTAATTACGGAAAATTAATCCACTTTTGCAAATAAAAATGTGGCAAAATCGACCAAAAACTGATGGAAGTATTTACCCCCCCAAAAAATACAAAATAAATAAAAATAAAATAACTAAAGGTCTCTTTGACACTACTAGTGATTATTTTCCAAAATACGCTTTCTCATTATCCCGGTGCGTTTTAACTGAACAGTTTTATTGAGAAATGCCGGCCACATCGTCTGAAATTTAAATTAGGGCACAATATTTCAGGTATCATAACAAAGCGCTGAAAAGCCATCTGCTCGCTGCAGTTTGTCTCGCAGTGGGTCTTCACCTGGGTTCGATCAAAACGCATTTTAAGGAAACAATCTGTGGTAATGTTTTTTCAAGTAGTGTTTGGGTCGGTACAATCCAACAACAAAAATGCTATATATAATGGGTCGATGAGAAACTTGCCCACTCAGATATCGTAATTAAATTTTCTGTGATTTTTTTAGGTCAGGGTTGAAAAAAATAACTCTTCATTTTTAAACCTGACTCAATAATTTCTCGCCAAACATAAAAAGTATCTCTGCTAAAATGGTTGCCGGAAGGTTTAAAAAATTATGGCTTACAGGAAATTTTGTTATGTTACCTCAAATATTGTGGTAAAGTGTACTTGTTTTTTTAAAAAAAACAAAGTAACACAAGAACGATTAGCCTGCACGGAGCAGATTTGATCCGACGTCCGAGTCTGTATCTGAAGAGTGATGTGATGTGGTTGCGGACTGCGGTCAAGAGTTGCAAGTCGGGCCGGGCTTTTCGGGCCGGGTTCGGGCCGGGTTCGGGCTTAGGTATTTGTGAGAAAACGGGCCTGACTTTACGTTCCGTGTCCGCCATTTTTTTAAATAAAATCACTCAGCTATAAGTAACAAGTCTCTGGCTTTGACCTAATGCCCACCCTACTCTAAAAAATATTGTTTACGCCATTGTTTACTATTGTTCATTGTGTTTGTTGTCTTTTTCTTTCTCATCCTTTGTTGCGAGGCTTTCGTGGATAGGCCTGTTAATCAAAATTTCGGGCCTAAACGGGCTTCTCAAAAACGTTTCGGGTTCGGGCCGGGCTTCGGGCTTATACTTTCGGGTTCGGGCTCAGATTTTGGGCCCGCTTGCAACTCTGCTGCGGTCAACCGCTGTCAAAGTTATTAATTTTCGATACCGCTTAAAAATTACTAGAACTTTTAGTTATGGCTCATTTTAAAGACGAACATGTGGAGAACATCACATCATGTGAATTTAAAACAGTAGCAGTAAATTTTAAGGCCAGCGCACATCGAACATTTTAGGGTGAAAATGTCGCGTTGTAATTAAATTTTGATATGTTTCCGGTTTGCTGGAACGTTGTATGTCTATTTTAAAGCTTGTGTTTAGTTTAGGTAAACAATCTTTGAAAATTTCAAGGCGCAGCCCCGACCTAATGACGATAAATAGGAATAGTTGATGCGTCAGTGCTTCAGAATCAGTCAACAAATACTGTTTAATGATATATTCTCACCCATCGATAAGGTCACCATCAGTTGTTCTTATTCAAATATAATCAAATTTGAATATGATGACTGATGATGGCCTTATGGGTGAAATATATATTGTTAAACAATATTTGTTGACTGATTCCGATTAGGAAGTGCTGTTGCTTTGTCAACTATTTTGCAGATAATTTCATATATAATCAGTGATTGTTCACATACAATGCCTACTATTTGTGGAAAGGGTCCTGTAATAAACACTAAATGTCATTTTGTAATAAATAAGAACTTAACCTGCTCAGTAACTCAAGGTGAAAAGATTTAATCGAATTGAAAAATCACACCATTAAAGCACCGTTTTAGTCAGCCTGAGTAATGACCCGACTAATAATTTCAATATGCTTTACAAAACTATATTTTTATGTGCAAAACTTTATTGCGGAAAATCATTATTTATAAATTTATATGTTGCAGAAAGTTACAGCTAAAACAACTAATATTGGTTAAATTTGTTTTTGTGATTTTGATCGGTTTTGTCATTAGGCCTATTCCATAAAAATGGTGAGTTTTAACTGGTTAAAGTAAATGTATAACCACAAACAAACTCACTTTTTGTAACCTTGTTGAAACAAACACCTCACTGTTGCTAGGTCAAGTTATCAAAATTGCATTTACTTCATCAAAAAGTATGCTAGCATGGAGTCAAATCTGATTTTATTCCCGTCTGCAGAACATGGCAGTTATGTGATCTTAGGCATGTGTCCTCTGCTTGCAAGACCAATTTAAGCATGCATAAAAACGGTCAAAGCAGGACAGTTAAATGTCTTTGGTGCAAAATTTTCATGTGCCAAAAATGCCTGCACATGCCACTGCCATGCTTTGTGAACTGGATTTGATTCACTAAAATGTTTTATTCATGTTTCATACTTGACATTGTAAAAGTATTGACTGGTCTGGACCATAAGTGGACCCGTAAATTGACATAAGGTTGCCAAACAATTTAACTGAAGAGACTTGAGTTATAAAGCAAAACGAACTTTATAACAATACAGCCTTTTCCACTGAACATTCATATTGTATAGTCACAAATATAGCCTTAGTTAGTCTGTTTGGTAAATGGGGATATAATATAAAAAAACAGAAGGCATTATATCTATGTTTATTAGTGGGTCTTGGCTCTTTAGTCAGTTCCTTTGTCCAACGTAAACTAATTTGTTTAAAACAGCATATTAGTGCAATCAATGCACATTACATAGTCACAGTCCAGAGGTGCAAATTTTTTTTCGGAATCTGGTAGCGCGCAAAAATTTTTAGTAGCACATACGTTTTTGTGTATGTGTCTTTTTCCACCTAATGAACAGCCATTTCACTACTAATAGCCGTATCACAGGTTCTTATTTTACAAACAGCCACCAAATGTCTCAAATTGTTTATAATCTAGTGATTTAAAGAATTTTGGTTTATTTCATAATATCCCATTTGCTTGGACCTGAAAGTTTATGCCTTTGTTTCAATTGTTAATGACGCCAATATCTAAATTGTTAAGTTGTTTGTTGCCTGACATTTGGCATTGTTTGCACACAATAGCGTACAAAAAAGTCTGTCACGTATTGCTACCGAGATTACCCTAGTAGCCCCGAATAATCTATTTATATATACCAGTTTTATAGCCTAAAATTAAGTTGAAATCAATGCATTACCGCCAGCACATATACTTCCATATACAGTTTCGCGGATGCACTAATTCGTCTCCGAGTTCGCATACGGCGGCAGGTTGCGGAGCACTGTGCTTCGATAACATCACGGCATAGCCTCTTGGCATAGGTTTTGGAATTGGGGCTTGCCCGATATCCAGTTTTTAACCCGTCGCCTGACGAATCGTGGTTAAAATTGCTGATTCGGCAAATCGGTCTTTCGGCTCGTTTTACATGTTCTCAGATACAAACAGCAAACGTCCAAACCTGACCCAGAGATGCGTTACAATGGCAACTGAGTCATAATTCTGTGTGAAGTGACTGTTTGCAAACTTAGTTGCACAAATAGCAGACTAAAGCACGTTTTACTCGTTTATAAATGTGTCGGTATGTCGCGACGTTGCGACCGCATTTTTGCACCCCTGTCACAGTCACTTCCAAGAAATACTACTTGCAAACACTGATAAAGACCTGCCACTCGATGTTTATAAGGAGCCCAAATGGGTGACAAAATCACCAACCTGGCAACACTGATATGTCACCAAAGCTTGCTTGGTTTTTGATCAGAAATGCAGCAAAACAAAATACTGTAATGTTAAGGGTCAAAATCAAAGTGGTGGGAGGAGTGGAACTGGAGATGGAAAAAAGGGAGACAAAGGAAAAGAAAAAAAGAAATATGAGCGTCCATTACCCACCCGAGTTGGTAAACGGCGCAAAAAAGTCAAGGGACCAGATGCAGCAAACAAACTGCCAAGTGGTATATGTTGTTAATTAATCCTTATGGGTCCCCTTCTCTGAAGGGTACATGTATTGTTTTTGTCCAATGCTAGTTTGTTCAGTCGTTTGGTCAAGAAAGAGTGCTTCAAATGTATTCAAATTTACACACATGTTAGGTATTTATCCATATTTAATCCTCCTGAACACAGACTCCAAAAACGTGAAAAATTTAAAATGACTCTACAAACAGGAGTTTCATACTATTGGTTGGTAGTGATGGGGCGGGTACCCGGTACTCGGCATCAATGGTATCGGACGATTTCAGTGGTATCGATACTCGGAATCGAAATATTTTGTCTCAGTTTTATACCAACGTGCGAATGCCAAAGGCCGGTTTACACCATAAGAATACAGGCAACTTTATGCCAATATTTGCTTCGGACAGCACAAAGTCAAGAAAACGTTCTGTCAGGTTACCTACATTTTTTTCGCTATTATATGGAGATTACATTTTTCTGCATGTGTGTGTGCCTGCCTGTACCCTGGCCATTGGAGATAAATTAGCCAGTGATATACAACTAAGTACAACACTCTACTTAAGTACTCGGTAATCGTACTCGTTATCGAAGGTATATACCATGTGGTACTCATACTCGGTATCGGTACTCACTTCAAAACCTGGTATCGTCCCATCACTATTGGTTGGTGCATTGTAAAGTATCCTAAAGTACTTTGGAACTTTTAGTAAGATTCATCCCATAACTCCGAAATATGTGTTTTCAAGTTTACCAGTCAGAAATGTCAAAAAATACAAGACCTAATGTGCTGCAATTTTGAACAATTGTTTGTATTCCCTGATTAGTATTTAAAATTTTAGCCTGATTGGTGGTCACCTTTACATCCCTGAATATGTAGACCTTCAGACACTGTAATACAGAAATCCCAAGGGAGTGGTCAATGGTGTAGGATTGCGGCTGTTTAAAGCTGTGATAAACGGTCATTAAATGAGTGTTGTCAGCTTGGCTGCCGCATGATACGAGGTCATCTTTTACGTATTGCAAAAACAGTTAAGAACTTTTTTGTCACAGCATAGCTTCTTTATTTTTAAATTATTTAAAAAACAATGTTTATGTCATGTATAAATTGGACAAAACATTATTGTTAAACACTTAGGACAGAGTGCTATTGAAAACTGTGTCAAAAAGTCATTGAACGGTCATTCGGCATCTGCACAGCTAGAGGTTAAATGCAGGTCAATGGAATTCGTTTTGCGAAACAAAGTTAATTGAAAACAGTTTCTTGTATACCTTTGTAGCTAGTGGTTTTATAGTGTCTCACTATACATTAATAGAACTGTTTTCTGGGTAAATTTCCCTAGGAAAGCAATATCGAGGTTAGAGTGAGAGATTAAATTGGAAGTACTTTTTCTGTTCTTTTTACCCTTACATAATCGCACATAAGTAATTATTGCGGATACACGTGTGTGTGGGAACCCATTCCTTTTTTGTTTGCAAACACAGTCACCGGTAAATAGGATATTAAATATATAAAATGGAAGTACAGTATATAGGAAAGCCACATTTCTAGTTCGTTTCATAGGTTTCTTTTCTGAGGAACTCATATTGTTTTTACTTTATTTAATTTTTTCCTGTGCAACTTAAGTGCACTTTTGTAGTAAGCATTCGATGATTTTGTATGAGGGTGACTGCATTTGCAGCTCTGGGGTTAGGGGTAGATATTTTCATCCTTCTGGGTAATACTAATAGTTTAACAGGTTTGTTTCACTGGATGTTAGAAGTATTAGGATTTAAACGCTCATTCATGATTGCTAAAAAAATATACAAGTTTGAAATGCTAATTAATGGCAAGGCATGGAAAGCATACAACAAAAAACAACTGAAGTATTTAGGTATTAGATTACCTGTTTCAGCATGCTCATGTTTTTGTTGCTTAAATTGACAGTGACTCCTCATACACGATGTCGTTTGCGGTTGTTAAAGCAAGAGAGAATTAAAGATTATCTTTTAATGGAAGAAGAATTTATTCGTAATCAAGAGAGATTGAAGCCCCAAGAAGAAAAACAAGAAGTAAGTCTTATATGCGGCCTATTATGCAGTTGCATTTCAGTGTCAGTGAAATTAAAAAGAAATTGATTTTTAAGGAAGAAAGAACCAAGGTAGATGATTTAAGGGGGTCGCCAATGTCGGTGGGAACTTTGGAAGAAATTATAGATGAGAATCATGCTATTGTGTCAACTTCTGTGGGCTCTGAACACTATGTCAGCATTCTTTCATTTGTCGATAAAGACCTTTTAGAACCTGGATGTACTGTTTTAATGAATCACAAGGTAAATGTAGTAAACACATTTTGCAAATGTCGCTAGCAAGGTATCAAAAGTGGATTTGCTCTAGATGTTGTTTCCTAACTCTGATTAAACCCTATAAATGTTAATATCTTTATGATCTGGCATAAAATTTACTATTGTATATTAGTTATTCTACTGCATGTAAGTGCAGTTGTTTAAAAAAAATTTCAGAAAATTGGAGCAGTGATTCTGATCTTACATCTTTGCACTGTTTTCTGCAGGTTCATGCAGTAGTTGGATTCTTGGGTGATGATGTTGACCCTTTGGTGACTGTGATGAAGCTGGAGAAGGCTCCACAGGAATCTTATGCTGATATTGGAGGTCTTGATGTGCAAATAACCGAAATAAAGGTGATCTGTTTGCAACAGGCAGTTTTCTTAAGTGGCTTTACGTTTATTATCTGTGGAATACCTGTAGTTTGTGTACAGATCTTTTTAAAAAAGCTAAATGCGGTGATTAATCTTCTGCCTAATGTTAAAGGAGTCTGTGGAGCTTCCTTTAACCCATCCAGAATATTATGAGGAAATGGGAATTAAGCCCCCCAAAGGAGTGATACTCTATGGGCCACCTGGAACAGGTAGTTACATGTTTTCAACATACAATAAAATGGTTACAGATGTTACAGAAACATGTGGTTTGATTGCATGAAAATAGCATTTTGATTACCACCAACTATAGCAAAGCTTCCTTCATCGGCGCATTTGTTCTCTTTAAACTTTTAGGCATGTACATTCCATATTACTTGCAAGCATTTTTGAAGCTTTAGTAACATTTTCATTTTTTGTTACCCTTTTACAAACAAATATTTGTTTTTAACTCCATGGTTTCTTTGGGTCAAAAATACACCCTTCAACATATGACAATTTGATCACATAATGGTGTGGTTTGCGTTGTTTGCTGGTCATTAAATTTCACCCCATCATCCCAGTTTTTTTAGAGGTTAAAATAGTTTCAAAGACCTATATTTTCTTGCCATAGCCTTTCTTGCCACCACATGAGCGACCATGTCTTACTGTTGAAATTAACTATCCTGTTATTTTGTTAGTCATGCTTCAACCATTTTTTTGGTTGATGCCACTATGCTGCAAAATTCAGTAATGCAGAGCTGTAAGGTTGTATGTACTAGCCCAATTGTTTACAGTTTTGTTAAAATCTAGCATTTTGTATTACTTTCACATTAAATAGACTTGTCACACGATAAACTTCATTTCAATAAGTGGGCTTTAAAAAGTTCTTTCAGTGCCTGTTGTTGGCACAACTACTGTAGGCCAAGTTTACTTGCAGGTCAACATACCTGTATGTGAAATTCAGTTTAGAGCAATTCCATGCGTATTTGCCACAATTTTGGATTTGTCAGTGTCTACAAAACTTGTCTGTCGGTCATACTGATATACTTTGGGTTTTCTAGCAAAAGTTAAACCAGTGCTCCCCAACCTTTTCCAGCTCACGGCCCACTTAAAAAAAAAATTTTTTTGCGGACCACCGTTTAATATTGCGACAAAACCACAATGGAAAAGAACTAAAATTGTCAGAAAAGTAATAACTGCACAAGCAATACTTCTGTTAATGTGAAGCCTGAGCTTGCTGATTTGATATGATCTATGAGATCACTACTACTTTCTGGGATTTTTTTCTTGGAAAAAAATATCCATTTTGTAGATACTCAAATACCAAATAAAGCTAACAAAGACAGTTCCA
This sequence comes from Phallusia mammillata, assembly GCF_965637545.1. NCBI lineage: Eukaryota > Metazoa > Chordata > Ascidiacea > Phlebobranchia > Ascidiidae > Phallusia > Phallusia mammillata. The sequence continues at coordinate 18,838,539 of NC_137253.1, forward strand.
GCATCAAGATTTTACAACTAGTACAAGTACTGTTGTGACGCGACAATTGCAGTTTGTTTGTGTAATAAAGCTTTGTTTAACATGAAATCTTATGCGGCTTTCAAAGTGAGTAATATTATATTTTTGCGAAAAAAGTTTAAATTTGAAAGTACTTTCACACAAACTGTGTAACTTTTTTTAACTTCTATATTGGTATGGTAATAGTTTGAAAAGCTTCACAGCCCACCAGAAAGTATGTCACGGACCACCAGTGGGCCGCGGCCCACCGGTTGGGAAGCGCTGAGTTAAACTGTATTAAAACCAACTCAAGGCTTAGGGTTTATCCATTCTGAACATATATATAAATATACTTTTAGTTCTTTTAATTTGTGCAGAAATGAGTTGGCAATAACAGTGTCACCCAGGACTTGCAGATGAGCAGTGCTCTCCCTTTTCTATGCTCTGCAGTGCCAACCATATAGTGGTTTCTGTTCTTATGATCTATGTTTGTTGTTTTGGCAATGTCTGTCTGATCTGGTGGATAGCTATTGACATTAAACAAAATAAAATACATGGTGCTTTTTTACATACACATAAACAAAAGAAAATAAAAAAAATAAAAGTTTTTTTTGTTTTGCTTTTTTCAGGAAAAACGTTGCTTGCAAAAGCAGTAGCCAATCAAACCTCTGCCACATTTCTTCGAGTTGTTGGATCAGAACTTATTCAGAAATATCTTGGTGATGGTCCTAAACTGGTGCGAGAATTGTTTCGTGTGGCTGAAGAACATGCCCCATCCATTGTCTTTATTGATGAAATTGATGCCATTGGTACCAAACGGTAAAGTGCTTTTATTTTTGAACAAAATCAAATTTTATATCTTTTTACTACTATGTTATGAATAAAGAAAAATATTTTTTGTGTTTTTTGCCTTTTTGTGAAGATAATGAACTGTTGCAGTTTATGGCAAATGTTGTATGTGGTTAATCATGATGTGGGATGTAAAATATATAATCTTCAAACATGTAGGAACACTGTATTTCTGGTTTTAACTGTTATTTTCTTTCTAGATACGAGTCAAATTCTGGTGGGGAACGCGAAATTCAGCGCACCATGCTCGAATTACTTAACCAACTGGATGGATTTGATTCGAGAGGAGACGTAAAAGTCATTATGGCAACGAACAGAATCGAATCCCTCGACCCTGCGCTGATTCGCGCTGGTTGGCAACTTTGATTCTTTTACTTAACGAAGGGTAAATGATCTGACATATTTTTTTTGGAAGGACGGATTGATCGAAAAATTGAATTTCCAATGCCGGATGAAAAAACCAAGCGACGAATTTTTAACATACACACCGCTCGAATGACGCTTGCAAATGACGTAAACGTTGATGAACATGTCCAAGCAAAAGACGATTTGTCCGGTGCGGACATTAAGGTAACTTAACTTAAAGTTTAAATTTTAATAGTACATTACTCAAGCCATTTGTTCCAGGCGATTTGCACTGAAGCGGGTCTTCTTGCTTTACGTGAACGAAGAATGAAAGTTACCAGCGAGGATTTCAAAAAATCAAAGGAAAACGTTCTTTATCGCAAAAACGAGGGTGCACCACAAGGGCTCTATCTTTAAAGACATAAAACCAATATTCATGTGTTTTTGAATTAGGCAACACCACAAGTTCAGTACCTGTTGATTCCAAAATTTCAATGTATTTGACCTCGGTCAATTTGTTACTAGTGCCGTGAATATGATTCAAACGTGGTTCATTGTAATTCTTGCTAGTTTTGAGAGTTAATTCCTCCAACAAACAACAAAGGTTTATATGCACGTGTTAAGAACCACCACAACCGGAAAAATTGCGGTAGTTACTAATTAGTTACAATTGTTGAATTTGCACAGCAGGTTGGTAAAATGTGACGACGAATTACTGTTGTCCATCCAATTTTCGATCACATTTTTATTTTGACATTAATGTTCACCATATGCGTCTTCAGTGTCCCAGAAGCTACATATGTCTTCATATGGTTCATTTAACAGTGAATCCCCGGCTGTTTGAAGATGAAGAGCTGTGTACAGTTGTTTGGCTGAGGGTTGGTTAAAACTGGGCCAAGCAGTTGGTGTCACAATTGCTCGTGATGAACGAATGCTCTGCATTTAAATGTTGGTTTTTGAATTGCACACGCACGTCAAGTCTAACAAAACATTTTTTTAAGATGTAATGCAAGGCCAGCTAAAAAGTGGGGGAATGTCAAATTTCTTTATTGAAATAGAGTAATGTTTGTGACCATTAAGTCTTTTTTACTTTTTATGAGTTCATTGCTTCATAAAGTGGCCTATGCAAACATTTTTAACTATTCTACGGGGTCCGTTACAATTTTAGCAAACTTCTGTTCACTTCTAGGCTACTTACCCTTGTTGTGCCTCCATCAGCACCGTTCGGGTTTCCGTATCTGGCAAAGTTAGTCCAATACCACATTAAACGGTTAGAAAATGTTTTTTCGTCAGCAGTAAAAGAGTATCTTATTAGTTCCTCAACATTGAAAATATATGCAAGTTCGGCAGCATGACACACACGATCAAAACACAATGGTTCCTCCCATAGCTCCTGCAAAAATGTTCTTAACTTTAGTGAGAAAAAAATGCAACACCAAAGTTTTCAAAGATACTTTATTCTTTCATTATTTAAACCAGTGGTCGGCAACCGCCGGCACCGGGCCGTATAATTTTTCAGGTTAAATGCTATAAAACATTTTTCGAATGTATCCCGGGGATGATAAACTAATTTAAGCGTTTTTATAGCTATATATTTGTAGTTTTTTGAAGACCGGTCCGCGATAAAATTTTAGTTTTCAAACCGGTCCGCAGTGCAAAAAAGGTTGCCGACCCCTGATTTAAACTAACGTAACAGGTGTTAGAAAACCAGAAAGTAAATAAACTTGGTACAAACTGTTACAAATTTTGGATCGTACGATAGCGTTATTTTAATACTCACGTAAAACGACCAGGTTTGATTAAATATGTACCACCACTGATCAATTCCATCTGACGAGTTGGCTGCATTTCTTTGGGGACAAACAAACAATACATCGGTCGCTAATTTGTTTAGCATTTCACGGTTATCACAGCCATCAACTCTTCCATTGCACTGAAACAAATTTCGGTTTCTTCCATCGTGTAAATGAGCAAATACACACTCTACTGTGCACAGTCACTTTATTTTAAGTGTGAAGAAACTTTGTTGAAAAAGTCGTTTTCCAAAGCGGATAGCAGTTAAGTTGAACCTAACGGCTATAAAGCTACATTTCACTCACTGTAGGTGGATATTGTTCTAAAACACGTTGGGCTAAACCTCTTTTGAAAACTGCTCGTAAAATAATCTCATATGCAGTATCATTAACGGGCCGTGGAAATGCTTCAGCGACAAAAATCATTCCTTCGTCTACAGTTGCACCTAACAACATGGGCTTTTTTTGCTCTTCTCCCTAAAAAGACGTTGTTTTTCAGGACGTTTCACAAAATTCACACGTTGTGTCTGCAAAACGTACCCGCATAAACATTCTGATTGGAAGATCTGGAAGTAGTTCACCGTCAATCACAGGAGACCACGGTTGAAATAGCAGCATTATTTTCATTGGATCAGTCACCTCTAACGCTGTTTTGTTAAAAGCCGTCTCTAACTCTCGCAATGTTCTGCAAATGAAACAATATTTTTTACACTGTTGCCATGGTGTAATCTATTTAGTAACACTTAAAACAACAAACTTTACAGGAATTTAAAAGTTGCAAACTCACTTGGACCGTAAGCAGACCATGTCATTTCTTGGACAGTTACATGCCTCAGCGAAACGTCCGCCAAATTCTTGTGCATCTGGTAAATCGCGAAACGGCAATCCGAATGGATTACTTTGCATAATAGCTTGATGAAATAGACGGTCGCTATATTTTGAGGTCAAATGGACTCCAACCGATTCAGCTCCCGCACTTTGTCCAAATAGTGTCACCTGACATTTGAATTTATATTTATGGCAAAATTAACCAACATTGCATCGATAACCTTAGATTCCCTTACTTCAATTTTGTTACCTGTGAGGGATTGCCACCAAAGTTTTTAATATTCCTTTGAACCCATTCCATAGTTTTTATTTGATCCCAAATTCCAAAATTTCCCTTTCCATCGTCAGTGGAACTGTTTCCTTGCACTAAAAAACCCAAATGGGCGACTCTGCAAACCAAAAAAACAGTCCTTAAGTTACGGAAACGGAGTTTTAATCAGTTGCATTTGCGCAAAATCGAATCACGTTATCACTTAAATACGCAAGGTACGGACTTGAAGAACTTCTTTACTACAAAAACTGCCAGCGATGTTGAATAAAACGCAGACATTTTGTTGGGGAAACGTATCGACAAACTGATTTTTTATAATCAGTGAAAATGAATAATGCACAAGCAGTAACAGGCGCGTTTGTATACACAGAAAGAGAAGGGCCTGATCAATTTCGTTACACTGATAAAAAGTTGCACACAGCATGAGATGATAACAACCAAACAAAACCAATGACAATCATGTATTTGTCAAAACCTTTGCTAAAAAAATCTACGCGTTTATTTCAACATCGCTGGCAATTTTGTTTTTAGTAACGTAGGCTATCACCAGGGTTGCCATCGACATGGACCTCAAAATAAGGAATACGAGCCAAGACATGTCACATGCCATATTTTTTCAGATTTTCTTTTATGATGTCACGAAATCTCGGTGCAAAAACATATTTTGGTATGTTACATAACCCACGATGACAGAGAAAAGATAGAAGTTTTGTAAATGTTGAAAATGAGACAACGTAAGGACGCAAGTCAAAAACAAAGGACATTTCTTAGAAATAAGGACAACAAAAATTATTAGAAATAAGAACGGTTTGGTAACCCTGGTTATTACCGATTGGTAAAAGCAGTTTGGCTGCAATTCGTGCGAAATTGGAAAGAGAGAATAGGCCTATAGGTTTGAAAGATTTTGACAATTAATAAATTGTTTAGGGCTTAAATAATTTGATCTTAAATACCGAAAGAAATCATCCACTTGCATAATGCTACGTGACAAATACTCTTTTGAGCTACAACAAAATAAGAATACTTTAAAGTTTTAAACATAACTAACTAATCTTACCGGTAATTGGTAGTAACAACTATGACATCACCCAAACTTGCCATTTTTCTGCCATCATACAAAACACATGAACCTGCCCCATTGAGAAAATTTCCCCCATAAAACCAAATCATCACTGGCAGTTTTTCATGGCTTCCGCCATTTAAATATTGCGCGGCAACTGTATAATGTTCATGATCAAGGATTGAGTTTGATTTTGCCTTTGTTAGCAGCTTGTCTGGAATCCACACGTTAAGATACAAACAATCTTCGTCGGTCTGCAAGTATCAACCGTATTGAGAATTTTTGGGACAACAATTAACCTTCTCTTGAAACACCTTTAACAAGAAACCACAGGTAAGACTCGGACTAACACATGATGAGTTTCGGCAAAAGAAGATTTTTGAGAAAATGCGTTTACAGTTTGTACAAAAATAACTCTTTTGTTTGTTGCAACCCATGCGAGATGAGGCACGACTTGTGGGACTGTCATAATTAAAGATCATAATCATTGCCGCATTTATAATAATCTGTCGAACTGATTGCTGCAAATATGACTAACTCTCACCGCGTGCGGACATGAATACTCAGAAGCAGGTTGGTCACATAACTGAGGACAGCCCGGTCTTTTGAACGTTGCGTCCCAATAGGGCTTTGGAAATGGCACTGGGTCCCGTGGATTCCGCCAGCGATATTCATCAACGGGAGGCTGACTAAATGGTATTCCCCAAAATATTCCGGCCTCCTTCGACTTTATTCCTAACACTGGACCTTCGTTGACTGTCAAAATATAATAATATCGCGCTGATCGATGCATTTCACGTTGATCTGTAAATCGAAGGGTCACACCTGTTACTAGGATATCCGTGCTTCCCTGGTCTTGGGGTAGAATTAGCACAATCGGTAGGACGATAGCCAAAGTTACTATCAAGCCTAGTCCCGCAATAACCACGATTGTTGTTACTTTCATTGTTTCTTTTTTGAAATAACCAACGACCCGACCTTGCTAATGGCTGCAGATAAGCAGTGTCGCTAGTTACAAGTGGGTTTGTGTACACGATTAGTGTTTGCTTTATGCCGACAAACATTGTTACAATGTAAAAGATGCAATCAGAATATCAAAGCACGTTAATCATTACACAAACTTTGTGCTCCCACCTAAAACCCACAGATATTTAAAACTGCTCGGTCATTCCTTGGGAAATATTCACAAGTCGTGAAGAAAGTTTTGTGTTGAAGCAGTGATTGGAGCACAACAGTAAATTAGCACCATGCTACCTACAACATCAAAGACGTCGGGGATTACAATCAAAAACGCCACAAACTTGCTACGATGTAACAGATATACGCAATATAGTCATAAGCACCAAAAGAACAATAATTGTTAGTTTGGTAATGTATTGCAACAAGTTAACCTTTCCGTCAGCAGAATTGTGACTCGCGTTAATGACATCAAGTTGATCGTTGAGTGCAGAAAGGTATCCTGATTGTTTTACAAATGTGGCCACATGAGTTTAACACATCTTATAGGAAAGATATTTTTGCAAGCTTTTATGTGCATTGCATTCAGCCTTTGCCCGAATAATAACGTAGGTTTTTCGCATCAAGGAAACTACAAACTAACATTTGTAAAAAAAAGTATTCTTATTACTAGCAGAAAATTTTTTCGACATTTTCAACAAAATAATCAGTTTTTTTTACTTGATAACTTAGATTAATTGACGTCACTTAACCACACTTGTGTTTATGGATCCTCTTACAGTTTTTTTAATAAAGGTGCTTCAAACTCTACAATTTGCATGTGTGATGCATATCCATCTTATATTTTCATCCCCCAAAACGAGGATACATTGTTAAAAACACATGAAAAAATACATTAAGGGCCCCAAAAAATAAGCCTCAGAAATTAGACTGCATTGAATTACAAGTTTAACGTTCATCACATCACTATTTTTTTTAAATGCGGCGTAAAAAAGTTTTTGGACCACTGGCCCTGCCCCATGCCAAACATTGTTGTTGTATAAATACTATGTACCGACTGCTATATCATTAAGAGGTTACTACCAGTGATGTTCGGCTGAATATTGACTATGTTTCGGTTTTGGAACTTTTTTGCGATGTGAAGTTATTGACTAAACTTTTAATATCGTCAATTCAAAACGCCAAGTCTTAACTGTTGTGTTGTGTCTACAAAACACAAGCCACGTTGACTGCAAAAAGTCGATGTTTTGTTCATAGGACGTGTTGCGAAAATTGTTTTGAAATGTCGAACATGGGTTCATTTACATCAACCACGCAAAGTTCAGCTTTTAATAAAACGAGAAATTCAGGTCGGTGTAAATCGCCTAAAATTTTTCGGTCTTATGGCGTACGAACCTTTAGTGGTAGGTTCGGTGCATCACTATAGTTACTACCCTAGCACGGGCCGTAATTTATTGCCGGTCAAGTCGATTTTTGTCTTGTAAATGTTCAGTGTTTTTGAGTACACCTGTGATTTAATTTGCTTGTGTAGAAAATGTACATGTCTTGTAAGCATGGCAAATAGTGTATGTGGTTAATCAATTTGTAGAGTGCGTAGCGGTCATGATATTAATGTGCACAAAGTTTATGTTTAACGTTAGCATGTTGTTTGCAATAATGTTGCACAGCATGTAGGGGAAGTGTTTAACCTCTTTTTAACTGGATGCAAGTGTTGGTATTTCCGTTCTCATGCAAGTCATAAGATATTTTGAGTCATTTTGTTATTCTAGAATGTTCTGCACAAACAGGTGTTTGTTCATCATTACGCATACTTCCTCTTGTTTATACTGTCGTTTCCGTTTCAAGTTTAAAGTAGAACACAGCCGCTCGTACTTGAGAAGAAGCATAGCAGCTCGGTTCGAAAAGGTTTCACGCAATAGCCAATATTTTGCTCTACTATATATATAGCTTATTTTCGACTTTGTCGCCGGGGAATTCTGGGTCTATTCTTAGACTATTTTTATTCATCTGGTAGTCTATTTTCTTCTATTTTTATCCCCATGTGGATGTGTAGCTGATTTGGACGTTCGCCTTTAACCTTATTCAAGAATACAAAGAAAGAAGAGACATATGTGTGGCTATTAATCAGTCAGCTGTTATTGAGATGCAAAGATCAGACTCTCCAAATAATTTCCAATGAACATCATAGTTTACATTGTAGCCGCCCTTAACAAGTCGCCATCGAAGCAGGCATTGCCACAAAGTGGTGCCCACGAGTTGCTACAGATCTTCCGAACTCGCTTCCAGCGCAGGCAGATGTCACTTCAAATTGGTACTTTACGAGCAAGGTTCGGACAGCACGTTCAAAGTGATTCGAACAAGTCGTCATTTGGACAAGGGTTACTCACAGATTGCCCTGACGCTCGACCGAACTTGCCAGAGACTTTTCGAGCACAACCAGACATTTTAGTTATGTGCAACGCCACTGACATCCCAATGGAATCAGAAACAAAAGAGGAGGAAGAAATCGACTACCAAGGTCACGGAAATGAAATTCACGCGGTCGCTCCGACTGACATCTTTTCATGTGTTAAGTAAGTTCGTGTGAAATCTGCACTTGACAATTTTCTGTGTTGTAAAATATATATTTTATTCGCTTAGTAACACTTTTCAAGATAAATTAGTTATGTTTATTCATCGATGTATGTTGCATGTTAAGCTGTGTGCGTGTATATAACTTATAATTCAGTAAAAATTGATATATATTTTTGCTAGTGTCACGTGTGCTTCGGTGTGTATGACCGTCAATTTATGTTTCACGTTTCATGTCAACGGCCTTTGTCAAGCCGGAAACGTTCTTGTTTTGCTACTAACGCTGCATGATATATATTGACTCCCTGGCTTGAGCTGTTTAATAAGATCACACATTTTCCACACACAAATTTCACATGTAAACAACCAACTTGTCAAAAACAAGTAAGCTCAGTTACGCTGAAGACAATTGCCCAAACCCAAGAAAACAAGCATCCTGACCGAAACACGACGTCGTTCTACGCCATATTTGTCTGCATGGTGCATACCACTTCGAGCATCGAGCTCCATCTGTTCACAAGTCTACAAACAGACATTTCGAGCCACGAGCTCCAACTATTCACAAGTCTACAAACACACATTTCGAGCCACGAGCTCCTACTATTTACAAGCCTACAAAATTATGAGCCACGAGCGAACGATACTTTCTCTCGAGTGGGTACCAACGTGCAACAATTGGCACCAACTTAATTATTTGCAATCGTCATATCCATGACCAGTTTTGCAGTGCTATTAACCACCTTTTTTACCTGCCACGTCATCACACACGTGACAGTACAAAAACAGATGAACTCAGACGTCAAACAACAACAAGATCAACAGGAAGCAATTCGACGACAATCAGCTATCTGAGCTTTTCACACGGCGTTAACATTTCAGTCAGCCCTTTACTCGTAAATAGATTAACGCCAACATTACCCTTGTTCACATATAATCTTACTTCACTTCATACATTGTTCCTGTTAAAATTAGCTTCCAAAGTTATAGGAAAGAGTCAATATATATCTTATTGCATGTCACTAACTTTTAACATCAAACAATTAAATTATTTTGCATGTTGTTAGTGAACCTTTTCGCCATTGTTAGTCAAGTGCAGAATTTTCCATATTGTCTCGCTACCCAAAATATGTATATATTGTATCATACTTATTGAACGCAGTGTTAAGGTAAACTTCGTGGTTAAGGCAATAGCGCAACTTACATTTTAGTATATTGTTATATTTACGTGGTATATATATATATATACGAAAAAAAAAGTAATGGTATCCCTGTTTTTAACCATTTTTGCTCGTCTATATTTGTCGACATATTCACTGTTATATTCATTGCATTTTCGTTCATGCTACCATATCTACTACAAGAATTGCAGAGTCAATACTCATATTTGACAAGAATTTATGACATTATTTATCATTGCAACGCAAAGTATTGTTTCATTCCATCGTCACCCAGCGTTTTTAGTATGTTTTTTTGTCGCTGTAAAGTGTCGCACGCAAATTTTGTAGGATTTCGAAATGTGTTTTTCATTCAAACACATTTAACACCCTTTTGGTGGGGGAGCTTTTGTAGCGGTCATGATATTAATGTGCACAAAGTTTATGTTTAACGTTAGCATGTTGTTTGCAATAATGTTGCACAGCATGTAGGGGAAGTGTTTAACCTCTTTTTAACTGGATGCTAGTGTTGGTATTTCCGTTCTCATGCAAGTCATAAGATATTTTGAGTCATTTTGTTATTCTAGAATGTTCTGCACAAACAGGTGTTTGTTCATCATTACGCATACTTCCTCTTGTTTATACTGTCGTTTCCGTTTCAAGTTTAAAGTAGAACACAGCCGCTCGTACTTGAGAAGAAGCATAGCAGCTCGGTTCGAGGGCGCTATGACTTTATAAATTGCACCTTTGCCCTAAAATGAATTCTATAACTTAAAGGAAAAAAGGTTTCACGCAATAGCCAATATTTTGCTCTACTATATATATAGCTTATTTTCGACTTTGTCGCCGGGGAATTCTGGGTCTATTCTTAGACTATTTTTATTCATCTGGTAGTCTATTTTCTTCTATTTTTATCCCCATGTGGATGTGTAGCTGATTTGGACGTTCGCCTTTAACCTTATTCAAGAATACAAAGAAAGAAGAGACATATGTGTGGCTGTTAATCAGTCAGCTGTTATTGAGATGCAAAGATCAGACTCTCCAAATAATTTCCAATGAACATCATAGTTTACATTGTAGCCACCTTTAACAAGTCGCCATCGAGGCAGGCGTGCCTACAAGTGTAACATATTTAATCTGCAAACGTGTAAGAAAGCCACTTTTCTTTAGTTTTTATTGGAACAGATACGAGTCCCTTGACCTTTCGCTGATTCGAGCTGGTTGGCAGTTTCTTTTTTCTTTTGAGTGACGAACGGTAAATGATGTCTATCATGTTTATTTTCTTTTTGAAGGGGCGAATTGATCGTAAAACTGAATTTTCAATGCTGGATGAAACACCAAGCGACGAATTTTTAACACACCGAAAAATAGAAAAATACACACGCCGCTCGAATGACGCTTGCAAATGACGTAAACGTTGATGAACATGGTTAAGCAAAACACGATTTGTCCGGTGCGGACATTTAGGCAACTTTTAACTTGAAGTATAAATTTCAATAGTACATTACTCAAGTCACTATTGTTCCATGCGAGACAAAATCACTTCAGCCTGATTTTATATTGTTTTTAATGTCAGTAATAATATATTCATTTTTAAGCAAAAAGGTGGAATTTGTAGTAGTTACTGAAGCTAACCAATTAGTTACAATTGAATTTGTACAGCAGGTTGGTAAAATGTGACGACGAATTACTGTTGTCCATCCAATTTTCTATCGCATTTTTATTTTGACATTAATGTTCACCATACGCGTCTTCAGTGTCCCAGAAACTACATATGTCTTCGTATGGTTCATTTAACAGTGAATCCCCGGCTGCTTGCAGATGAAGAGCTGTGTACAGTTGTTTGGCTGGGGGTTGGTTAAAACTGGGCCAAGCAGTTGGTGTCACAACTGCTCGTGATGAACGAAAGCTCTGAATTTAAATGTTGCTTTCAAATAACACACGCATGTCAACAGGCAATCAGAACAAATTTTTAAAATGGAATGTAAAGCCAGCAAAAAATCGAGAAACAAAAAATTTCGTTTTTAAATCTTTCGTTTACAATGGAACTTTTAGCAAACTTCTGTTCTACTTACCCTTATTGTACCTCCACCCGAACCGTTCGGGTTTCCGTATCTGGCAAAGTTAGTCCAATACCACATTAAACGGTTCGAAAATGTTTTTTCGTCTGCAGTGAAAGTGTAAGTTGTTAGTTCCTCAACATTGAAAATATATGCAAGTTCGGCAGCATGACACACACGATCAAAACACAATGGTTCCTCCCATAGCTCCTGCAAAAACGATAACAGTCCAAAGTGTATGCAGTCTATGACAACACTAATATATGCAAGGAGACTCTATCGTCTCATTGTTTGAACTCGCTGCAGCGAAATTTTGGCTGGTCGAATATGCCGTAATGGCGATGTGTCGGTAAAACCGAACTTTTATATTGAAATTAATGCCTATGCTTTTAATATCGCCAGGTTAAAAGACCATAAAGTAAGCAAGTGTTGTATGTAGAAAAGCCTAGCATGCCTAACACGTTATCTGCAAAATAATAGGTGTTTTATTCCGCCTATACGTATTACAAAAGTCGTTTTGGAGTGTAATAAATGAGTTCACCTGCTTTAACAACCGACGGTTTGGTTAAAGCGGGGATTTTAAGTTCCGCCCGATACGATCGAAATTATTCAGTCCTATGACCAAATATACGGTTTGGATCCGAACCTTTTTGGGGAGGCACGGTGCATTTGTTTCAACCTGCGTAACTGATGTTAGAAAACCAGAAAGTGCACCACCTTTGGCCCTTTTTTGAAATATTGTTAAAACCGTTTTTATACTTACGTAAAACGACCAGGTTTGATTAAATATGTACCACCACTGATCAATTCCATCTGACGAGTTGGCTGCATTTCTTTGGGGACAAACAAACAATGCATCGGTCGCTAATTTGTTTAGCATTTCACAGTTATCACAGCCATCAACTCTTCCATTGCACTGAAACAAATTTCGGTTTCTTCCATCGTGTAAATGAGCAAATACACACTCTACTGTGCACAGTCACTTTATTTTAAGTGTGAAGAAACTTTGTTGAAAAAGTCGTTTTCCAAAGCGGATAGCAGTTAAGTTGAACCCAACGGCTATAAAGCTCCATTTCACTCACTGTAGGTGGATATTGTTCTAAAACACGTTGGGCTAAACCTCTTTTGAAAACTGCTCGTAAAATAATCTCATATGCAGTATCATTAACGGGCCGTGGAAATGCTTCAGCGACAAAAATCATTCCTTCGTCTACAGTTGCACCTAACAACATGGGCTTTTTTTGCTCTTCTCCCTAAAAAGACGTTGTTTTTCAGGACGTTTTACAAAATTCACACGTTGTGTCTGCAAAACGTACCCGCATAAACATTCTGATTGGAAGATCTGGAAGTAGTTCACCGTCAATCACAGGAGCCCACGGTTGAAATAGCAGCATTATTTTCATTGGATCAGTCACCTCTAACGCTGTTTTGTTAAAAGCCGTCTCTAACTCTCGCAATGTTCTGCAAATGAAACAATATTTTGTACACTGTTGCCATGGTGTAATCTATTTAGTAACACTTAAAACAACAAACTTTACAGGAATTTAAAAGTTGCAAACTCACTTGGACCGTAAGCAGACCATGTCATTTCTTGGACAGTTACATGCCTCTGCGAAACGTCCGCCGAATTCTTGTGCATCTGGTAAATCGCGAAACGGCAAACCGAATGGATTACTTTGCATAATAGCTTGATGAAATAGACGGTCGCTATATTTTGAGGTCAAATGGACTCCAACCGATTCAGCTCCCGCACTTTGTCCAAATAGTGTCACCTGACATTTGAATTTATGGCAAAATTTACCAACATTGCATCGATAACCTTAGATTCCCTTACTTCAATTTTGTTACCTGTGAGGGATTGCCACCAAAGTTTTCAATATTCCTTTGAACCCATTCCATAGTTTTTATTTGATCCCAAATTCCGAAATTTCCCTTTCCATCGTCAGTGGAACTGTTTCCTTGCACTAAAAAACCCAAATGGGCGACCCTGCAAACCGGAAAATTATCTTTCAAACCAAAAAATGAAGTTTAACAGCAGGAGGAACATCCGCGTTTTAATCAATTTGATTTGCGTAAAACCGCACCACGTTATAAATGGTTGGTAAGGAAAAAAGTGGCTTCTTTTCGTGCAAAATCGGAAAGAGATAGGCCTATAATACGTTAACATGGAAGATTTTTGACTACATTTATAAATTGCTTAGGGATTGAAAAATTTGATTTCAAATATTGAAAGAAGTTATCCACTTTCATGCTGCTTTAATACGTGACAATACTATTTTGAGCAAGAACGAAATGAAAATGCTTCAAAGTTTTAAACATAACTAACTAATCTTACCGGTAATTGGTAGTAACAACTATGACATCACCCAAACTTGCCATTTTTCTGCCATCATACAAAACACATGAACCTGCCCCATTGAGGAAATTTCCCCCATAAAACCAAATCATCACTGGCAGTTTTTCATGGCTTCCGCCATTTAAATATTGAGTGGCAACTGTATAATGTTCATGATCAAGGATTGAGTTTGATTTTGCCTTTGTTAGCAGCTTGTCTGGAATCCACACGTTAAGATACAAACAATCTTCGTCGGTCTGCAAGTATCAACCGTATTGATAATTTGGCAACAGGGCTTATGGCGAATATTTGAATAAGGGGGGTAAAAATGTCCAGGTCAAATTGTCACATTTTTCGAAACTGTGCAGATGCCAAAATGTGCAGGCCATGTTTTACAGGTGCCCTAATTGCACCAAAGGCAATTTTTCTGTCTCTTTCACACCAAGGATCTCATTTGCATAGATGTTGCAAACACCCCTGTATTTTTAATTTTTAATGGTGTCTGTCGTATCTAGTAACATATATAGCCTACATTTTTTGCAAAAATGTCATACAGAATGGCCACTGCTTTTTAGCTTTTTCAGAAAATTTATTACCTTATTTTACATTTTGTTTCGGGCTCCCCCCCCCCCCCCCCCCCCCCCCCCCCTCTTTTTACCGTTTTCTTTGTTTTTGAGTGCTTCAGTGTTTTACATTTTGACCTGCACATTTTCGAAAAATGTGCGCACATTTACGCTTGCACATTTTCGCGCACGCTCACATTCCTGTCTTGTGCAAAAACGCTCACATTCCTGTCTCGAATTTCGGGGACAAAAATTAACCTTCTCTTGAAACACCTTCAAGAAACCACAGGTAAGACTCGGACTAACACATGATGAGTTTCGGCAAAAGAAGATTTTTGAGGAAATGCGTTTACGGTCTGTCCAAAAATAACTCTTTTGTTTGTTGCAACCCATGCGAGATGAGGCACGACTTGTGGGACTGTCAGAATTATAAATCATAATCATTGTCGCATTTATAATAATCTGTCGAACTGATTGCTGCAAATATGACTAACTCTCACCGCGTGCGGACATGAATACTCAGAAGCAGGTTGGTCACATAACTGAGGACAGCCCGGTCTTTTGAACGTTGCGTCCCAATAGGGCTTTGGAAATGGCACTGGGTCCCGTGGATTCCGCCAGCGATATTCATTAACGGGAGGCTGACTAAATGGTATTCCCCAAAATATTCCGGCCTCCTTCGACTTTATTCCTAACACTGGACCTTCGTTGACTGTCAAAATATAATAATATTACGCTGACTCGACGCATTTCACGTTGATCTGAAAATCGAAGGGTCAGCACCTGTTACTAGGATATCCGTGCTTCCCTGGTCTTGGGGCAAAATTAGCACAATAGGTAGGACGATAGCCAAAGTTACTATCAAGCCTAGTCCCGCAATAACCACGATTGTTGTTGCTTTCATTGTTTTGTTATTTTTAAGTCTTTTTAGTTTTACAGAAATAACCAACGACTCAACCTTGTTGGCTGCAAATAGTTTCGCTAGTCACAAGTGGGTTTGTCTGTACACGCATAGTGTTTGCTTTATGTCGACAAACAGTGTTACGATGTAAAAGATGCAATCAGAATATCAAAGTACTAAATTATAAATTACAACAAATTGGGATAAATGGCAATTTGCTTCCTCTACTAAAATCGTACTTAACTGGTCGTGTACAACAAGTTCGCCTGAACAACAACCTTTCAACCTTACTACCTACAAATGCCGGAGTCCCACAAGGTTCAATTTTAGAACCATTGCTTTTTTTGATTTATGTTAATGACATCTCCAATAACTTAACCTCTAACATTTCACTTTTTGCTGACGACACTGCCCTTTATTATTCGGATAAATCTCCAAATCAACTTCAAAAAATTTTACAGCGAGATCTCAACCACCTCGACAAATGGGCTTCCACTTGGGCAATTAACTTTAATCCCTCCAAATCTAAAGTACTATCGCTCTGTAAAAGTTCCAATCTTCCTCAAATATTTTTCAAAGGTGTAGCTCTGCCTGAAACCCGTACATATCTCGGCCTCATATTTGCACCAACACTTTCTTGGCATGACCACATTCGTTACATTTGCCACAAAGCACAAATCAAAGTTAACCGATTGCGCAAAATATCGAACACAGTCTCTCGGCATATCATCCTTACCCTTTATAGGTCTTGCGTTCTTCCTACACTTGAATATGGCGACATTTTATTCGATAACTGTAACCTCTCTGACTGTGAAGCACTAGAAAATGTGCAACACCAATCGGCTAAACTAATTTTAGGGTATATGGGGACCACTTCGTATGATAAAATATTACAGGACCTTGGATTGACACCCCTGCCGCAGAAATACCAAATATAACTCATTTTTTCCCAAAACTATCCGCTTATGGAATAAACTTCCAAAAGAAATCCGATTGATAAAATCTGTTTCAGTGTTTAAAAATAAAGTTAAAAAACTTTTCTTTACGTATCCAGTCAGAACCTTACATCTGCATGGCTCTTGTCCTAAGACAACTGCCCTTCATTGCATGCTTCGACTTGACCATAGCCCACTCAATATCAATCCCCGGCACTTTCGCCCTTGTGCATGTCAGGCCGTAGAAACCACGCAACATTTGTTTCTCAATTGTCCACTATTGATTCGTCCTCGCACAATTTTGTTTTCTACTGTTTCGAATATTCTGACAGAAAACGCTAAGTTTAACGCTTCATTTCTTTCCAATCTTTCTCCCGGTGCAATTATTCGTTTCATGCTATTTGGTCATCCTGATTTAACAGACGCTCACGCACTGTCATTATTCCATGCCGTTCACAAATATCTGCATGCGTGTAATAGATTTTGATTTCTGCTGCCGATTTATTGACATTTTAACCTCTTTCGTTCGCTTTTCCTCTTTTGTTTACTATTATTATCGACTACCCTTTATCTGAAAATACGTTTATTTCTCGTATGGTGACACAACAAAGGACAGTTTTCAGTTTTCGGACTGTCGTCTGATTGTCGTAAAATAATAAATAAATAAATAAATAAATATCAAAGCACGTTAATCATTGCACGAATTTTATGCTCCCACCTAAAACCCACAGATATTTAAAACTACTTGGTCATTCCTTTTCCTTGGGAAAAATCCACAAGTCGTGAAGAAAGTTTTATTTTGAAGCAGTGATTGGAGCACAACAGTAAATTAGCACCATGCTACCTACAACATCAAAGACGTCGGGGATTACAATCAAAAACGCCACAAACTTGCTACGATGTAACAGATATACGCAATATAGTCATAAGCACCAAAAGAACAATAATTGTTAGTTTGGTAATGTATTGCAACAAGTTAACCTTTCCGTCAGCAGAATTGTGACTCGCGTTAATGACATCAAGTTGATCGTTGAGTGCAGAAAGGTATCCTGATTGTTTTACAAATGTGGCCACATGAGTTTAACACATATTATAGGAAAGATATTTTTGCAAGCTTTTATGTGCATTGCATTCAGCCTTTGCCCGAATAATTACGTAGGTTTTTCGCATCAAGGAAACTACAAACTAACATTTGTAAAAAAAAGTATTCTTATTACTAGCAGAAAATTTTTTCGACATTTTCAACAAATAATCAGTTTTTTTACTTGATAACTTAGATTAATTGACGTCACTTAACCACACTTGTGTTTATGGATCCTCTTACAGTTTTTTTAATAAAGGTGCTTCAAACTCTACAATTTGCATGTGTGATGCATATCCATCTTATATTTTCATCCCCCAAAACGAGGACACATTGTTAAAAACACATGAAAAAAAGGGCCCCAAAAAATAAGCCTCAGAAATTAGACTGCATTGAATTACAAGTTTAACGTTCATCACATCACTATTTTTTTTAAATGCGGCGTAAAAAAGTTTTTGGACCACTGGCCCTGCCCCATGCCAAACATTGTTGTTGTATAAATACTATGTACCGACTGCTATATCATTAAGAGGTTACTACCAGTGATGTTCGGCTGAATATTGACTATGTTTCGGTTTTGGAACTTTTTTGCGATGTGAAGTTATTGACTAAACTTTTAATATCGTCAATTCAAAACGCCAAGTCTTAACTGTTGTGTTGTGTCTACAAAACACAAGCCACGTTGACTGCAAAAAGTCGATGTTTTGTTCATAGGACGTGTTGCGAAAATTGTTTTGAAATGTCGAAAATGGGTTCATTTACATCAACCACGTGTAGCGGTCATGATATTAATGTGCACAAAGTTTATGTTTAACGTTAGCATGTTGTTTGCAATAATGTTGCACAACATGTAGGGGAAGTGTTTAACCTCTTTATAACTGGATGCAAGTGTTGGTATTTCCGTTCTCATGCAAGTCATAAGATATTTTGAGTCATTTTGTTATTCTAGAATGTTCTGCACAAACATAAGGTGTTTGTTCATCATTACGCATACTTCCTCTTGTTTATACTGTCGTTTCCGTTTCAAGTTTAAAGTAGAACACAGCCGCTCGTACTTGAGAAGAAGCATAGCAGCTCGGTTAGAGAGCGCTATGACTTTATGAATTGCACCTTTGCCATAAAATGAATTCTATAACTTAAAGGAAAAAAGGTTTCACGCAATAGCCAATATTTTGCTCTACTATACATAGCTTATTTTCGACTTTGTCGCCGGGGAATTCTGGCTCTTTTCTGGGTCTATTTTTGGTCTATTCTGGGTCTATTCTTAGACTATTTTTGAGTCTTCTAGTTTTATCCCATGTGGATGTGTAGCTGATTTGAACGTTCGCCTTTAACGTTATTCAAGAATACAAAGAAAGAAGAGACATATGTGTGGCTGTTAATCAGTCAGCTGTTATTGAGATGCAAAGATCAGACTCACCAAACAATTTGCAATGAACATCATAGTTTACATTGTAGCCGCCTTTAACAAGTCGCCATCGAGGCAGGTCGGGCAACAAAGTGTTGCCCACGAGTTGCTACAGATCTTCCGAACTCACTTCCAGCGCAGGCAGATGTCACTTCAAATGGTACTTTACGAGCAAGGTTCGGACAGCACGTTCAAAGCGATGCCCCGAACGGTTCGAACAAGTCGTCATTTGGACAAGGGTTACTCACAGATTGCCCTGACGCTCGACCGAACTTGCTAGAGACTTTTCGAGCACAACCAGACATTTTAGTTATGTGCAACGCCACTGACATCCCAATGGAATCAGAAACAAAAGAGGAGGAAGAAATCGACTACCAAGGTCACGAAAATGAAATTCACGCGGTCGCTCCAACTGACATCTTTTCCTCTGTTAAGTAAGTTCGTGTGAAATCTGCACTTGACAATTTTCTGTGTTGTAAAATATATATTTTATTCGCTTAATAACACTTTTCAAGATAAATTGGTTATATTTATTCATCGATGTATGTTGCATGTTAAGCTGTGTGCGTGTATATAACTTATAATTCAGTAAAAATTGATATAAGAAAATATTTTGCTAGTGTCAAACTGTAAACGTGCATGTGCTTCGATGTGTCTCACCATCAATTTATATTTCACGTTTCATGTCAACGGTTTTGTCAAGCCGGAAACGTTCTTGTTTTGCTACTAACGCTGCATGATATGTATTAACTCGCTGGCTTGAGCTGTTTAATAGAATCACACATTTTCCACACTCAAATATTACATGCAATTAAACGACCAACCTGTCAAAAACAAGTGAGCTCAGTTACGCTGGGAACAATTGCCCAAACCCAAGAATACAAGCATCCTAACCGAAACACGACGTCGTTCTACGCCATATTTGTCTGCATGGTGCATACCACTTTGAGCATCGAGCTCCATCTGTTCACAAGTCTACAAACAGACATTTCGAGCCACGAGCTCCAACTATTCACAAGTCTACAAACAAACATTTCGAGCCACGAGCTCCTACTATTTACAAGCCTACAAAATTATGAGCCAGCACGAGTGAACGATATTTTCTCTCAAGTGGGTACCAACGTGCAACAATTGGCACCAACTTAATTATTTGCAATCGTCATATCCATGACCAGTTTTGCAGTGCTATTAACCACCTTTTTACCGGCCACATCATCACACACGTGACGGCACAGAAACAGATGAATTCAGACGTCAAACAACTACAAGATCAACGGGAAGCAATTTGCCGACAATCAGCAAACTGAGCTTTTTCACACGGCGTTAACATTTTAGCCAGCCCCTTACTCGTAAATAGATTAACGCCTACAGCAACCTTGTTCACATATGCTCTTTCACTTAACTTCATACATCGTTCTGTTAAGATTAGTTTCCAAAATTTTAGGGAACAGTCAATATATATCTTATTAAATGTCATTAACTGTTTGCATGAAACCATTACATTCTTTTCCCTGTTGTCTCGCTACCCAATATATATATATATATATATATCTCGCATCATACTTATTATACCATTTTTTCTATAGTTTATATTTGCATATGTTATGATTGTCGACATATTAACGGTTATATTGATTGCTGTTTTCGTTCATGCTACCATATCTACTACAAGAATTGCAGAGTCAAT
Organism: Phallusia mammillata; assembly: GCF_965637545.1. Lineage (NCBI taxonomy): Eukaryota > Metazoa > Chordata > Ascidiacea > Phlebobranchia > Ascidiidae > Phallusia > Phallusia mammillata. The sequence goes on from NC_137253.1 coordinate 18,859,334, forward strand.
ACCCATATTTGACAAGAATTTATGACATTATTTATCATTGCAACGCAAAGTAATTGTTTCGTTCCATCGTCACCCAGCGTTTTAGTGTTTTTTTTTTGTCGCTTGTAAAGTGTCGCACGCAAATTTGGTAGGATTTTGAAATGTGTTTTTCATTCAAACACATTTAACACCCTTTTGGGGGGGAGCTTTTGTAGCGGTCATGATATTAATGTGCACAAAGTTTATGTTTAACGTTAGCATGTTGTTTGCAATAATGTTGCACAACATGTAGGGGAAGTGTTTAACCTCTTTATAACTGGATGCAAGTGTTGGTATTTCCGTTCTCATGCAAGTCATAAGATATTTTGAGTCATTTTGTTATTCTAGAATGTTCTGCACAAACATAAGGTGTTTGTTCATCATTACGCATACTTCCTCTTGTTTATACTGTCGTTTCCGTTTCAAGTTTAAAGTAGAACACAGCCGCTCGTACTTGAGAAGAAGCATAGCAGCTCGGTTAGAGAGCGCTATGACTTTATGAATTGCACCTTTGCCATAAAATGAATTCTATAACTTAAAGGAAAAAAGGTTTCACGCAATAGCCAATATTTTGCTCTACTATACATAGCTTATTTTCGACTTTGTCGCCGGTGAATTCTGGCTCTTTTCTGGGTCTATTTTTGGTCTATTCTGGGTCTATTCTTAGACTATTTTTGAGTCTTCTAGTTTTATCCCATGTGGATGTGTAGCTGATTTGAACGTTCGCCTTTAACGTTATTCAAGAATACAAAGAAAGAAGAGACATATGTGTGGCTGTTAATCAGTCAGCTGTTATTGAGATGCAAAGATCAGACTCACCAAACAATTTGCAATGAACATCATAGTTTACATTGTAGCCGCCTTTAACAAGTCGCCATCGAGGCAGGCGTGTCTACACACGCAAAGTTCAGTTGAAAACATCTAATAAAACGAGAAATTCAGGTCGGTGTAAATCGCCTAAAATTTTTCGGTCTTATGGCGTACGAACCTTTGGTGGTAGGTTCGGTGCATCACTATAGTTACTACCCTAGCACGGGCCGTAATTTATTGCCGGTCAAGTCGATTTTTGTCTTGTAAATGTTCAGTGTTTTTGAGTACACCTGTGATTTAATTTGCTTGTGTAGAAAATGTACATGTCTTGTAAGCATGGCAAATAGTGTATGTGGTTAATCAATTTGTAGAGTGTAACATATTTAATCTGCAAACGTGTAAGAAAGCCACCTTTCTTTAGTTTTTATTGGAACAGATACGAGTCCCTCGACCTTTCGCTGATTCGAGCTGGTTGGCAGTTTCTTTTTTCTTTTGAGTGACGAACGGTAAATGATATCTATCATGTTTATTTTCTTTTTGAAGGGGCGAATTGATCGTAAAACTGAATTTTCAATGCTGGATGAAACACCAAGCGACGAATTTTTAACACACCGAAAAATAGAAAAATACACACGCCGCTCGAATGACGCTTGCAAATGACGTAAACGTTGATGAACATGGTTAAGCAAAACACGATTTGTCCGGTGCGGACATTTAGGCAACTTTTAACTTGAAGTATAAATTTCAATAGTACATTACTCAAGTCACTATTGTTCCATGCGATTTGCACTGAAGCGGATCTTCTTGCTTTACATGAACGAAGAATGAAAGTTACCAACGAGAATTTCAAAAAATCAAAAGAAAAACTGTTTATCGTAAGAACGAGGGTGCACCACAAGGGCTTTATCTTTAAAGACGTAAAAAATACTTCCGTGTGTTTTTGAATAAACTAGGCAACACCACAAATTTGGTATCTGTTGAATGTTGATTTTAAAATTGGAATGCCTTTGACCTCATTAAATTTGTTATCAGTCCGATGAATAAGGTTTTAAAGGGAGTCAATAGACTTTTATAACTATTGCTGATTTTAGTAGTTTTTACCCAAGTCCTTCAACAAACAACAGGTTCGCATGAACCCGTTGAGACAAAAACCACTTCAGCCTGATTTTATATTGTTTTTAATGTCAGTAATAATATATTCATTTTTAAGCAAAAAGGTGGAATTTGTAGTAGTTACTGAAGCTAACCAATTAGTTACAATTGAATTTGCACAGCAGGTTGGTAAAATGTGACGACGAATTACTGTTGTCCATCCAATTTTGGGTCGCATTTTTATTTTGACATTAATGTTCACCATACGCGTCTTCAGTGTCCCAGAAACTACATATGTCTTCATATGGTTCATTTAACAGTGAATCCCCGGCTGCTTGCAGATGAAGAGCTGTGTACAGTTGTTTGGCTGGGGGTTGGTTAAAACTGGGCCAAGCAGTTGGTGTCACAACTGCTCGTGATGAACGAAAGCTCTGAATTTAAATGTTGCTTTCAAATAACACACGCATGTCAACAGGCAATCAGAACAAATTTTTAAAATGGAATGTAAAGCCAGCAAAAAATCGAGAAACAAAAAATTTCGTTTTTAAATCTTTCGTTTACAATGGAACTTTTAGCAAACTTCTGTTCTACTTACCCTTATTGTACCTCCACCCGAACCGTTCGGGTTTCCGTATCTGGCAAAGTTAGTCCAATACCACATTAAACGGTTCGAAAATGTTTTTTCGTCTGCAGTGAAAGTGTAAGTTGTTAGTTCCTCAACATTGAAAATATATGCAAGTTCGGCAGCATGACACACACGATCAAAACACAATGGTTCCTCCCATAGCTCCTGCAAAAACGATAACAGTCCAAAGTGTATGCAGTCTATGACAACACTAATATATGCAAGGAGACTCTATCGTCTCATTGTTTGAACTCGCTGCAGCGAAATTTTGGCTGGTCGAATATGCCGTAATGACGATGTGTCGGTAAAACCGAACTTTTATAGTGAAATTAATGCCTATGCTTTTAATATCGCCAGGTTAAAAGACCATAAAGTAAGCAAGTGTTGTATGTAGAAAAGCCTAGCATGCCTAACACGTTATCTGCAAAATAATAGGTGTTTTATTCCTCCTATACGTATTACAAAAGTCGTTTTGGAGTGTAATAAATGAGTTCACCTGCTTTAACAACCGACGGTTTGGTTAAAGCGGGGATTTTAAGTTCCGCCTGATACGATGGAAATTATTCAGTCCTATGACCAAATATACGGTTTGGATCCGAACCTTTTTGGGGAGGCACGGTGCATTTGTTTCAACCTGCGTAACTGATGTTAGAAAACCAGAAAGTGCACCACCTTTGGCCCTTTTTTGAAAAACTGTTAAAACCGTTTTTATACTTACGTAAAACGACCAGGTTTGATTAAATATGTACCACCACTGATCAATTCCATCTGACGAGTTGGCTGCATTTCTTTGGGGACAAACAAACAATCCATCGGTCGCTAATTTGTTTAGCATTTCACGGTTATCACAGCCATCAACTCTTCCATTGCACTGAAACAAATTTCGGTTTCTTCCATCGTGTAAATGAGCAAATACACACTCTACTGTGCACAGTCACTTTATTTTAAGTGTGAAGAAACTTTGTTGAAAAAGTCGTTTTCCAAAGCGGATAGCAGTTAAGTTGAACCTAACGGCTATAAAGCTCCATTTCACTCACTGTAGGTGGATATTGTTCTAAAACACGTTGGGCTAAACCTCTTTTGAAAACTGCTCGTAAAATAATCTCATATGCAGTATCATTAACGGGCCGTGGAAATGCTTCAGCGACAAAAATCATTCCTTCGTCTACAGTTGCACCTAACAACATGGGCTTTTTTTGCTCTTCTCCCTAAAAAGGCGTTGTTTTTCAGGACGTTTTACAAAATTCACACGTTGTGTCTGCAAAACGTACCCGCATAAACATTCTGATTGGAAGATCTGGAAGTAGTTCACCGTCAATCACAGGAGCCCACGGTTGAAATAGCAGCATTATTTTCATTGGATCAGTCACCTCTAACGCTGTTTTGTTAAAAGCCGTCTCTAACTCTCGCAATGTTCTGCAAATGAAACAATATTTTGTACACTGTTGCCATGGTGTAATCTATTTAGTAACACTTAAAACAACAAACTTTACAGGAATTTAAAAGTTGCAAACTCACTTGGACCGTAAGCAGACCATGTCATTTCTTGGACAGTTACATGCCTCTGCGAAACGTCCGCCGAATTCTTGTGCATCTGGTAAATCGCGAAACGGCAAACCGAATGGATTACTTTGCATAATAGCTTGATGAAATAGACGGTCGCTATATTTTGAGGTCAAATGGACTCCAACCGATTCAGCTCCCGCACTTTGTCCAAATAGTGTCACCTGACATTTGAATTTATGGCAAAATTTACCAACATTGCATCGATAACCTTAGATTCCCTTACTTCAATTTTGTTACCTGTGAGGGATTGCCACCAAAGTTTTCAATATTCCTTTGAACCCATTCCATAGTTTTTATTTGATCCCAAATTCCAAAATTTCCCTTTCCATCGTCAGTGGAACTGTTTCCTTGCACTAAAAAACCCAAATGGGCGACCCTGCAAACCGGAAAATTATCTTTCAAACCAAAAAATGAAGTTTAACAGCAGGAGGAACATCCGCGTTTTAATCAATTTGATTTGCGTAAAACCGCACCACGTTATAAATGGTTGGTAAGGAAAAAAGTGGCTTCTTTTCGTGCAAAATCGGAAAGAGATAGGCCTATAATACGTTAACATGGAAGATTTTTGACAACATTTATAAATTGCTTAGGGATTGAAAAATTTGATTTCAAATATTGAAAGAAGTTATCCACTTTCATGCTGCTTTAATACGTGACAATACTATTTTGAGCAAGAACGAAATGAAAATGCTTCAAAGTTTTAAACATAACTAACTAATCTTACCGGTAATTGGTAGTAACAACTATGACATCACCCAAACTTGCCATTTTTCTGCCATCATACAAAACACATGAACCTGCCCCATTGAGGAAATTTCCCCCATAAAACCAAATCATCACTGGCAGTTTTTCATGGCTTCCGCCATTTAAATATTGAGTGGCAACTGTATAATGTTCATGATCAAGGATTGAGTTTGATTTTGCCTTTGTTAGCAGCTTGTCTGGAATCCACACGTTAAGATACAAACAATCTTCGTCGGTCTGCAAGTATCAACCGTATTGATAATTTGGCAACAGGGCTTATGGCGAATATTTGAATAAGGGGGGTAAAAATGTCCAGGTCAAATTGTGCTCACATTTTTCGAAACTGTGCAGATGCCAAAATGTGCAGGCCATGTTTTACAGGTGCCCTAATTGCACCAAAGGCAATTTTTCTGTCTCTTTCACACCAAGGATCTCATTTGCATAGATGTTGCAAACACCCCTGTATTTTTAATTTTGAATGGTGTCTGTCGTATCTAGTAACATATATAGCCTACATTTTTTGCAAAAATGTCATACAGAATGGCCACTGCTTTTTAGCTTTTTCAGAAAATTTATTACCTTATTTTACATTTTGTTTCGGGCTCCCCCCCCCCCCCCCCCCCCCCTCTTTTTACCGTTTTCTTTGTTTTTGAGTGCTTCAGTGTTTTACATTTTGACCTGCACATTTTCGAAAAATGTGCGCACATTTACGCTTGCACATTTTCGCGCACGCTCACATTCCTGTCTTGTGCAAAAACGCTCACATTCCTGTCTCGAATTTCGGGGACAAAAATTAACCTTCTCTTGAAACACCTTCAAGAAACCACAGGTAAGACTCGGACTAACACATGATGAGTTTCGGCAAAAGAAGATTTTTGAGGAAATGCGTTTACGGTCTGTCCAAAAATAACTCTTTTGTTTGTTGCAACCCATGCGAGATGAGGCACGATTTGTGGGACTGTCAGAATTATAAATCATAATCATTGTCGCATTTATAATAATCTGTCGAACTGATTGCTGCAAATATGACTAACTCTCACCGCGTGCGGACATGAATACTCAGAAGCAGGTTGGTCACATAACTGAGGACAGCCCGGTCTTTTGAACGTTGCGTCCCAATAGGGCTTTGGAAATGGCACTGGGTCCCGTGGATTCCGCCAGCGATATTCATTAACGGGAGGCTGACTAAATGGTATTCCCCAAAATATTCCGGCCTCCTTCGACTTTATTCCTAACACTGGACCTTCGTTGACTGTCAAAATATAATAATATTACGCTGACTCGACGCATTTCACGTTGATCTGAAAATCGAAGGGTCAGCACCTGTTACTAGGATATCCGTGCTTCCCTGGTCTTGGGGCAAAATTAGCACAATAGGTAGGACGATAGCCAAAGTTACTATCAAGTCTAGTCCCGCAATAACCACGATTGTTGTTGCTTTCATTGTTTTGTTATTTTTAAGTCTTTTTAGTTTTACAGAAATAACCAACGACTCAACCTTGTTGGCTGCAAATAGTTTCGCTAGTCACAAGTGGGTTTGTCTGTACACGCATAGTGTTTGCTTTATGTCGACAAACAGTGTTACGATGTAAAAGATGCAATCAGAATATCAAAGCACTAAATTATAAATTACAACAAATTGGGATAAATGGCAATTTGCTTCCTCTACTAAAATCGTACTTAACTGGTCGTGTACAACAAGTTCGCCTGAACAACAACCTTTCAACCTTACTACCTACAAATGCCGGAGTCCCACAAGGTTCAATTTTAGAACCATTGCTTTTTTTGATTTATGTTAATGACATCTCCAATAACTTAACCTCTAACATTTCACTTTTTGCTGACGACACTGCCCTTTATTATTCGGATAAATCTCCAAATCAACTTCAAAAAATTTTACAGCGAGATCTCAACCACCTCGACAAATGGGCTTCCACTTGGGCAATTAACTTTAATCCCTCCAAATCTAAAGTACTATCGCTCTGTAAAAGTTCCAATCTTCCTCAAATATTTTTCAAAGGTGTAGCTCTGCCTGAAACCTGTACATATCTCGGCCTCATATTTGCACCAACACTTTCTTGGCATGACCACATTCGTTACATTTGCCACAAAGCACAAATCAAAGTTAACCGATTGCGCAAAATATCGAACACAGTCTCTCGGCATATCATCCTTACCCTTTATAGGTCTTGCGTTCTTCCTACACTTGAATATGGCGACATTTTATTCGATAACTGTAACCTCTCTGACTGTGAAGCACTAGAAAATGTGCAACACCAATCGGCTAAACTAATTTTAGGGTGTATGGGGACCACTTCGTATGATAAAATATTACAGGACCTTGGATTGACACCCCTGCCGCAGAAATACCAAATATGACTCATTTTTTCCCAAAACTATCCGCTTATGGAATAAACTTCCAAAAGAAATCCGATTGATAAAATCTGTTTCAGTGTTTAAAAATAAAGTTAAAAAACTTTTCTTTACGTATCCAGTCAGAACCTTACATCTGCATGGCTCTTGTCCTAAGACAACTGCCCTTCATTGCATGCTTCGACTTGACCATAGCCCACTCAATATCAATCCCCGGCACTTTCGCCCTTGTGCATGTCAGGCCGTAGAAACCACGCAACATTTGTTTCTCAATTGTCCACTATTGATTCGTCCTCGCACAATTTTGTTTTCTACTGTTTCGAATATTCTGACAGAAAACGCTAAGTTTAACGCTTCATTTCTTTCCAATCTTTCTCCCGGTGCAATTATTCGTTTCATGCTATTTGGTCATCCTGATTTAACAGACGCTCACGCACTGTCATTATTCCATGCCGTTCACAAATATCTGCATGCGTGTAATAGATTTTGATTTCTGCTGCCGATTTATTGACATTTTAACCTCTTTCGTTCGCTTTTCCTCTTTTGTTTACTATTATTATCGACTACCCTTTATCTGAAAATACGTTTATTTCTCGTATGGTGACACAACAAAGGACAGTTTTCAGTTTTCGGACTGTCGTCTGATTGTCGTAAAATAATAAATAAATAAATAAATAAATAAATAAATATCAAAGCACGTTAATCATTGCACGAATTTTATGCTCCCACCTAAAACCCACAGATATTTAAAACTACTCGGTCATTCCTTTTCCTTGGGAAAAATCCACAAGTCGTGAAGAAAGTTTTATTTTGAAGCAGTGATTGGAGCACAACAGTAAATTAGCACCATGCTACCTACAACATCAAAGACGTCGGGGATTACAATCAAAAACGCCACAAACTTGCTACGATGTAACAGATATACGCAATATAGTCATAAGCACCAAAAGAACAATAATTGTTAGTTTGGTAATGTATTGCAACAAGTTAACCTTTCCGTCAGCAGAATTGTGACTCGCGTTAATGACATCAAGTTGATCGTTGAGTGCAGAAAGGTATCCTGATTGTTTTACAAATGTGGCCACATGAGTTTAACACATATTATAGGAAAGATATTTTTGCAAGCTTTTATGTGCATTGCATTCAGCCTTTGCCCGAATTATTACGTAGGTTTTTCGCATCAAGGAAACTACAAACTAACATTTGTAAAAAAAAGTATTCTTATTACTAGCAGAAATTTTTTTCGACATTTTCAACAAATAATCAGTTTTTTTACTTGATAACTTAGATTAATTGACGTCACTTAACCACACTTGTGTTTATGGATCCTCTTACAGTTTTTTTAATAAAGGTGCTTCAAACTCTACAATTTGCATGTGTGATGCATATCTATCTTATATTTTCATCCCCCAAAACGAGGACACATTGTTAAAAACACATGAAAAAAAGGGCCCCAAAAAATAAGCCTCAGAAATTAGACTGCATTGAATTACAAGTTTAACGTTCATCACATCACTATTTTTTTTAAATGCGGCGTAAAAAAGTTTTTGGACCACTGGCCCTGCCCCATGCCAAACATTGTTGTTGTATAAATACTATGTACCGACTGCTATATCATTAAGAGGTTACTACCAGTGATGTTCGGCTGAATATTGACTATGTTTCGGTTTTGGAACTTTTTTGCGATGTGAAGTTATTGACTAAACTTTTAATATCGTCAATTCAAAACGCCAAGTCTTAACTGTTGTGTTGTGTCTACAAAACACAAGCCACGTTGACTGCAAAAAGTCGATGTTTTGTTCATAGGACGTGTTGCGAAAATTGTTTTGAAATGTCGAACATGGGTTCATTTACATCAACCACGCAAAGTTCAGTTGAAAACATCTAATAAAACGAGAAATTCAGGTCGGTGTAAATCGCCTAAAATTTTTCGGTCTTATGGCGTACGAACCTTTGGTGGTAGGTTCGGTGCATCACTATAGTTACTACCCTAGCACGGGCCGTAATTTATTGCCGGTCAAGTCGATTTTTGTCTTGTAAATGTTCAGTGTTTTTGAGTACACCTGTGATTTAATTTGCTTGTGTAGAAAATGTACATGTCTTGTAAGCATGGCAAATAGTGTATGTGGTTAATCAATTTGTAGAGTGTAACATATTTAATCTGCAAACGTGTAAGAAAGCCACCTTTCTTTAGTTTTTATTGGAACAGATACGAGTCCCTCGACCTTTCGCTGATTCGAGCTGGTTGGCAGTTTCTTTTTTCTTTTGAGTGACGAACGGTAAATGATATCTATCATGTTTATTTTCTTTTTGAAGGGGCGAATTGATCGTAAAACTGAATTTTCAATGCTGGATGAAACACCAAGCGACGAATTTTTAACACACCGAAAAATAGAAAAATACACACGCCGCTCGAATGACGCTTGCAAATGACGTAAACGTTGATGAACATGGTTAAGCAAAACACGATTTGTCCGGTGCGGACATTTAGGCAACTTTTAACTTGAAGTATAAATTTCAATAGTACATTACTCAAGTCACTATTGTTCCATGCGATTTGCACTGAAGCGGATCTTCTTGCTTTACATGAACGAAGAATGAAAGTTACCAACGAGAATTTCAAAAAATCAAAAGAAAAACTGTTTATCGTAAGAACGAGGGTGCACCACAAGGGCTTTATCTTTAAAGACGTAAAAAATACTTCCGTGTGTTTTTGAATAAACTAGGCAACACCACAAATTTGGTATCTGTTGAATGTTGATTTTAAAATTGGAATGCCTTTGACCTCATTAAATTTGTTATCAGTCCGATGAATAAGGTTTTAAAGGGAGTCAATAGACTTTTATAACTATTGCTGATTTTAGTAGTTTTTACCCAAGTCCTTCAACAAACAACAGGTTCGCATGAACCCGTTGAGACAAAAACCACTTCAGCCTGATTTTATATTGTTTTTAATGTCAGTAATAATATATTCATTTTTAAGCAAAAAGGTGGAATTTGTAGTAGTTACTGAAGCTAACCAATTAGTTACAATTGAATTTGCACAGCAGGTTGGTAAAATGTGACGACGAATTACTGTTGTCCATCCAATTTTGGGTCGCATTTTTATTTTGACATTAATGTTCACCATACGCGTCTTCAGTGTCCCAGAAACTACATATGTCTTCATATGGTTCATTTAACAGTGAATCCCCGGCTGCTTGCAGATGAAGAGCTGTGTACAGTTGTTTGGCTGGGGGTTGGTTAAAACTGGGCCAAGCAGTTGGTGTCACAACTGCTCGTGATGAACGAAAGCTCTGAATTTAAATGTTGCTTTCAAATAACACACGCATGTCAACAGGCAATCAGAACAAATTTTTAAAATGGACTGTAAAGCCAGCAAAAAATCGAGAAACAAAAAATTTCGTTTTTAAATCTTTCGTTTACAATGGAACTTTTAGCAAACTTCTGTTCTACTTACCCTTATTGTACCTCCACCCGAACCGTTCGGGTTTCCGTATCTGGCAAAGTTAGTCCAATACCACATTAAACGGTTCGAAAATGTTTTTTCGTCTGCAGTGAAAGTGTAAGTTGTTAGTTCCTCAACATTGAAAATATATGCAAGTTCGGCAGCATGACACACACGATCAAAACACAATGGTTCCTCCCATAGCTCCTGCAAAAACGATAACAGTCCAAAGTGTATGCAGTCTATGACAACACTAATATATGCAAGGAGACTCTATCGTCTCATTGTTTGAACTCGCTGCAGCGAAATTTTGGCTGGTCGAATATGCCGTAATGACGATGTGTCGGTAAAACCGAACTTTTATATTGAAATTAATGCCTATGCTTTTAATATCGCCAGGTTAAAAGACCATAAAGTAAGCAAGTGTTGTATGTAGAAAAGCCTAGCATGCCTAACACGTTATCTGCAAAATAATAGGTGTTTTATTCCTCCTATACGTATTACAAAAGTCGTTATGGAGTGTAATAAATGAGTTCACCTGCTTTAACAACCGACGGTTTGGTTAAAGCAGGGATTTTAAGTTCCGCCTGATACGATGGAAATTATTCAGTCCTATGACCAAATATACGGTTTGGATCCGAACCTTTTTGGGGAGGCACGGTGCATTTGTTTCAACCTGCGTAACTGATGTTAGAAAACCAGAAAGTGCACCACCTTTGGCCCTTTTTTGAAAAATTGTTAAAACCGTTTTTATACTTACGTAAAACGACCAGGTTTGATTAAATATGTACCACCACTGATCAATTCCATCTGACGAGTTGGCTGCATTTCTTTGGGGACAAACAAACAATGCATCGGTCGCTAATTTGTTTAGCATTTCACGGTTATCACAGCCATCAACTCTTCCATTGCACTGAAACAAATTTCGGTTTCTTCCATCGTGTAAATGAGCAAATACACACTCTACTGTGCACAGTCACTTTATTTTAAGTGTGAAGAAACTTTGTTGAAAAAGTCGTTTTCCAAAGCGGATAGCAGTTAAGTTGAACCTAACGGCTATAAAGCTCCATTTCACTCACTGTAGGTGGATATTGTTCTAAAACACGTTGGGCTAAACCTCTTTTGAAAACTGCTCGTAAAATAATCTCATATGCAGTATCATTAACGGGCCGTGGAAATGCTTCAGCGACAAAAATCATTCCTTCGTCTACAGTTGCACCTAACAACATGGGCTTTTTTTGCTCTTCTCCCTAAAAAGGCGTTGTTTTTCAGGACGTTTTACAAAATTCACACGTTGTGTCTGCAAAACGTACCCGCATAAACATTCTGATTGGAAGATCTGGAAGTAGTTCACCGTCAATCACAGGAGCCCACGGTTGAAATAGCAGCATTATTTTCATTGGATCAGTCACCTCTAACGCTGTTTTGTTAAAAGCCGTCTCTAACTCTCGCAATGTTCTGCAAATGAAACAATATTTTGTACACTGTTGCCATGGTGTAATCTATTTAGTAACACTTAAAACAACAAACTTTACAGGAATTTAAAAGTTGCAAACTCACTTGGACCGTAAGCAGACCATGTCATTTCTTGGACAGTTACATGCCTCTGCGAAACGTCCGCCGAATTCTTGTGCATCTGGTAAATCGCGAAACGGCAAACCGAATGGATTACTTTGCATAATAGCTTGATGAAATAGACGGTCGCTATATTTTGAGGTCAAATGGACTCCAACCGATTCAGCTCCCGCACTTTGTCCAAATAGTGTCACCTGACATTTGAATTTATGGCAAAATTTACCAACATTGCATCGATAACCTTAGATTCCCTTACTTCAATTTTGTTACCTGTGAGGGATTGCCACCAAAGTTTTCAATATTCCTTTGAACCCATTCCATAGTTTTTATTTGATCCCAAATTCCAAAATTTCCCTTTCCATCGTCAGTGGAACTGTTTCCTTGCACTAAAAAACCCAAATGGGCGACCCTGCAAACCGGAAAATTATCTTTCAAACCAAAAAATGAAGTTTAACAGCAGGAGGAACATCCGCGTTTTAATCAATTTGATTTGCGTAAAACCGCACCACGTTATAAATGATTGGTAAGGAAAAAAGTGGCTTCTTTTCGTGCAAAATCGGAAAGAGATAGGCCTATAATACGTTAACATGGAAGATTTTTGACTACATTTATAAATTGCTTAGGGATTGAAAAATTTGATTTCAAATATTGAAAGAAGTTATCCACTTTCATGCTGCTTTAATACGTGACAATACTATTTTGAGCAAGAACGAAATGAAAATGCTTCAAAGTTTTAAACATAACTAACTAATCTTACCGGTAATTGGTAGTAACAACTATGACATCACCCAAACTTGCCATTTTTCTGCCATCATACAAAACACATGAACCTGCCCCATTGAGGAAATTTCCCCCATAAAACCAAATCATCACTGGTAGTTTTTCATGGCTTCCGCCATTTAAATATTGAGTGGCAACTGTATAATGTTCATGATCAAGGATTGAGTTTGATTTTGCCTTTGTTAGCAGCTTGTCTGGAATCCACACGTTAAGATACAAACAATCTTCGTCGGTCTGCAAGTATCAACCGTATTGATAATTTGGCAACAGGGCTTATGGCGAATATTTGAATAAGGGGGGTAAAAATGTCCAGGTCAAATTGTGCTCACATTTTTCGAAACTGTGCAGATACCAAAATGTGCAGGCCATGTTTTACAGGTGCCCTAATTGCACCAAAGGCAATTTTTCTGTCTCTTTCACACCAAGGATCTCATTTGCATAGATGTTGCAAACACCCCTGTATTTTTAATTTTTAATGGTGTCTGTCGTATCTAGTAACATATATAGCCTACATTTTTTGCAAAAATGTCATACAGAATGGCCACTGCTTTTTAGCTTTTTCAGAAAATTTATTACCTTATCTTACATTTTGTTTCGGGCTTCCCCCCCCCCCCCCCCCCCCCCTCTTTTTACCGTTTTCTTTGTTTTTGAGTGCTTCAGTGTTTTACATTTTGACCTGCACATTTTCGAAAAATGTGCGCACATTTACGCTTGCACATTTTCGCGCACATTGTGCAAAAACGCGCACATTCCTGTCTCGAATTTCGGGGACAAAAATTAACCTTCTCTTGAAACACCTTCAAGAAACCACAGGTAAGACTCGGACTAACACATGATGAGTTTCGGCAAAAGAAGATTTTTGAGGAAATGCGTTTACGGTCTGTCCAAAAATAACTCTTTTGTTTGTTGCAACCCATGCGAGATGAGGCACGACTTGTGGGACTGTCAGAATTATAAATCATAATCATTGTCGCATTTATAATAATCTGTCGAACTGATTGCTGCAAATATGACTAACTCTCACCGCGTGCGGACATGAATACTCAGAAGCAGGTTGGTCACATAACTGAGGACAGCCCGGTCTTTTGAACGTTGCGTCCCAATAGGGCTTTGGAAATGGCACTGGGTCCCGTGGATTCCGCCAGCGATATTCATTAACGGGAGGCTGACTAAATGGTATTCCCCAAAATATTCCGGCCTCCTTCGACTTTATTCCTAACACTGGACCTTCGTTGACTGTCAAAATATAATAATATTACGCTGACTCGACGCATTTCACGTTGATCTGAAAATCGAAGGGTCAGCACCTGTTACTAGGATATCCGTGCTTCCCTGGTCTTGGGGCAAAATTAGCACAATAGGTAGGACGATAGCCAAAGTTACTATCAAGCCTAGTCCCGCAATAACCACGATTGTTGTTGCTTTCATTGTTTTGTTATTTTTAAGTCTTTTTAGTTTTACAGAAATAACCAACGACTCAACCTTGTTGGCTGCAAATAGTTTCGCTAGTCACAAGTGGGTTTGTCTGTACACGCATAGTGTTTGCTTTATGTCGACAAACAGTGTTACGATGTAAAAGATGCAATCAGAATATCAAAGCACGTTAATCATTGCACGAATTTTATGCTCCCACCTAAAACCCACAGATATTTAAAACTACTCGGTCATTCCTTTTCCTTGGGAAAAATCCACAAGTCGTGAAGAAAGTTTTATTTTCAAGCAGTGATTGGAGCACAACAGTAAATTAGCACCATGCTACCTACGACATCAAAAGACGACAGGGATTACAATCAAAAACACTACAAACTTGCTACGATTAAACAGATATATGCCTAATTATTGAACAACTCCTTCGTAAATGCCACATAGTCATATGCACCAAGAACACTTATTCCGTGTGAATCGTAATACGGAGGCATGTTATTTACACAGTATTCGGCCTGCTCCCGACTCAAGTTCTGCCAAAAAAGCAAAATAGAGTTTGTCAAAAGAATAGAAATTTTTACTTTTCGCAAGTTTACAAAGAACCAGTTTTACAATCTATTCACAAACTATTAAAGTTGTTTTGTTCATAAGCGTCAGTTAACAAACCTGGTACAGTTCTTCCTTCGTCACATAGGGTTTGCCTTCAGCGCTCAGTGCTTTAAATGCGCTTTCAACCTCCTCACTTGATTTTACATTTTCCGTTTCTCGACTGATCATGAAACCCATATATTCTTGCAATGAAACTTTACCGTCACTGCAACAAAAAGGTATTTTCGATATCGTTAACCAGGATGTTATTTTCAGGTCAAGCGAATTTGGTAATAACAGCTCATAGGTGATATTTTTTACCGATTTGGATCCACTACATCGAGAATAGCTTGGAATTCTGGATCCTCATCTCCTTCCTCCACCATAGGTAGATCATATCCGAGAGATCGGAGGCAAGATTTAAATTCGTGATGCTCAAGTCTGCCGCTCTTATCCTTGTCGAAATGTTTGAACATCATTGAAAACTCTTTCAACGCTTCCTCGGTCACTCCAGTCATGTTTCTGCAGAAGCAGTGGTTTAAAGTTAAAACGTTATTTTACGGAAAAAGTAACCAGGCATTTCGCTTACCTTGCTTGAATTTGTTGTTCCAGGTTATGTTGCATCCTCATTCCAAGTTGCTCAAGTTGATCCCATTGCTGGGCAAGACCAACAGTCGAATGTTCCGTGTAAGCATTGTCCAATATCAACGCTTTTTCTAAACCCGCCCCAAGACCTTCAATTTCCTGAAGCTCGGCCTATTCGTAAAAAAACATCTACATTATCCACCCCCATGTGAACTAAAAACAATGTACAACCTTTCTTTGCTTAATTTCCACAGATTTTTGCTTTGTTGCTTCCAGCTGAGATTCCAATGTACCCGATTCTTCCATCATCGTCGCTCTAAATGAAGGAGATTAACTGGGTAATTGCACAGTTTTGGGCAAAATAAACGATTTAGTGACATAAATTTATGCTATCAGAGTGTCAAGAATGGCCAGTGAAAAGTGGGGGCGGTGGGATGCGAAAAATGGCCAGTAAAACAGTGTGTATCGAAGTTTAAGACAGTTAGTAAAGAAGAAGAACCTACTACTAAAAGAAAGTAGTGAGTAAGAGGCTGGCACGTTTTTTTTTCATGCAGTGTGCTGTCACAACAAACAAAACCTGGAAGAAAAAGAATCCTCTTGCTGTAAATAAATGACCGAATATTTCAAAACACGAATGACATGACGAAATCCAAGACTGTGCAAAGAAGGTATGAGAATTGGTAAAAAGAAAATGAAGTAAGAAAAAAAGAGAAAAAGTTACCCGTCAAGTAGATAGCATCTGGAAAGAAAAGCATACTCATAAAAGTAAACTGTACTGAATCGTTAACAATTCACAGCACACATGAAGTAGTCGTAAAATGTTACAATGTATACCTAGTGGATGTTAGCCAGTCGTGAAACGCGTTTGCATGATGAGCAAACTTCATTCTTGCTTCGTCGTTGTTTTTTTGTCGCTCCAGTTCGTGCTGAAGATCTGCGTCACGGGATTCAACCATGTTTTGCACGGAGTTCCACGACTCCTGAAGGGTTTGTCGCTTAAACCAGGTATAAGAATTGTTGGACACCGTTGGGTCATCAGATGGCTTCAGCTCGTTCAGTTTGTCATCGATTTCAAATAACTCACGTAATTCATTCTCAGCATCTGAGAGTGTTTCACGGAAAGTCTCGTGTTCCGCAACAAGAGCCTGTGGCAATTTAAAAAAAAGCGCAGTTGTACTTCACTCCATATTAAACTAGAAGGGTGGCTTAGCACATATTGCTCTTCCATATACACTATAACCTATTTTAAAACATTAATACATTTCCTATGCTTATTTTGTATTGGGTCCCATATTAGTCACCGTCTTTTATAACTTTAGTCGTTTGTGCAAGCAAAAACTCATGGGTCCCCACACATGCAAAGTTGTAGATAATGCATTTCAAGAGATAACCATGCGAAAGTCGGGTGTTGTAAGGTAAAACACAGTGATCGACACTGGGCTTAAATAATAATACTATGTAGAATACAAACTATAAAATTAGATTCACCCCAGATATTGTTTGAAGTATGTCCTATTTAACGTTTTAAAAAACTGACCCATTTAAGGGGGCTAGTAGGGTAACTAATTGGGTTCGACACACAAACTAAAAAATATATAAAAACCACAATGACTCAATCAATAGTACTGCAAAATTTCAGCCTAATAGAGGTGTTTTGAGCAACAAGCAATAATGTTTCTGACGTCATAGGGCTGTTAACAAGCCCCTAACCGCCATGGCGCAAAAACGACCACCAAGAAACCCACCAACGAGCAACAAACAACTGGTTGCCCTTGTAACACTATTGCGCCAAAGAAATCTTTCGTTTGTGGTGCCCAGTAACATACAAATACGTTTTACACTTTAGGGGCTTGTGGGGTAAATGTTAGGACTAAAGGGTTGAACACAACAATCGACACCTATAAATGGCATACTATAGAAGAAATCCAAATTTCAGCCAATTCTGACACTGTTTAAAAACTCACCCATTTCAGGGGGCTAGCGGGGTAAATACTGGGGTTATCAACAAAAACAAAGTGGGATGCACATCTACATAACTATATCTACCATCTGTGTAAATTTCAGCCAAATCCATCAAACATTTGATGGAAAAACGAGTCGGACAAACTTTGGGAAGAAAAAAAAGGAAGAAAAACAAAAGAAAAAAAACAAAACAATTTGAGTAAAATCAATATGAACATTATAAAAAATAACTTCATGCCAACATTTTTAGAGCACAAGTTTTGTCACTAACATATAAGGCTATCAATTTTTGTGGTCGGTAACCTTGATTTCAGCGACAGAGTGACATCGCACAGGGTCAGTAAGATCTTCCTCTACGTTTTCAAACCAGGAGTTAAAAGCCGAAGCTTTCTTGGCAAAAAGAAGGCAGAGGTCGTTGATTCCACGCAGATGATTTTGGTTCCGTTCCAGCTCCTTGCGTCTTGCTGTGGCAGCTTTCTTCAAATCTTCTCGTCTGTAATTTTACTTCGGATTTGAAATTGATTTGTAAACTATTTTCCCTGTTTGTAATTCTACTTCGGGTTTAACTGTGATAAATACATTCATACTGGGATCAGCCCCAAAGCGTACCTTGCGTTGTCTTATGGCAGGGGTGCACAACCTGCGGCCGTACGGCCGCATGCGACCGAATAGATAAGTTGTGCGGCCGTGAATATGTATGTTAAAATTTATGTACTGGCGGCCATGACGTAAATAAAACTCTTTTGCTACATATTTTGATTTTCAAACTGCTCTAAAAAGATTTTGTAAGACTGTAAAGAGTATTACCAGCCTAGTAGCTCCCTATACATTAGACTTTATACGCTTATTGTGTGCAAACAATGTTAAAAACAGGCACCCCTTGCGCGACATATAGATTGTGACGTCATAAATAGCTAAGAGTGGTCGTCAGACTGTTCAGCTCAATCTGTGCATCAAGTCAGAAATTAATCTGGACTTTTTGGTCGCCATTAGGTGGTTGATATATGTGAGAAAAAACTATTTTTTACATCAGCAATTTGAAAACAAAATCTAGCAGGTAATTGGCGGCCGCTTGTGAAATAAAGTCCTGCGATGCGACCGTCGTAGCGAAAAGGTTGTGCACCCCTGTCTTATGGGAATGCTTGGGAGACCAGTTTGATTCGGTAAAACGCCTTCAATGTGCCTGACACACTATGATCTATGGATAAGCATGCCGTGGTCTCTGGTCTGATCTCAGTATGAATGTATTCATTTAGCTGATCAATAGTCGAACTGGCGATCTCCTACTACGAAGCTGACTTGTGCAATATACAAGGCAGGCATTGGTGCTTCAAGTAAGCACCGTGCTTGTGTAGCTCAGTTGGTTGAAATCCCACCGCAGGCTATTTTTTGCCTACCTGTGCCTTGCCACATTGAAATGCTTGGGAACCGTGACTTGATTCGGTATGGGCGTAATGGGGGTACTATGATACTTGAGTTTTAATAATGATTTGTAACAAGTTTAACCTTTCCATAAGCAGTTTGTGCCTTGCGTTAATGACGTCAGACTGAGCATGATTTGCTTCAACAAGTTGATCTTTGAGTGCTGAAATTTTCATCATTTCTTCCTGATCGAAAACTTCTAACCCAGCGTCGAAAGTATCCTGTTGGTTTTACAATTGCAGCAACATTAATATTACATGTATCATAGAAAATTATAGACTATATTTATTTTTACATGCTTTTATATGTATTACATTAAACACAAACAATGCTAGGAATTCTAACAATACGAACACAAGAGGTATATTTATAAGAAACAATGAAAATAATCGTTTAATAAACGATTTACTTTACCCCATTCGATTTTATATCTGAAACACTAAAAAATACGACAAATCTAACCAAAAGCGCCAAACAAACACAAAAAACAGACCGGTTATGGTAAGACATTTTCCAAACAAAGTTCACAGTTAGTCTTTCTGCAGTTATTGAACGCAGAATTGATACAAACCTGTTTAACGAGAAGCACTTGCACGGAAGACAGATCTTCACCGAAGTCATCCGATTTTAACACCTTCTCCTTCTCAACAATCCATGACTCGACCATATCAGCCTTTATGGTTGAAAAGCGGCAAAGAAAGGGTAAATGCGTGATTTTGTTCTTAATTTGTCAAAGACATTTTACCTTCCAGTTAAACTGTAGGAAAGCAGATGTTTCACGAAGTTGGCTTCGGCGTTTTGAAGCAGCATTTTGCAGTTTGATCAACTTGTCCTCAATCAGTTTTAGTTCTTCAGCCACTGATTCAGCATGTGGGTTCTCCTGCATTGGTTATAGGAACAAAGGTTACTTTAGTTTATCTGATCACTTACTGGAAAGCCATCAATTACCTCATCAATTAATGATTGGCCAGTAGCCTTCACTGCTGATATACGATCACAATGTACGCTCAAGTCAGTTTCAAAAGCCTCATGTTTAGCAAGCAAACTCTGAGTGGCAGCAAGTGATTGTGGAACTTGTTGTGACTCGGCAACGGTTTGTTGTTGACCCAACCAGCTGGACTCTTCTTCTAGATCCGCTCTATAAAACAATAGTATTTTCAGAGTTCAATTAAGAAGGTTCAGGTTTTATTTTTTGCACAAAGTTTCGTATTGCACAACATCTTAAGATTTTCAAAACAAAAGTGAACTGTGTCACCATGCTAATACATCACATGAACGGTTTAGCTTGTGTTTATTAAAATGTATTTAGCACTTATAAATCCAAGTAGTTTTTTTGCTCGGCTGGCCACTAACCTGAATTGTTGAAATGTTTGAGCCTGTTTTAACCTCAGACTACGTTGATTACTCAGTTCTTTTAAACTGTCCCAGTTGTTGTTTAAAGTGTTAATTCTTTCTTGAATGACCTCATTGTACAAAGAAGCTTCCTCCTTGATTTTACTTCCAGATATCTGTGATAAAACTTAAGTGAAAACCAAAAGTGTTTCATTTATTAACTTAAAAATGTACAACACAGTAAAAGGCATTTTATTTAGTTTCCTCATGATGTAATTTTTTGCATGTTGTTCCTGTTGGCAAAAACAAACATACATTGTCCCAGGGAAAAGTCAACATTTACAATGCGCAACCTAAAATATCTAAAAAAGAATACTTGTACTTTAAACTTAAAATCTCTCAGCTCGTTGCTTGGCAGAGCGTTATGTCTATTGGTTTAAGTCCATGAAAAACATTACATAATTATTCCTTAAAATTTTAATACATATATATTTTGGTTTTACAGCATCATTAGTATCTGTAAGCAAGTATAAACACATCATGCCACTGAAATTTTATACATCTGAAAATATACGGACGAATGACTTGATGTTTTTCATGAACTTAAATCTTATCCACAATAAGTAAAAATAGTGAATAGTTTGAACTATGTTTTTCTAACCAAGACATGGAAAAACATCTGTGTTACATAGGAAAAGAAAAAATACAAAAACAATATGTTTCCCCTTAAGAAAAGGGAGTCCATAATTACCATCAATCTGTTGATGTTAGGTTCATGAGAGGAAATTTCAGCCTCAATTCTTTTTTGCTTTTTGCGCAGATTATTGATACTGGTTAGGTCTCTTCCACAATCTTCACTGCTCACCAGAAGTTTCTTTTCGCTAGAATCAATGAGACAATTGGTAACTTTTCCAGGTAATTTTGAAATGCTTGAAAGAACAAACCTTATCCAGGATTCTTCATCAGCAATGTCAAAAAACAACTGATGAATTGCAAGGGATTCCTGTAACTTAGTTCGGCGAATACGAGTCAAATCTTTTATGTTGGCAAACCTGGGGAAAATCGCATTTTACAAGACACTGTACAAATTATAAAGGCCAAAATAATGTTAAAAGATTTTTATCACATAAGTTTTGTTACCTCTTCTCAATTCTTTCTCTCTTTGCTTCAACAGATGCACTGTCCAAAGCATCAGAATCATTTGCCTTTTCCAGGAGCAAACCTGCATGTCGTGACAGTTCTTTGGCTCGATCTTCATGGGCATCAACATCTGCCTCTAACAATTTTTGTTTCTTCAACAAGTTGGAAACAGAAGTGACATCTTTTCCCACATCCTCAGAAGCCAAAACTGCTTCAACCTGATATTCATTTGGGGTATGTTGATGTTTATTAATGTATACATAAGGCAAAAAAACACAACCACACATAAAGAAGCAATTAAGAGGGATGAATTGGAATCTAAGTCTGGTTTAACAGTTATCTGTGATTTTCTTTCAAGATTCTTAATTACCTCTGACATCCAAAATTCTAAATCCTTCACAGCAGTGATAAAGTTTTGCTGCTGATTTGCCTCCTTTAGCTTGTCACCTTTCTCAGATGATTTGTTCAGCAAGTTATTCCAATCTTGTTCCAATTTTTGGATGCGGCCCTAAAATAACATAAGACATGTAGTTGTAAAGACACACATATGACCAATAAAATTTGTCAAATGTAATACAATGTACAACTAGTATGACAAACATGGTATCCAGTAGATTTTTTCAGATGTACATTGTAAGTTGCAGCCCTATGGCCTTAAACACAACCAAAGGCGATTTTCCTTTTACATGCAAAACAAAAGTTAATCTTTTCTACCCAAGGTGCTTTGCAACATATTACAAACATGTAACAACCACTCAATTGTTTCAGGAAACGACAAATATTATCATAACCACTCAAGGTTTTACATTTGAAGTGTTCAAGTAAAAGTGGTGAAAATCACATTAACAGCTGTCCACATCCATTCCCAAAACTGCAAACATACGCTGCACAATACATGGATGGTGGCTATATTTGCACACTCATACTTTCAAAATAAGTTTACAAAAGTTATCCAGGTAGTCAATAAAGTCTCTTAAGTTATGTACAAAACAGTTAAACATTGTGTGACAATGTCAATGTTTTTTAATTTCCCCATTTTTTGTGTAAAATCAGAACTAACCTGAACAGCATCTTCGGAACCAGCACACTGATGAGTGTCAATAAGTTGCTGACCAACATTCATAACGCCGTGAATCCTTTCCTTGTTGGCATCTAATTCTGCTTCAAATGCTTGATGTTTTTGATGTTTGCTCTGCAACATTCCAATCTACTTCTTAAAACGCATCAATTAATCTGATTTTTAAACAAACTAGAAGGGTGGCTTAGCACATATTGCCCTTGCATATACACTATAACTTATTTTAAAACATAAATATATTTCCTATGTTTATTTTGTATTGGGTCCCATATTAGCAATCGTCTTTTATAACTTTAGTCGTTTCTGCAGGCAAAAACTCATGGGTCCCCACACATGCAAAGTTGAAAATAATGCAATTCAAGAGATAACCATGAGAAAGTCGGGTGTTGTAAGGTAAAACACAGTGATCTGCACTGGGCTTAAATAATAATACTATGTAGAATACAAACTATAAAATTAGATTCACCCCAGATATTGTTTGAAGTATGTCCTATTTAACGTTCAAAAAAACTGACCCATTTTAGGGGGCTAGTAGGGCAACTAATTGGGTTCGACACACAAACTAAAAAATATATAAAAACCGCAATGACTCAATCAATAGTACTGCAAAATTTCAACCCAATCCACCAATGTTTAAAATTTCGACCACTAGAGGTGTTTCGAGCAACAACCGTGTTAGGCCTACAGGGTTGAACACAACAATCGACACCTATAAATGGCATACTATACAAGAAATCCAAATTTCAGCCAATTCTGACACTGTTTAAAAACTCACCCATTTTAGGGGGCTAGCAGGGTAAATACTGGGGTTATCAACAAAAACAAAGTGGGATGCACATCTACATGAATATATCTACTATCTGTGTAAATTTCAGCCAAATCCATCAAACATTTGATGGAAAAACGAGTCGGACAAACTTCGGGTAAAAACACCCATTTTAGGGGGTAAGCGGGGTAAATACTGGGGTTATCAACAAAAACAAAGTGGGATACACATCTACATAACTATATCTACCATCTGTGTAAATTTCAGCCAAATCCATCAAACATTTGATGGAAAAACGAGTCGGACAAACTTTGGGAAGAAAAAAAAAAGGAAGAAAACAAAACAAAAACAATTCGAGTAAAATCAATATGTGTCCCCTTCAGGGAAGGGGACCCATAATAAACATATTTTGCTAACAAATCAGCATGACTAAGTCGATATGAAATTAGAATATACGCTTTGATTGGAATATGATTTTTGAGTGGAATTATTGGATTTATCTCAGAGAGTAAGATTTGCTGTGACTGTGCTACGCACATGCAGTTTGAATGACAAATTATGCAGTTTTACTTTTTTATACCGTACCAAGCCACTTTCAATGCCCTGTGACCAAAACAAAACAGGTTATAAAGCTTTTTTGGCTTTCAAATATAAAAGCAATTCTCAAAAGACCTGAATATTTGATGGATCTTTGTAACTGTCATCAGATGCTGTTTGAAGTTTGTCGGCAATCCAAGCTTCAGCTTCATCAGCATCACGACTAAATTGCTGCAAAGTTTGTGTTTCTCCGAGACGAGATCGTTTGTCAATCAAGGCTGATTTTAGCTTCTGCCACCTATTAACAAATAGCATGATACTTATGCTATTTTCAGTAACACCTTTTACCCCCATAAAAAAACTGCTCAGTGCATTTTGCAGCAATGGGTGCTACTTCCTAAGCTTTTGCTGAAATTAATCAACGACAACAGCATATTGTTCTTTATGTTCAGCCTACATGTTGTTTCCCAATGACCCAAAGGCAAATGCTAAGAGAACTTAACAACACATACCTTGAAAAAGCTGCTGAGAGAAATAAACAACACATACCTTATCAACACATTTTCTGCTTTGTCCTTAATTTTATCGCTGGCGTAGTGGGGAGGATCAGATTCTAATAATTTCTCAGATGTTGCTTGAAGGCTGGATATTTTAGCCTCTTGCAATCCGATGGCTCTGTCAAAGTCTTCATGTTTTTTTATCAGTGACTCAACAGAATCCAAGGAATCCCCTACAAACCAACAGAAACCGACATTACGTCTAAATGCAATGACATAAATGAATGAATCATACCAGCCTCTTCACTTGCAAGAAAGTCTTCCCGTGCCTGCATCCAATTTTCTGCATTATCACAATCCAGCAGAAACAAATGAAATTTTAAACACTGTTCAAGCAACAGGTGCCTTGCAGCCCATGCTCTAAAACAAATACATAGAGTCATTGAATGTTTTTTGTCAATACATGCAAATGAAAAAAATGCAAATGTAATGATGGGGTATTTTATGGGGACAATGGCACAATAATTAGGAAAAATTCAGAAATGTGCCCAAGTTAGATGTTATATGACCACCTACTTCTCCAACACTTCTCTATCTCTGGATGTTTCTTGCACAGCTGCATCCACTTCGGCTGCTGCAGGATGTTCTGCACGAACCAGTGAGTCAGCCTGATGTTCTAATGCATGGAATGATGGAGATCTTGCATCCATGTCAGCTCGATATTCCTGAAGCAAATGCACGATGAAATTTAATTCAACTAAACTTCCTGGCTTCAAAAAGTGTGTCAGCTCTTACTTGGTGACGCTGAAGTAAAGCTTCTGCACCAGCGAAATCATCAGCGACCTCCTTGCAGCCCACTTGTGTTTGCATGTGATCTAACCATCTCTGCAATTCCCGACGGTCAGCAAAGAAATGTTGAAGATCAAACGAATCTGACAGGGACCGCTTTCTGCTTTCAGCCTGTTAGATCAAATTTCGTTTACCACTCAATGATTAGGACTTTATAGACATTTGGCCACACACATTTTGCTGATTTCTTCTTACACCATGAGTTTCAACATAAAAGTATTTGCTCAATAATCATCAGACACCAACCATATAAAATGTTTTAAATCCCAATATAGTCACAAGTCAGTTGACTAGATTCTAGAAATATTCGATTTTTTTCACACATTGTTACTGTTAAGTAATCTATTCATACAAGTGCATGTAACCTGGCAACCAGTTCGCACTATACAGGGGGGATCGTGTTTAACTCAAATATTTGTCACCTTTTCAACCAAATCATTCCATGCTTGGTTTATTTCTGAACGCTTTATTTGAATTGTATCTCCTTGTTCAGGATGTTGTTCAGTTAAGCGAGATGCATCACTATCCAATGAATGAACGCGTTCACCCAAAGCAGCTAAATCTCTTTCCAAGCCTTCATGCTTTCGCTGTAATGCCTGAGAAAACCATTAGCAAAACTTTCTGTAATTTTTGACATGTTTGGATAAGTATGCAATTTGTTTTCAATAACATTAATTTCAACAAACAATTGCAAGTTTTTTACCTGAACTGTGGGGAGATCTGATCCCACATTATCATTATCAAGAGCCTGACTTTTTTCATCAATCCACTCATGAGTTTCATCTGCATCTCTAACAGGTTTTGAATTACAATTTCTTACACATATGATTTCCACAGATACTGTTATAAAAACACAAAAACCAACCTAAAGAAACGTTGAACTTGATGTGCAGAACCCAAATTGTCATTTTGTTCTTTCACAACATTGTGAAGATCCTTCCAATTTTTATTAAGTTTCTATAATAAATATGTTGTTAAACAATCCACATGTTACAAAATTACACCAATCCTAAAAAAACAAACCAGGAATCTGCATGTAAACTGACTCTAGTAAAAATGTGATGATTGAAAACAATTGAGATAAAGTTAACTTTCATTAAAGCAACACAATGTAGTATGTTTAGTGTCAGTCTATAAAAATGTGAAAACTAGAAAAGTGGCTTTTTATATTTTGCCTTTAATATATATAATATCTATGTCATATATCTATGTCTTTAATATCTATGTCATATACACAAAAACAGCTTTATTTTAATCACCAAAATGACTGCCCAGTAGCATGCCCATTTAAGTGTAAAGCAGATATATATTTACTATTTAGTACCCACTATGAATAACAACCCGAAGAATCATAAACCAGGGAATCATTTTCAACAATCTTTTGTGGCATAGTGCTATTAAGACAAACCAATATGAATAAAAAAAGAAAAAAATAAGTGAAGGGGCCCAATAATAATCAATGCACCATAAATTATTTATCTCAAAATTGAAATGGCTCAAGGTGTGGTAGAAACCTCAGAACAGCAGACTGCACTCCAAGATGGTTGCTTTATTAAATATTAACAACTTCTTGCAATTTTGATCAATTATTTATAGAAAAAATAACAAAGGAGTGGCAAAATCATCTCGTGCAGTAAATTTTGGACAAATCACGGAGACAGTTAAAACATTAATATATAAAATAGTATGCTGCAAATTGTAAAACAGAAAAACCTCAACAATTACTATCTGTACTAATTTATGTGTACAAATATGCACGAACTTAGAGTGCGATACACTGAAAGACTCAATACCAGTGGATTGAGTTGGTTTCAGGTATCGAGTTGCAGTTTGATATCATTGGTGGCTTAGCAGTTTTTTGCGCAGGTTGTCAAAAAGTCATTTTTTTGTTATTTTACATGCATTAGTTTTTGCAAGCAGTTCAAAGACAGTCGGGCTTGTTTTGACTACGTTTAGTTGAGCTTTCTGATAGTTTAACCTGGCAACACTACTCAATACTTACTACATACTGTTCAAATTTATCTTAAAAATTCTAAATCAAACTATTTTATCAAAAAAATGGCCCCTGCCTCAAATCCACAAAAAGCAATAGGCCAACCTGCACTTTTCCACCCACAGCTGAATCATCGGACATATTGTCAACTTCATCATCAGAACTTGATGACGATGATGATGATGATGATGTGGATTGTTTGCTGCTTTTTACTTCTTTTATTGGAAGGTCAAGGGTACATGCCTCATTGTTGAGTTCATCAATTCGTTTCTCGCGGGCTTTCAAATCCTAAAACAGAATGTTTTTGAAAGTGGGTTATATGCTTTTAATGTTGAAACAAGGAACAACTTTTAGATCCAAGTATTGTATGAAGACGATTTACTCATAATATTAGATCATTACTTTTTGAAAATCATCCAATCGTTTCTGCATTTTTTCCACATGCTCCAGACCACTTTGGTCATCAGGCTGATCTTCTTGAAGCTGATAAGATGCTGCCAATACACGTTTTTCATCCATCCATTTGATCATGTCATCACATTCTCTTGCCAAAGCATGTCGTCTGCGAGAATGTTCAAGTGCTGTATGTCTGATGCCACACTTCACTTTCAGCTTATCATAGCTAAATAAAAATAATCAAAATTAAAAGTGTTGGTACCATTTTGTGATATGTTAAAAAATCATTTGTGAGATGTAAAAATAATGTAAAAATATTGAGTAAGCACTCAACATGGTTTGTATCAACACTTACTCATCCTCTATTTGATTCTGGGTAGTGAGGAGTGTTTTTTTATCTTCATCTTTTTCGGTCATAGAATGGTCAACCTCGTCATCACTTTCATCCCTGTTTTCCTGCATCTCATCATCCTCAACAACTTTTAGATTAACTGAAGGAACAAATCCTTGCTGGTCACCTCTCTCTACTTTCCACCAATCCTGGAGAAAACAATAAATGTAACGAACAAAGCAAACCAACAATTAATTTACACATAGAAAAGTCAACATAGCAATCGTTAAACACCTTGTTGTATGCAGAAATCAAACATAGAGTTTCACCCTTTTTCACAGTTAGTTCACGAGGGGACTTTTCGTGATACTCATGAAGAACAAAAACCTTCTCCAAAGTTTCCTCCTTTGACCATGGGCTTTGCAGCTAAACAAGTGACTTGTAGGTAAAGCATTAAAAGTGAAACCGACAAACTATGATGACAATAAACCTTGCATCCCTCTGCTTCCACGCTTAGCTTTTTGATGTTCACCTCAAAAGTCTCAATATCAGTCTTAAGAACATCATGTTTTCTTAGCAAAGATTCAGCAGAGTCCTCATCTGCACCAACATCCAGAGATGCAATAATCGATTGTTTTTCCTTTAAACAAATTAGTCTCTTTAGTTTTTGTCAATGAACCAACTAGTAACAACATATACATTTAATAAAAACAATATTCAGTTTTAGCAGTTTGCAATTTAAAAAAACACAATAATGCAAACAACATAATGCACAGCTGATTCATTAAAAGTAAGGAGGGATTTAAAAACAATAAGATACATCCAATGGCGAAAGGTTTAAATCTCTCTAATGAGCTTAAGATATTGAACTAGCAAAGTTTAATTGAAATGTGTACTATATTTTAACTGTACAGCAATTAAAATCCTTTGGTTTAGTCCTAAACTTTGCCTTAAAAATACAATCCAATTGCAATTTTTTTATGCACAGATATTTCTGGTTATATTTCAAAATTGCAATGACATTTACAATTGACAAACACATATATTCATTCAACCAAACATTGTACTGTCAAATTGCATATTATCTCTGGGTGTTCTTTATACCTATGTCACACAAAAATTGCAGTAAAATAAATGGTTTGCCATAGGGATGTGCCAAAACTGCAAATGTTCTGTTTGGTCGAGCACCAAGTACTCACTTTATGACATCACAAAAAAAAAACTTTCAAGGTCTCTTACGTCACCGGCGGTGTTTAATAAGCTGTACATGCCCATAAATTACAAGTTTTTCCACCATCTAGTACAGGGCCAAACCGGTCAAAGCCTAAGAGCCACATTTTTTACTGTGTTTCCACAAAGAGCCACATTTCTCTCCCAGTTTAAAGGCTAACTTGACAAAAAAAATTTACTCAAAAGATCTTCCCTGCTGAGAAACTTTGCGGTATTTTCAGCTAACGTGCATGCGCCCCAAACTTAGGCGCAGAGTTTTACAAAAATGCCAAGTGGCGAAACTAAATTCATTGCGACTTCACTAATGCATTCACCACCAACAACTGCCCATAAAATATAACGTTCGTCATAACCCGAGAGCATTAAAAACAGCGATGCTCGGTACTGAGTACTCGGGTTCTGGCTCGGCTCGGCCCACCCCTAGTTTGCCACACAAATGCTAAATGCGTATTGGAAACTTTCAACTATACCTCAATCCATACACGAGCATCATCAGCATTTGCCAAATATTTTTGAGCTTCAATGGCATTAAGTAAGTCTTTTTCACGACTGTCAGCAGCATTCTTAAGTTTGTTCCACTCACTGATGAGTTTATGGGAACATGCATCAGCTTCTTGTGCTTCAAAATGACCTACTTACCCAACACAAGATTAATTTGGTGCAAAACATAATGACTGTTGAATCATACCTTGTTCAATTAAATTATTGGCCTGAGCACAAACATCATCTATTTGAGATTCATGACCAGAAATTTCCGACTGCGTTATTCTATGTTTTCTCAGCAAGTTCTTCGCACTCATAAAATCCTTGCCTAAGAATTACATGTTCATGTACCCAAACCACTTGCACACTTCAGTACAATTACAAACCAATGTTAGCAGTTGTAGCAATTGGCCATTTGTCTTGAATCCATTCCAACTCATCTTGAATATCCCTAAACAGCTGTTTGCTTTTTTGTGATTCAAGAAGTTTTTCTCTCCTCTTTCTTACAGGTTCCTCCAAACAAAACAAAATGTAATTACATCTATAATTATCATATATGATTGTGGTGTAAAGTTATCCAAATTACTCATATTTTTAGTTCAACCAACTATGAAACTTAGGTAAATATACACTCTTGTATTTGCCATTTTGTTAGTGAACCACTGGGTCATATAAGGGCAAACTTTGCAAAGACTATTTTTGTATAACTAACTGTAATGTGTGTACATTTTTCTAGACAGAAAGATTAAAAAAACACAGACAAAAACAACGTAAACCCCTTCTAATAACATGGACCCGTGATGATACTTTTATGTAAACAAAAATCATTTCAAAATGATTTAATCCTTTTGTATGTACTGTTTACAGTTTACACCAAGTGTTGTGTTTTTAAGCTACTAACAAACTAATTTAAACAGTCACACTTTAAAAGCTAAAAACAGAAAAAGTTGTTCATAGAACTTTTACCACACTGTTTTGGGGAGCACTTATTTACACACTGTATTATGCACATACTTGTAAACCATCATATTTTACAGCTAGATCTTCTTGCTTGATTAAAATTTCTTCTGCATTAAAATGGTTATTTGCTGAAAATTGTTTGGCTTGAATCTCAACACCATCTATTCGTTCCTGGATTTAAAAAAAAACAGTGAAAAAGATTTCCCAACGCTTTGGCTGGATAAACTTAAATCTATACTAAAAACTGTCATATTAAACCAATGTTCCAAGACAATTAGAATTAGCTAAATCTTTTTAACAGTCTTTCCTATGTTCGGTTTCAAACGTGAAAATTTAGTAAATTACTGACACAAACCTTGTGCACTTGAACATCTACTTCCAGCAACTGATGTTTTTTTATAAGAGTGGCAACAGAAGATACATCTACACCCAAATCAGTTGAAGAAGTAGCAGTTTTAGTTTCATCAATCCAGTGCAAGAGCTCAGACACAGAACGATTGTAAAGTTGCTCTGCACAAGCTTCAGCAAGCTTATTGCCTACAAAATAAGTACCGTACATAAGACAAACATGTACAAACTACCATATAAAGCGTGTGTAATAAACCACACCTCTTTCCCTGCAGTCTACTAGCAATTTCTGCCACTGCTCTTTAACTTTAGCAGCATCAGCTTGAATATCTTCACTAGCATAATGTTTAGCCTCAACCAGGGTCTTTGCATCTTGGAAGCAGAGGTCAACACGTTCTTCACTGGCAAGTATTTCCTCTTCAAATACTTTGTGACGTTGCAACTTTCCACGAATGTTTGTAGGATCCTAGAAAACAAAGAACGGATGACAAACATTCCAAACTTAATTTCTTAAGTCATACTTTGTAAGATTCATCATTAGCAGTCTTGCTTTTTTCATCCATCCATGAACACAAATTCTGCACATCACGTTGGTACAGCCGAAGTTTATTGGCATCACTCAGTGATACTGTTCGATCTTGAATGTTTTGCTTTAACAATTCATGTCTCTTCAGCAACTAAACAGAAAATAAAATGTAAGATTTGCAACAGACATAGTGGGCATTTAGAAATAAGAGAATAAAACATGCAACCAACTTTATCTCTGCGGGTACCAATATCTTCAGATGCATAATGGCCTCTTCCAATCAGCTTAGTGGCAACTTCATCCACCGAATTAATCTTTTCCTCTTGAGCAGCAGCAGATTTGCTAAAATCTTCATGTTTTCTTATCAGAGTTTGTACGGAATCCAAGGAGTCTCCAAGATCATCCTGGGCGATTAAAACCTCCTATATAAAATAAAAGATTTAAAGCACATAACCTTTGAATATATTGAAATACAATGTCCAAGAAAATTAAATAAAAGCATGCAGTAAACACAGGTATACAATTGTCAACAAGTCCAACCAAAAACACAATTCCTGCAGATAGTTGAATAAATAAACCAACTCATGTGAAGAGAAAAAGTAGTCTTCTTTCCACATCCCAAACACAAAACAGTTGAACCACATGCAACCTATTAGGCTAATAGGCTAATAGTATTAGCACAGTCAATCACCTGCGATGTAAGCCAGGATTCAGCTTGGTCTGCATCTCTGTTGTACAAAGCCAAATGAAGACACTGGTCATACAAAGCCTGTCTTTCTTCCCAAGTTTTAATCAGTTGATCATGACGATCTGCTAGTTCTTGCAATTTCTCTGGAATCACACCAGGACCCTGGGATGTTTTTGTTTCAACACTGCAAGAAAAAAACATTATTTTTAGAAATAATTTCTTAGTTTTTAAGTACCAGCCACCCAGTTTTCTTTCAAATAAAATCAATCAGGTTTTTACATTTGAGAACTAGTCCGCAGTGCTAGTATTTAAAATTTCATTCTAATTGATACTGCGGCTGTTGTAAAAGACAAACAATTCGAATAGTACTTGAATATACTAGATTGGAAATTTCTTCCCATTGGGAGAAAAACAACAGCGACAAGCAGTGGAGTACACACCAAATTGAATAGTAGTGAAACAAAACTAATCATGTATTCACAATCGACCAGAATTAAAATTATAGGGTTCAACTTCTGGTAGAGATATGTCTCACGTTTAAATTTGAATTTTATGATTTATATGAGTTGATTATAATGATAATTATCACCTACCCTTTTTCTACTTTCTCTTCATCACTGGAAGTTGCACTTGAACTTGATGACGAAGATGATGTTGAAGATTTCCTCGATGTTAAAATCACTTCAACGATCACCGTTGTAGCAGCCGGATGATCTTCATCCACCAATTTATTTCCAAAGTCATTTGCATGACTAAAGCTACTCTCCTGTGCAGCAATTTTACCCTGGGGCAAAAACACAAATGTATAGCTTGAGAATGTTTACTTAACCATAAAACTTACCCTGTGTTCTTGGTGTTTGTCCACTAGTGCCTCAGCTCCACTGACATCAGTTGCAAGTTCGTCCACTAAAATTCGTGATTCAATTTCATCACACCACAGCAAGAGTTCCTTGCATTCAGCTAAAAACTTCTGCAAAGTGTAAATGTGTATGGTAAGCGAATCTTAAAACACAGAAAAACTTAGAGCCAAATTGAAATAACCACCAGGAGGGGGATACCCAGAAATTTGAAGGAAGGTCAATACTTTAACTAGTGGTCTTCAACCTTTTGTCTTAAATCATCCCGTCCTAAAAATACTAGTTATGGCATACTTGTAAATCATAACTTTCTTGCAGGCGTTGCTTTCTCTCTTTAGCCATAGACTTTACACGCTCCCAGTTGTCGGTCATATCCTTGTGTTGCGGCAAAACAGACACACCTTCATGATCATTCTCAATTCGTTTAGCCTCATTAGAAAGTTCAACCACCTTCGCAACATCAAAAACAGAAATAAACACAGGGCAATAATTGAGATGTACATGAACATTGGCTTCCTGCTTAATATATATATATATATATTATGAAACAAACAAAAACCTAAAATTTACTTTTTCTTCTAATGCTGCCAAATCCCGTTCAATACTTTCATGATTTCTCTGAAGTGCTTGAACTGAAGCAACATCACTACCAACATCATCAGAATGAAGCATTAATTCTTTATCTTTCATCCATGAAATAGTTTCATCCACATCCCTGTTAAGGACACAATGGGTCATCATTTGCACGGAATCCCACCAACATCCCATCTATTTTATTAATTACCGGTTAAATTTATGTATTTCAATGGCTGTTTTCAACATGTTGTTGCGATTCTCAGATTGGTTGTTCAGATGTTCCCATGCTTTATTTGTTTCATCCCGCTTTTCTTTGATGTTTTCAGACTCTGGATGTTTCTCAATTTCAACCTACAAGATGCAGAAGATATGTTTGCTGATAACATTGTTTGATAGAGTTGTTTGGTCATGTTTGTTAATCAAAATACCATCTTTTCAGCCTCTTCATTTATGTCTTTTATCCGATCTCCAAAACCATGAAGCTCACTCAAAAACTCATCAAATTTTCCATGCAGCATATTGACATGATCAATGTCATTTCCAGTATCAGTCGAAGACACAATCATTTCCTAGTGAGTGTAAAAAAATGTCAATGCTGCAAAGATGAAGACAGGTGATCAAGTTGAAATTTTAAACAGTAAATAAAAAAGGTTGCTAGCCTGTCCGAAGTTTCGGTTCAAAATTTCCCCACTCTTTATAAGAGAATACGCATTATGTGCCCTCGTCTGTGGTGCAATAATATATATATAAGTATTAAGTGCTTTACCTTGTCTTTAATCCAGTACAATGTTTCATCACACTTTCTGGAAAAAGCTACCCAAGATTTGGTTTGTCGAAGTTTCACTCCTCGCTGTTCCAATGCTTTTAGTAGCTGATCCCACAAGTCATGCAGCTCAGCGATGCGAGTCTGTTTGCAAATATAAAACCCAAAACGTAAGGGATAAGTTGCGATTAAATGTCATGTCCATGGTTTAGGCATAATATAGACATGGTGTTTGGGTCTAAAATGAAAAATGTTACAACAACTACACCTGTATCTCATCCTTTGAGAATGGTATTTTTGCAATTATTTGTCCACCTTCATCATCCAGTTTCGATAAAGAAGCTGCATTTGCATTAACTTCAGCTTCAAGGGCACTGTGCTTTTGCATTCTGGCCTACAGACAATCGAAAAAACGTAATTATAATGTTAATGTTTTTTTCATTGAAAATGTTGGCTGGACAAACATTTTAATTTTACCTCCAAATTTGTAGCGTCTATCCAATTTTCATCACTGGCGGCTTGGGTTCTATCCACAATCCATTTTTCAAGTTCATTAGCATCTCGTAAAAACTGACGAAATCTGAGAGCATTTTGTAACTCCAGACGTCTCGAAACCAATACATCTTTAAATGCCTAAAATTCAAACAAAATAAGTAGCACTAAAACATGATAAGTCTAGGATTCTCTAAACTTATGCATTATTTCAAACTACTGAATAAATGGGGTCTCTTTTTGGTAATTTAAAAAGCAACACCCAATTTTTAAAAATATTGGTAAATGCTCTGAACCATTGTCTTTAGTTTTTTATGTGCATTACACCTTTTACCAGTGGTGGGATTCAGTAGGTTTGCACGGGTTCTATAGAACCGTCTCATGAAATTTTATGAGATTAGCGAACTGGCTAACATTGCTGGTTACTCACAATGGACTTTTTGTACCAGAACCGACTGAAAAATATGACTTTTGTGATAGAGGCTGACAAAAAATTTGAACCCCACCACTGCTCTTTACATAATGTATTCTTATACCGTGTACTGTGAAAGTATTTGCTCCCTTCTAGCCTTGATGTCATCAGCAGTTTCCAAAGGAATATTGTGATTAGCTGAAAGTTCAGAAGCCATTTTCACCTATCTTTAAATGCTTAGCAATAGCACAAAATATGAAGCACCTTCAGTATAATTAGAATGTGGTGATCTTGTGATTACATTTTTTTGGTTTGAATAAAGAAGCGTAAGCATTGCATTGATTGCACATAACAATACAGTTTCCATAAATTGCATATGTAATTTGCTTAAATTGCATGTTTTAGAGTAGCCCCCAACCCAGGGGTCTCAAACTCAAACTACTTTGGGGGGCGGGGGCCAAAAACAAACTTAGCGTGGGCCGCACTATCGATATAGACTTTTTTTTGCAAGATTAAAAATGAAAATGCTCGTTTATGCCATTAGCTACATAAAAAACAATATTGTAGTAGCCAAAATAACAAACAGATATACAGTGTAGCAAAGTGAATAAGTCAACCAACTGTGCTATAAGTCAACCAACTGTGCCTACAATGACGCAACAATCACATAACTATATGCACGTTGCATATATCACCAATAGACAATGATTGTATCATGTAAATTTCACTTGTCTGACAGGGTATTCCGCTTAAGTAAAACACATAACTTCTAAAAGTTACTTCGCGGGCCGCAGAAAAACTCTTTGAGGGCCGCATGCGGCCCGCGTGTGTTTGAGACCCCTGCCCTAACCCCTGAAATAGGTGGCTCAAATGAAACAAATTGCAATCAGACCCAAGACAGCAAAATTCGTTTGCAAACCTGCTGCTGCTACATCCCGACCCAAACAGGCTCCTAAAATATGCAACCTGCACAATATATAACTGCGTGAAGAATGGAAGGTACTACTTCATACCATGCCATTCTAAAATGTGAAATCAATACAATGGGAATTGTCAGGTATAGGTTTTATGCTAATTGCTAGCACAAAGGTCCATCCCAAATATACTGGATCGCTTGGTCCACCTTTATTTCGCTTGGTGCAACTTTTTTTGTTTGGTGCACCTGTGACCTGTATATATAATGATATAAATGAGCATGAAGCGATGTTATGATGTTTTAAGTCATATAGATGTGCACAAAGCGATATTTAGGTGCACCAAACGGTGATAATAATGTGCCAAGTGATTATGTACATTTTAGATGCACCCCTAACCCTAACACAATGACTAAATCTGTTATTTTCATGACATAATACGTTAACATTGCTAGCCCTAGTTCGCTACTTTTGCTTAGAATGCGTATTTTTGAGAAGACTGTCTCAAATGGTAGCCTATGCGCTTGCCGCTTGCATTGCATCCAACGTTTAACTTCCAGGGCAATAAACAGCAGCAGCAGCAGTTTGTAGCGGTCGATAATAATAATCGATCGATTGGATGTTAATACAGTCAGACGCCTAACACCTGCAAGCCAAATCGCATTCGCATCGTTACGGCACCACCCCAAATCCGACTTGATTTAGTTGATGCCTTGGGCGTGGTGCCTGTATCTGCAGCAGATAGCAGATAATCTGCTACGTGGGCCAAGGTCAGCAAAAGCGGTGCCGGTGCGGACAATACCAATTTACGGAAAACGGAAAAGACGGAAACGAAAGAAACGACATTCTAATTTACGGGAATAGGAAATGACGGAAATAATTCAAATCTAATTTACGGAAATAGGAAATAGTTTCAAAATGACGGAAATCGACACTCAACATTCTCTGTGCATTTCTTATGACGGAAATCGACAGAGATCATTCTCTATGTCAGGGATGGCGAACCATTGACCCGCGGGTCACAAAGTGACCCACCACGTGAATTCCAGTGACCCACTTGTAGTTTCAAAAATTTATACTGATTACTATAGGTAGGGTTACCAGATTTCCAAGATTAAAAACCAACGCAACAGTTAACTTTGAGTCAATTGTGAGGTTAACTTTGAGTCAATTGTGAAATTGTTGAGTCAATTGTGAGGCAACATATGTGTTTATTTAAACGTAGAACTTAAAACGATTTGTTGTACCTTTGTTGACGCTGTTCGGTTCCACACATTCATGCGAATCTTTGTTTACACACATGAATTTCATAAAATCAAGTGCCACGAATCGTCTCAGCTCAGATATGACTGCTGCGTGTATTAAACTGAAAACTACCTAGGATTACAAGACTTGCAGAAAAGATGCAGCAACAAGCATCTTGACATTGTCATGTAAAAAAATATGTGACCCACTTTGTTTTCTTTCCGAATTTTGATATCATGTTTGACCCATTCAACTAACAAGGTTGGCCATCCCTGCTCTATGTGCTTCTTATGACGGAAATCGACACTCAACATTCTCTATGTGTTTCTTATGACGGAAATCGACACTCAACATTCTCTATGTGTTTCTTATGACGGAAATCGACACTCAACATTCTCTATGCATTTCTTGTTACGGAAATCGACAGAGATCATTCTGCATGTATTTCTTATGACGAAAACCGACACTCCACATTCTCTATGTGTTTTTTACGACGGAAATCGACACTCCACATTCTCCATGTGTTTCTTATGACGGAAATCGACAGAGATCATTCTCTATGTGTTTCTTATGACGGAAATCGACAGAGATCATTCTCTATGTGTTTCTTATGACGGAAATCGACAGAGATTATTCTCTATGTGTTTCTTATGACAGAAATCGACAGAGATCATTCTCTATGCATTTCTTATGACGGAAATCGACAGAGATCATTCTCTATGTGTTTCTTATGACGGAAATCGACAGAGATCATTCTCTATACATTTCTTATGACGGAAATCGATAGAGATCATTCTGCATGTATTTCTTATGACGGAAATTGACACTTAACATTCTCTATGCATTTCTTACGACGGAAATCGACAGAGATCATTCTCTATGTGTTTCTTATGACGGAAATCGACAGAGATCATTCTGTATGTGTTTCTTATGACGGAAATCGACACTTAACATTCTCTATGTGTTTCTGATGACGGAAATCGACAGAGATCATTCTGCATGTATTTCTTATGACGGAAATTGACAGAGATCATTCTCTATGCATTTCTTATGACGGAAATCGACAGAGATCAATCTTTATACATTTCTTATGACGGAAATCGACAGAGATCATTCTCTATGCATTTCTTATGACG
This sequence comes from Phallusia mammillata, assembly GCF_965637545.1. Classification (NCBI taxonomy): domain Eukaryota; kingdom Metazoa; phylum Chordata; class Ascidiacea; order Phlebobranchia; family Ascidiidae; genus Phallusia; species Phallusia mammillata. Next base: position 18,897,896 of record NC_137253.1, read on the forward strand.
GAAATCGACAGAGATCATTCTCTATACATTTCTTATGACGGAAATCGACAGAGATCATTCTCTATGTGTTTCTTATGACGGAAATTGACACTCAACATTCTCTGTGTGTTTTTTTACGACGGAAATCGACACTCAACATTCTCCATGTGTTTCTTATGACGGAAATCGACAGGGATCATTCTCTATGCATTTCTTATGACGGAAATCGACAGAGATCATTCTCTATGCATTTCTTATGACGGAAATCGACAGAGATCATTCTCTATGTGTTTCTTATGACGGAAATTGACACTCAACATTCTCTATGTGTTTCTTACGACGGAAATCGACAGAGATCATTCTCTATGTGTTTATGACGGAAATCGACAGAGATCATTCTCTATGTGTTTCTTATGACGGAAATCGACAGAGATCATTCTCTATACATTTCTTACAACGGAAATCGACAGAGATCATTCTCTATACATTTCTTATGACGGAAATCGACACTTAACATTCTCTATGTGTTTATGACGGAAATCGACAGAGATCATTCTCTATGTGTTTCTTATGACGGAAATCGACAGAGATCATTCTATATACATTTCTTATGACGGAAATCGACAGAGATCATTCTCTATACATTTCTTATGACGGAAATCGACACTTAACATTCTCTATGTGTTTATGACGGAAATCGACAGAGATCATTTTCTATGTGTTTCTTATGACGGAAATCGACAGAGATCATTCTCTATACATTTCTTATGACGGAAATCGACAGAGATCATTCTCTATGTGTTTCTTATGACGGAAATTGACACTCAACATTCTCTATGTGTTTCTTACGACGGAAATCGACAGGGATCATTCTGCATGTATTTCTTATGACGGAAATCGACACTCAACATTCTCCATGTGTTTCTGATGACGGAAATCGGCACAAAACAAATTATGAACGAAATATTCTTTAATTTTTGAAAAAAAAGATTTACGAATTGTAAAAGTACACTGAAAGTGGAAGCAATAGTTTGAATATATACAAAATATTTTTAATTAGGCTTTTTTGTGCATGAAAAGTATGTTCCCGAAAATGCAACTTTTCCAGGCAAGCAAGATTTATGGAACCCCCTTCGGCAAGTCACACACAAAATTTGTTGATCTTCGGTTTTGTTGCCGCCACAATCTTCGGCCTCACAAACAGACCATCGGTTTGACGTAGAGATATCGCCAATTACCTCATTGTAAGAACAATCTTGGATGGCAATTTTTGAAGAAAAATCATCTTGACTTCTCCAAATTGTCCCTAATCTTTTTTTTTGCTTCATCCAAGATGACTCTGGGTTGTCGTTCGGTGGTTGTGGGTGGGGTTTTTAGTATGAGTTGTTTTATCCATTTTCTGGTATTTTCTGAAGTAATTTGGGCAGGTATTGGCAGTTTATTTATAATGCAGTAGCAGTTTATAATCACATGTACGCCACAATCGAATGAATTTGATTGCAGTGGGACATCGGTGCATCGCAAGAAACGGCAATCATCAATTCCGGTTCTCTGTCGATTTCCGTCATAAGAAACACATAGAGAATAATCTCTGTCGATTTCCGTCACAAGAAACACATAGAGAATGATCTCTGTCGATTTCCGTCATAAGAAACACATAGAGAATAATCTCTGTCGATTTCCGTCATAAGAAACACATAGAGAATGATCTCTGTCGATTTTCGTCATAAGAAACACATAGAGATTGACCTCTGTCGGTTTCCGTCATAAGAAACACATAGAGATTGACCTCTGTCGATTTCCGTCAAAAGAAACACATAGAGAATGATCTCTGTCGATTTCCGTCAAAAGAATCACATAGAGAATGATCTCTGTCGATTTCCGTCATAAGAAACACATAGAGATTGACCTCTGTCGATTTCCGTCATAAGAAACACATAGAGAATGATCTCTGTCGATTTCCGTCATAAGAAACACATAGAGAATAATCTCTGTCGATTTCCGTCACAAGAAACACATAGAGAATGATCTCTGTCGATTTCCGTCATAAGAAATGTATAGAGATTGATCTCTGTCGATTTTCGTCATAAGAAACACATAGAGAATAATCTCTGTCGATTTCCGTCATAAGAAACACATAGAGAATGATCTCTGTCGATTTCCGTCATAAGAAATGTTTAAAGATTGATCTCTGTCGATTTTCGTCATAAGAAACACATAGAGATTGACCTCTGTCGGTTTCCGTCATAAGAAACACATAGAGAATGATCTCTGTCGATTTCCGTCAAAAGAATCACATAGAGAATAATCTCTGTCGATTTCCGTCATAAGAAACACATAGAGATTGACCTCTGTCGATTTCCGTCATAAGAAACACATAGAGAATGATCTCTGTCGATTTCCGTCATAAGAAACACATAGAGAATGATCTCTGTCGATTTCCGTCATAAGAAACACATAGAGAATGATCTCTGTCGATTTCCGTCATAAGAAATGCATAGAGAATGATCTCTGTCGATTTCCGTCATAAGAAACACATAGAGAATAATCTCTGTCGATTTCCGTCATAAGAAACACATAGAGAATGTTAAGTGTGGATTTCCGTCATAAGAAATGCATAGAGAATGATCTCTGTCGATTTCCGCCATAAGAAATGCATAGAGAATGATCTCTGTCGATTTCCGTCATAAGAAACACATAGAGATTGACCTCTGTCGATTTCCGTCATAAGAAACACATAGAGATTGACCTCTGTCGATTTCCGTCATAAGAAATACATAGAGAATGATCTCTGCCGATTTCCGTCGTAAGAAACACATAGAGAATGATTTCTGTCGATTTCCGTCATAAGAAATGCATAAAGAATGATCTCTGTCGATTTCCGCATAGAGCATGGGGTTCCCAACCTTTTTTGTTGCTCGTACCCCTTTGTCACGTCAGGGCATTCTTCGTACCCCCAAAAAAATGTGATGGAATTTTTCAGATATATATTGCTAAATTGAATTGCTTTCGCAATATATCTCAATTAAACGTTAAACCGGTATTTCACACAAAATTCACAAAAATAAATTAACCGTTAGTAGAAGATTTACAGCAAGACTACATTGAATGCGTCCTTTATCTGTGCAGTTTCTTCCTAACTTTGTTGTTTATTGCTGGCAGCAAGTAAAAAGCATTGTTATGAGAAAATGAGGCTTCTTACTGAATAACAAACAATTATTTGTAGATAATCGTTATTTTAAAGCAAAGACCGTAATCGCACAATATCATTTACAATACCAAAATAAAACTATACTGTGAAATCTGTTTAAAAAGCTGCCGTGTGGCCCAATGATCTTCGTACCCCTTGATGTTCAATCTCGTACCCCCAAGGGGTATCTCGTACCCCCGGTTGGGAACCCCTGACATAGAGAATGATCTCTGTCGATTTCCGTCATAAGAAACACATAGAGAATGTTAAACGTCGATTTCCGTCATAAGAAACACATAGAGAATGATCTCTGTCGATTTCCGTCATAAAAAACGCATAGAGAATGATCTCTGTCGATTTCCGTCATAAGAAATGCATAGAGAATGATCTCTGTCGATTTCCGTCATAAGAAACACATAGAGAATGATCTCTGTCGATTTCCGTCATAAGAAACACATAGAGAATGATCTCTGTCGATTTCCGTCATAAGAAACACATAGAGAATGATCTCTGTCGATTTCCGTCATAAGAAACACATAGAGAATGATCTCTGTCGATTTCCGTCATAAGAAATACATAGAGAATGATCTCTGTCGATTTCCGTCATAAGAAACACACAGAGAATGATTTCTGTCGATTTCCGTCATAAGAAATGCATAAAGAATGATCTCTGTCGATTTCCGTCGTAAGAAACACATAGAGAATGATTTCTGTCGATTTCCGTCATAAGAAATGCATAAAGAATGATCTCTGTCGATTTCCGCATAGAGCATGGGGTTCCCAACCTTTTTTGTTGCTCGTACCCCTTTGTCACGTCAGGGCATTCTTCGTACCCCCAAAAAAATGTGATGGAATTTTTCAGATATATATTGCTAAATTGAATTGCTTTCGCAATATATCTCAATTAAACGTTAAACCGGTATTTCACACAAAATTCACAAAAATAAATTAACCGTTAGTAGAAGATTTACAGCAAGACTACATTGAATGCGTCCTTTATCTGTGCAGTTTCTTCCTAACTTTGTTGTTTATTGCTGGCAGCAAGTAAAAAGCATTGTTATGAGAAAATGAGGCTTCTTACTAAATAACAAACAATTATTTGTAGATAATCGTTATTTTAAAGCAAAGACCGTAATCGCACAATATCATTTACAATACCAAAATAAAACTGTACTGTGAAATCTGTTTAAAAAGCTGCCGTGTGGCCCAACGATCTTCGTACCCCTTGATGTTCAATCTCGTACCCCCAAGGGGTATCTCGTACCCCCGGTTGGGAACCCCTGACATAGAGAATGATCTCTGTCGATTTTCGTCATAAGAAACACATAGAGAATGTTAAGCGTCGATTTCCGTCATAAGAAACACATAGAGAATGATCTCTGTCGATTTCCGTCATAAAAAACGCATAGAGAATGATCTCTGTCGATTTCCGTCATAAGAAATGCATAGAGAATGATCTCTGTCGATTTCCGTCATAAGAAACAGTTGGACCAGTGGCGCCTTGTAGCGCTGTGGATATGTTGTATTTTTTTAAACAAAAAAATTATTAACTAACAGTAAAAACAAGATTTTCGTTTAAAAATACCTTCAAATCACACGGTTAAAAAAATCCCAAGTCACCATCCTCCCAGAAGAGGAATGGGAGCAAGATGAACTTTACGTCTTTTAACCCCTTGTGAATCCTATCAAACTCTTTGTTAGACAACAAATTATACATCAACTAAAAGGTATTTCAAATATCTTTTGTTTGGTGTAAGTTTCATACACGAACAAAGACGTTAGAAGAGCGAAAACGCAGGAAAACTGATAAAATATCCTCCTCATTAATGATCCGACCAGAAAAATACCACCTATACATCTATTTTTATTATAAAATCATACATCATCTGAAAGGTATTAAAAATATCTTTCGTTTGATGTATGTCTCATGTACGAGCAAAGATGTTGAGATGGTGCAAGAGTGGGATCAATTCTCAAAAGTCTTCCTCATCACCAGTTTATCCTCCAAAACACCACTCAAACTCCTACTTTTATTAACAAACCATACATCATCTGAAAGGTATTTAAAATATCTTTCGTTTGATGTAAGTCTTATGTACGAGCAAAGATGTTAAGATGGTGCAAGAGTGGGATCAATTCTCAAAAGTCTTCCTCATCACCAGTTTATCCTCCAAAACACCACTCAAACTCCTACTTTTATTAACAAACTATACATCATCTGAAAGGTATTTAAAATATCTAAATTTTAGAAATTTTATTTTTATTGCGTTCATTTGGCGAGCATCAAAGTTGCAGTGAAAATACACTCCTGCAACTGCAGTGTCGGGCGCAGGGAACGTAGCCTAGGCCAGTGTTTTTCAACGTTTTTTGAGACGCGGAACACTTTATGCAATGATTTTAAAAGTCATTGCTTTATGTATTAAAATAATCTTGCAAAACACCAACGCAATTGCAATCTTAGTATTACACAACGAGTATAATTATTACACAAAAATAAATGAAGCAAATCGCAACAGGACATTAAAACTGCTGAAAGTGGATTATTTCCTTCTTAAAAAAAATAGCTATATACACCCATTGTGAATAAACTAAGGATTTCTGCCGCTGTTCCATGGACTAGTCCAGAGATGGCGAACCACTGACGAAGTGACCCACTTGTAGTTTTTAAAAATTTATACTGATTTCTATAGGTAAGGTTACCAGATTTCCGAGATTAAAAAGCAACACAACAGTTAACTTTAAGTTTTAAGCCCTTTGCCAGATTGCCTATTGTCTTAAAATATAGATTGAGTCAATTGTGAGGCAACAGATATGTTTATTTAAACATATAACTTGAAACTATTTGTTGTAACTTTGTTGACGCTGTTCGGTTCCACATATCTTTGTTTTCACACATGAATTTCATAACATCGGGTGCCAGGAATGGTCTCAGCTCAGATATGACTGCTGCAGGGTGCATCTAAAATATACAGGATCACTTGGTTCACTTGGATCGCTTGGATCGCTTGGATCGCTTGGATCGCTTGGATCACTTGGATCGCTTGGTGCATTATTCACACAGCTTGGAGCACCTTTATTTCACTTGGTGCACCTTTATATCACTTAGTGCATCTTAACATACTTTTGACCACATTTATATCGCTTGGTTCACCCTTCTATCGCTCGGTGTACCTTTATTCCACTTGGTGCACCTTTATATCGCTCGGTGCACAATTTTGTAGCTCGGTGATCATTTACATCGCTCGGTAGATGTGTAGATGTGTCTTTATACTGTCTTTATAACTAGATGTGTCTTTATACCGCTTGGTGCACCCTTACATCGCTTGATGCATCTTTATGTCGCTTGGTGCAGCTTTATACAACTAGGTGCACTGGTGCACCTTAACGTCGCTTGGTGCACCTCTATATCGCTTGGTGCATCTTAATATCGCTTGGTGCACAATTTTGTTAATTAGAGCACAATCGCTTGATGCACATTTGTATCGCGTGATGTACCTTTGTGCAACGTGGTGCGCGTTTATACCACTTCTTCGTATCGCTCGGTACACCTTTATATCGAAATAAACAATCACATTCACATGGATCGCTAGCTATCTTTTTCGTCCAGTACGATTTGCATTTTACTGCAGCACCATTTATATGAACGAATTTTTTGTTTGATAAATAAACCCCCATGTATTTACGATAAGCTGATGCAAAGTAGTATAACGAAATAAAAAACGAAAATCACACAAACACATCTGGAAGAACACATATGGTTATATGCTAGCATTTGAACGCAAACGCACGTGGTTCAGGTCGAAATAGAAACAATAACCTAACTTTAGATTTTGCAATTAAATGCATAGAATACAAATTAAGGTTTCTTGTCATATTGTCCAGTGGGGGTTTCCACAAAAAGGTACAAATATTAGATCATAATTTATTTCAAAACGATACAAAGGTTATTCAAGTAGTATTTTGGTGTAACAAGCGACATAAGGATATAACAAGCTATATAAAGTGGTTTAAAGGTGCACTAAGCGATGCAAGGGTACACCAAGCGATATGAAGGTGCACAAAAAAAACGATATAAAGGCACACCTAGTTGAATAACGGTGCACCAAGCGATATAAAGTTGCATCAAGTGATATAAAGGTGCACCAAGTGATGCTAAGGTGCACCAAGCGATATAAAGGCACACCTAGTTATTTAAAGGCGCATGAAGCGATATAAAGGTGTACCAAGCCAAATAAAGGCAAACCTAGTTGCATGAAGGCGCATCCAGCGATATAAAGGAGCACCAAGCGAAACAAAGGCACACCTAGTTGTATGACGGCGCATCCAGCGATATTAAGTGAAGCAAGCGATATTAAGGTGAAACAAGCGAAATAAAGGCACACCTAGTTGTATGAAGGTGTGCCAAGCGAAATAAAGGTGCACCAAGTGATATGAAGGTCCCCCAAGCCATGCTAAGGTGCACCAAGCGATATAAAGGCACACCTAGTTATATAAAGGCGCATCCAGCGATATAAAGGTGCACCAAGCGATATAAAGGAGCACCAAGCGATATAAAGGAGCACCAAGCGATATTAAGGTGCATCAAGCGATGTTAAGGTGCACCAAGCGACGTTAAGGTGCACCAAGCGATATAAAGACACACCTAGTTATATGAAGGTGCACCAAGCGATATAATGTTGCACCAAGCGGTGTTAAGGTGGAACACGCGATATAAAGGTTGCACCAAGCGATCCAAGTAAACCAAGCGTTCCAAGCGATCCAAGCGATCCAAGTGATCCAAGCGAACCTGTATATTTTAGATGCACCGACTGCTGCATGTATTAAACTGAAAACTACCTAGGATTGCAACTTGCAAGACTTGCAGAGAAGATGCAGCAAAAAGCTTCTCATTGACACTGACATGTAATAAAATATGTGACCCACTTCGTTTTATTTCCGAATTTTGATCTCATGTTTGACCCATTCAACTAAAAAAGTTCGCCACCGCTGGACTATAGTCCAACTACTGAATTTCTTGCGGAACACCTGACGATCTTTCACGGAGCACTGGTGTTCCGCGGAGCACCGGTTGAAAACCACTGGCCTAGGTTATACTTCGACGAATAGCCTACACTAAATCCGTAAAAATGATTTCGTAGTGTTGGCGAAGCAAGGCTACGTTTTTATGTATTTCGTTTTATTATGTCCCTTTTTGATAATTGAAGTTTTGTGTTAATTTTGCGACAAATGAAAGTCGAATGCGGCATGATACTGGTCAAAAACTTCGTTTTTGGTCGACAACGCCAACGGGGCAGATGTGGTCCGCGGGCCGTCAAATTTCCCAGGTCTGTTAGGTTTTCCTAATCACAATGCAGAAATTCAGACGTTAACTTGGTCAAGCAACAGGGCCTTTCCCAGTCGACAACTACAAAAGTCAGGCATTTCACAATCGACAATAACGAAAGTCAGGCCTTTTCTGTTCGACTATTACAAAATCATGCTCTTTTAAAACACAATTACCAAAGTCAGGAATTCTGCTTTCCGATAACCCATCACCTGCAATCCATAGTCTTTAAGTCCTAAAAAAGTTTGTGAAGCACTTTTTTGGGGGGCTTCTCTAAAATACTTATAAAACGTATGAAACCTTTGAAAATGTTGACGGTTGGGGCTTTCAGGGTCTTGGTGGGGTTAAGTAATAAAATTTAACCTCATATACCCATGGGCTTAATATTCCTATTAGTGATGTACCCGATTCGGACGAAACCCAATATTCGGCGGTTTTGCCGAATAAATTCGGCCGAATCAACCGAATCATTTATGACGTCACGCGAAGTCGTAACCCTAAGCCAGGGGTGTCCAACTCGAACACACCGCCGTGCCAATTTTGGTTTCAAAATATACTCGCGTGCCAGCCTTTGGTACGTTTTCCAAACCATGTCTCAAACGTCTTAACGGCACGGGCTCAATCTGAATATTTGGCCAATATGTAGAACCCTACTAAACGGTTAGAAAAAAATGGGGCACTGGAGTACTTTGTGTGCGTCAAAAACTTATCTTTGTTCAAGTTACGTCGGTTTAAAATGTTTTTCCAACTAAACACAAATGCGTTTGTAGTCACGTAATTAATTGAACAGACATCGGTTGAAACGCAACAATTACAATTGTTTCGAAATAAACGGGCATTTTATTGCGACATAAACATGGCACGTTCACTAACGTTTTAGTATTATGTGGCGCAATAACTTTCTGAAATAAAAATAATTATAATTTTTTTGTTAACAAATTCCATGCCAACATTAAACAATGCAAGGGGTTTATAGCCGCTTTTAGATGTTGTTATGTACGTTTGCATTACCGATTCCTAAGCCGTGTTAAATGTCCGTTTGCCAAGCACTGCAACGGCCCAAACTTGATCCAAGATGACCTAAGTTTCGGTCAGCTATATTCAGCTATATTTGAAACGTGAATTGGTTTTACTTTTATTTCCTGCGTAACAAGTTCTTTAAAAACTAAATCGTTGTTAAAATGATTCGGCTAATCGTCCTTTCGGTATGTGCATACGTTATTGGACGCACAGCAAACACCCCAACCACAAAAAGAAATGTATCAAGTGACTATTTACAATATAATGTGACCGAAACTCCAGGCTAAAACACAGAAGGTAATCGGCGCTATTGATCAAAAGTCGCACCCCTGGCATTTTTTTGAAGCTCTACGCCTATGGCAAGGAGGCTTTAAATTTTGTCAAAAACGAACAATTTAATCTTTACAGAGATTAGAATAAAGGCCAAGAAGAATCAATAGAAACAAATTTAATTGCGTGACAAATGTTTACTACCTGATATGAAAACTTAAGTTTATTTAACAGGCAAACAGTTCAGAATGGTTTTGTTTCGTTCTTATTTTAGTTCTGTGGTGTTTAACATTGCTTCAAGCATGATTGCCAACCCTAAAATGAATTACTGATTTTTGTCTGTAGTGGGAAAAACGATAATGTGTTAAATCCACTGATCTCTAAAGTTTATAGACCATAAACCAGAGATCAGTGGTTGAATCAGAGCCACTATATTGACGTGCCTGGTCACTATCGCCTTTTTCTTTTTTTCCCTTTGTTTCTTTCTTTCTCCTAAAAGCGCCGCTCTTTTTCGACCCGTCTGCCGCTTCACGCTTGAGTTGTGTTACAAAGAGAGGTGGTTCTGTACAATGTAGCCTGCAAGACGTTGCGAATTTTAGTTGGATGTAAGCAGGAAAAGTGTAATATTCCTCATTCCGATGGCGAGTTACATTGACTATAACATGTGATCAAACTAAAATAGGTGTGGCAGCTACAATTGAAGTGCTTTTGCATGAACAGCAGGTCTGCGATTACCGTACATTTGAGGAAGTGTACTTAGGAATGTTTTTTACAAACACATCAATAACGTCTTTTTCCGTAGGTCAATACAGTGGCTCTGGTTCATGGGCGTCCTCCCCCCCCCCCCCCCCCCCCCAGTTTACTGGAACGTAAACTGAAGACGTCGTGGGTCTCCACCCCGTTAAACGCACCGAATACAAGCTATAACTGTAACAGAACAGGATGAGGTTTTACAACAGATTAAATGAATCGAACAATATTACTCAACAATAGCTCGGTAACAAGCATATTAACACGTCATTGATGGATGTGTCAAAAAGCCATTATTTGATACCTTCACTGTATCTGTTGTTACATCTGATAAGGTTCGTGTATGTAAATCCTACTTCCGTTAAAAATCGTTTGCCAACCTACCACATATTTCAGTAATAGTTAATATTGTGTTTATTGCACTACTTTGCTACATTGGGATTGGCAAGAAAGAGTATCACTGTCAGATGATTTTTGTTCGGAAATACCGTTTATCGAACGGCGATGTGACGATAGTTTGCCCTCCCCTGTATTTTTTCCTGCGGACGCCCATGCTCTGGTTAAATTAAACAACACAATGATTGACGCGATTTTCGTTGGTAGGCTACTAAGCAGAAAAGACACGTTTAACGCTTTAAATGTGTGTTCGTAAAAGATTCAGTTTCGGCCGAATCGCAACAAATTATTCGGCCGAAACAGAATCTTTGCAAAAGTGGGCAATTCGGCCGAATAAATTCGGCAAACCGAATGTTCGTACATCTCTAATTCCTTTAGCCTTCGACTACGTGTTGAGGATGGTACTAAATACCGTATGGTACGACTTGTTAACGCTTGTAAGAATATTAAGCCTATAATAAGCCAAAGGGAAAGGGTATCTGCGATTAAATTATGCATTTCGCCCAAATAGAAAGAAAAAAAGTACTATAACGAGTGAGCGTCGCGGATGAATGCGTAACGCAAACCCGTTGTTGTGATTCTTGTGAAGTGAGTTCTTGACTCTCGTTCTTGTTTATTAACACTGTTTTTTTACACATAGGCGGCGGAGTAGTTTTAAGTTTGAGCTGGTCATGTTAGAAAAGTTATGAAAGGTAGTAGTGAAAATATATAAAATATCAATATGCATGATGCTTATTCAGCAATACCAGTGTTGGAAAAGTTGCCACTCAACATTCAATGTATAGCATGCTATGGTGAGTGAGCATTTATTGCTATTTAGGGTAAAAACGCTGAAAGAAAAGCGGGACGTCGCCGAAACCGCTGAATATCGGGTTAAATTGCTGACGGGTAGCGGTCACGTCTAAAACTGCGGGCCCGCTTGGATCACTTGGCCCACTTGGCCCGCCTCATGCAATTGGAAAACTTCGGGCCCGCTTCTTGCAGGTATAAAAACTGTAGCCCCACTATATATCCAGTGCTTGGCCCGCCTCTCGTATCGAAAAACCGCGGGCCCACTATATCCTGTGCTTGTCGCGTTTATCGCAAGGAAAAACTGTGGGCCCACTACATCCATTGCTTGCCGTTCAGATCTTGTCGAAATCAAAATTTAATGACATGTGACAGGCGTGCCCACGGCTTTATCAAGCCGGCCCGCAGTTTTTATACTTGCATGAGGCGGGCCAAGAGGGTCAAGTGCTGGGCCAAGTGGGCCCGCAGTTTTAGATGTGACCCGACGGTTAGTGCTATTAAGGTTGGGTTGAGGTTTTATAATAGTATATGATTAAAAAAATGTCCCTGCCTAAAACTTATTCAGATGTTTTCTGACATTGAGAAAAAATACTTTGGCGGGAAGTTTTCCTCAGCCGCTGAATGTTTCCCTCGGTTGCGGAATGTATCCGGCGGAATTTTGTTTAATGATTTTTCATTATAAAACCTTATCCCAACCCTAATAGTACTAACCGTCAGCAATTTAACCCGATATTCAGCGGTTTTTACGACTTCTCGCCATCTCCTGCGACGTCCCGCAATATTCAGCGTTTTAGTATCACCCGCTATTTAGATATTAGTAATCAATGTATTTTTTAAAAATATCATGTATGATAAAATGTCCTGAAAGCAGATACTGTTGCGTTGACTTGAATGCTATATCCCAGAATTTAAAATCATAAAACCCAGAAATAAAATGAAAAAATCCCAGAATTTAAAATAAAATTGTTGATCCATAGTACATTATTGTTTGCTTAGATTTTATGTTGTTTTAAAGGTGACTACAATTCAAAAAGAAATTTGAAAGTTAAAGCCAACAAAACTGATGGTGTAACTGTACTCGTTGGTACAAAAGAGGGACATCTACTAATATACAAAGTAATTGCATATTTCGGTTTGTTAGTGTGTTGTGTTGAAGTAAGTGATGTTTAACAAAATCTGTAAAAGTAAGGTTAGGTGTAAAGAATTAAAAAATACTGTAACAATTTGATTTCTAGGTTCTCAAGAATCCTTCAAACTTAAAGCATATTGAAGTTAATCTTGAACGGTCCAATCGATTCTTTTCTAAAAAACCTATTCAACAGTTGTTTGTTTCTCCCCAAGTTAACATTATAGTAAGCTTGTCCGATGGAATTGTATCAGTTTTTGACCTTACCACATATCAATTGATTACATGCATACAAAGGACAAAAGGAGCTACACTCTTTACTTCAGATTTAGAGGTAAGCATGGTACTAGACGGTGCAAAATCTATGTAAACCAGGTTATTTTGTGTAGGAACAAATCTCATCTACAGGTGATTCTGCTTTTGCATTGAAATTGTGTGTGTCTGTTAAAAGAAAATTGCAATGTTATTTCTGGAAAAATCAAGACTTTGTTGAGTTACATGTAAGTGCTGCATTAAATATACATTTTCTGATTGTGTTGGTTACAATGAAGCTACGACATTGGTATATCCAGGAGTTATTACTGTTTTGCCATACAGTTACCACACTTGTTCTCTTATATTTTTAAAGCAAAATACTTACACAAACATTTGAATTTTTAAGGGGGATGTTTCTTTACCTGATATACCAAAGACAATTTGTTGGTGCAAAGATTCTGTCTGTGTTGGATTTAAAAGAGAATATGGACTTGTCAAACTGGATGGTCGTTCTTCATTCATTGAATTGTCTCCAACTGGTAAAAAGTGTAACAAAACCACTTATTAAAAAGACAAATTTAATGTTTGACTTTATAAGAACAAATTGCTATCAATTAGATTTGTCTGTAAAACACTAGAAACAGTTTTTCCCCAAGAGGGATTTATTGACTCACTTATCAATAAAAGGCACATCAGTTTCTTAATAATAAAGTGACTAACCTTTTATTGTATTATATGTGGTGTTGGTTTGAGGGTGGTATCAAGACACAAGTTGTTGGGGTAAAAATCTGATAACTTCTGCATTATAACCCCATTATAAAGTCAAAGTCAATGTATTGGACTGCAAAAAGACAATGTGTCTGTGATATTCTTGACACCTCTTGTAATGGGGGGGAGGTTACATTTGTTACAGGAAAATTAATGGAGCCAGTTATTGGAAAGTTAGATCAACAGCAGTTGGTTCTTATGAAAGATGAAACAAGCATTTTCATTAATAGTGATGGAGACCCCACTTTCAAACATGCATTTACTTGGTCGGATAACCCACTGGGCATAGGTAGGCATGTTTGAACACAATGTTTTTATTATCATTGGTATTATATATGTATACATCACTAGCTATATGTTGAAGGATTATCTAGTACACAGGCACATTTGAACTTCTATTATAATTTAATAGCCACAATGCTTTCCAAAAAATGCAGCAGCCAGCAGTGGATTTAGGGAAAAACAATTTACTGTAATAATTTTTTGGAGTCCCCTTCCCTGATTTTTTGGCATGAAATCTTTGATGAATTGGGATGAAACTTTAACAGCTGGTGGATTTGGTTATGTAGATGTGCCAACTGAGTTTATTTGACTGTATTGTTTGATATCCACAGTATTTACCTCGCTAACCTCCACAGTGTAAAAGACTTTTATATGTTGCATAGCACCAGAAACGAAAAGTTTATTTGGTTTAACAATGTAATAAAGGCAACTGAACACATATTACTTGTGTTTGCAATGTACTTGCATAAAATGTCAGAAGCCTTAACTGTTGTCACTCAAGACACACTTACTTTTAAACTTGTAGTTGGCTCATGTCACCATAAACCAGTTCAAAGTTTTGTGCTTTTTATGTTAAAAAAGTGACAGATCAACAAACACAACACAATCATAGAAGTATATGCTTGCAAATTCTGTTGCGCCTATTATAAATCAAACTGTGGTGTGATTTACTATGATAAAAACAAAGTCACTGGGTAAAGTTTGTATGAAATCTTTCTGAGTTGCTTTGCGTCTTTGCGACCCCCTCAAACATGCTATGCGACCCTTTTGACTTCCAGGTTGAGAAACACTGGTTTATAGAATGTGCAAATTTTTGAGGTGTCGTTTGATATGTAAAGTGTTCAAAATAGATGAAATTTAGTCAGTTTCTAGATTAAACCATTGTGTGGTGTTGATTATTGTGTTTTACACTTTAACCTATCAATTTAGTCTATAAACCCCTAATATGAGTGATATTCGTAAACAACGTCCAAATTGGATGACGTTTGTGGATTGTTACATTTTACCCTGTAGCTCCACTATTTACCCCACTAATCCATAACATGTGTGAACTTTTTAAAGAATGACAGAATTGGATGAGACTTTGATAGTTTGTACCTCAAATAGCAGGGTTATTTCAGCTGAAGATTGATTGCTAATTTTCAACTTCAAACTTGATGATGGCTTATCTAAGAATTCATATTATATACAACTTTGTTTGTGTGGGGAACCCATGAGATTCTGATCGCAAAAACAACCAACTGCTATAAAACATTTTTTTATGGAATCCATTATAAAACAAGTGTAAAGAAAATATATTTACATATATATACATGTATATGGACTAACTTGTCATTTTTTTTCTACATATGAATTTTTAAAGATTCACAACCACCATATTTAATTGGTATTCTACCAAAGTATATTGAAGTACGAACAGTTGAACCAAGACACTTGATACAAAGTATTGATTTGCACAAACCAAGATTTTCAACTGCTTGGAGGTAATTGCAATGGAGCATCAAAATGGTAGTTGTTTTCACTGTTTCTTTATCATATTATCTACTGACTTTCAGGCATTGGCTGTTTATTGCATCTGTTACCCATATTTGGGCACTTATCCAACTACCACTGTCTGAACAAATACATCAACTACTCAAAGATCGAGAATTCGAGCTCGCCCTACAACTTGCAGTAAATATGCCATGGCATTTGTTTCAAGATATTAGAAAGTGTCATGGATAATTATGTGTTGTATTTTCTAGCTTTATAGCCCCTCCCCATTCTCTGAATGGGTATATTGTTACCAGGTTACATTCAGCATGTGTTTGTTGATCTGTTTTGCCATATAAATTGGTTACTGAAAAGCACGCTGGTGACATTATTACTGGGTCATGTGCTAAAAGATTATCTCTCATTGTAGGTTTTTAATTGTTTTTTACTTACTTTGGCAGAAACGCTCATTAGATGATGAGGAAGATGTCAAAACAAAGCAAATTCAGCATATACACACACTATTGGCATTTGAACTTTTTTGTCAAAAAAAGTTTGAGGAGTCTTTGGAAAATTTTCTCAAGCTAAAAACAGGTGATTAAATGATAGGTTATTGGTTATCATGTATTTATGTTTCATGTGCTGCCAGCTTAAAAAGCTTTGTTCTGGCAAATATATTTGTTCCGTGTAGATCCTGCTCAAGTCATTGGTCTGTTTCCGGATTTGCTACCAACCGAGTACAAAAAGCAGCTGATTTACCCATATGACCCTCCAGTTTTGAAAGGATCAGAGCTAGAGAAAGGATTGCTTGCGCTAATTGAGTTTTTGACGGAAGTATGTGACCTGTATCAAGACATGTTTAAATATGGGTTTTAAATGACAATGTTTTTTTGTCTTTAAGAAACGGAATGAAACAATAAAGCATCCAGAGACTCAAATAAAAGATTCATATGCAATTGTGGAGGGAAACACAACAATGCACTCTAAGAGACAAATATTACAAGTTATTGATACAACTCTTCTGAAGTGCTACCTGAAGGTAAAAGTAATTTTAATGCAGTTAATATTCCATTTTACTTGGGAATATTTTTATAGGTATACTTAAATAAGTAATTTGTGTAGACAAATGATGCATTGGTTGCCCCACTGCTTCGACTGCCTGACAACCACTGTCATGTTGAAGAAGCTGAACGTGTTTTAAAGCGTGCCCAAAAACATAGAGAGCTTATTGAATTATACAAGAAAAAGGGTTTGCATCAGAAAGGTTTGAATACCTGATTTTATTACTTAGTACGGTTTTAGCATATGGTTTGTTTTAGCATTGAAACTGTTGCTTGATGAATCAAACAAAAATGCCAAAAAGTCGGACAAGTCAGCTTATGAATATATGATCAAATACATGCAGCATTTAGGTATGAGTATGGAGTTTTTTTTGTAGCATTGTGTGCTACCCTGCTATAAAAAGTGTTGTCTATTTAGGAAAAGAAAATGTTGAAATCATCTTTGAATTTGCTCCTGCTGTGTTGAAAGCACAACCTTTGGAGGGATTACAGGTTGGAACTAGGGTTGGGCCAAAACTGCAAATGTTCTGTTTGGTCGAGCATTAACATGAGATGCACAGTGCTCGGCCACTGAGCATGCTCGGTGTATTGTGACATGATAAACATTCCCTATTCAACTCTAGTTTTCTAACTTTCCAAGGTCCCTTACGTCACCAGCAGGGTATTAAGCTGTACAGGTCCCATAAGTGTGCGTTTTCAACCATGGAACACATTTTAAAAAATGCAATTTTGTTCTTAGATCCCCTTTCAAACACTAGTTTTGTGCGTTAGCAGAGCATAAATATGCAAATTTAATGTTTGGGTCAATTTGTGCAACTGCTGGGCCAAATCAAAAACAGCGATGCTCGGTACCGACTACTCGGGTTCTTGCTCGGCTCGGTTTATCCCTAGTTGGAACCTCTGTCATAAAACTCTGGTCCAACAGAAAAATTTAAAAAACAAAAACTACTTCATATATTTTTACACAACCAAATATAAATTGCTGCCTTAAACTTTAATTACACTCATCAAAAGTCATGTCATAGCTTATTACTATGTTTTAACATGAAAACACAGCTGTTGGGCAATGCTGCAATGGGTATTGATTAATGTCAAAAAAAAAACATTTTTCACATTGTGGCCCAATGAAGTGATTTGGTTTATAAGTAAAAAGAAAACATCACACATGAATAGCAAATGTTGCTTAAAATACTAAAATGTAGAACTAGAAATTAAGCTATTTCCGGAAAGACAGTTTCACATTTTTGTATTAGGTTCCTTCCTTTTTTTCTGTCTGACTGTGGTTTGTAGCATTCAAAAGTGGGTCCGTCATTTGGCCTCGGTCAAAATAAAAATTTGTGATAAAGGACAAGACATTTTAACAATTTTTTTTTGTCCTGCAGATTTTTACTGGTGATACTTCAGAGGTGGAAAGCCTTCCCAAAAAAGAAGTTTTAGACTTTCTGGATTCAATATCTCATGCTCTTGTTGTTGCATATCTGGTAATTGTGGGTCCACTTCCCTTAAGGGACACGTATTATTATTGGTCCCCTCAAATGGTGCATAGTAAATCTTTAAATAGCATATGGAATGTGTAAATTAGCAATATTTAAGAAAGTCAATTTTTTTGCTGCCAAATTATGGACAAATAGCTTAATGGGTATGATAAACTTAACGATTGTATCACATGATTCGACAACTTTTTAGTTTAAATTTAGCAACTAGAGGAAAGTCACGTTTTTTGTCATTTTGTAGTTGCCTATCTGGTAAATCAAGTCAACATAAATAAATAAAAAATAATTTTGTGTAATTTTATCAGGAGCATGTTATATTTATCTGGGATGATTCAACTTCTGAGTTTCACAATAGACTTGCAACGGCATACAAAGATAAAACTCTACAACTTCTAAAAGAGCATCATGACTCCTTGCCTGAAGGTATTGAATTTATATTTTTGTGTGTAATTTGACCCCCAAGTGATAAATTGTTTGTTTTTATGCAGAAGACCAATTACAAGTGGGTTGTGGACCTATTGAACTTACAGAAACTAGAGGAAAACTACTGACCTTTTTAGAAATATCCACTTCTTATCAACCGGAGCGAATATTGCCAGACTTCCCAACAAACAGTAAGCCTAGGTTACATTTTTTGCAAAGCGTATTCATGAAAGAATTTAGTTATGCATCCCTTTCCTTGAGGGGTACACATATTGTTTTCATTCATATTTTTCCTTCTTTTTATGTCGAACACTAGTTTGTTTCACCTGTTTGGCAGGGAAAGAATGTTAAAGTTGATCAACTTAATCGGGAGAAATTTTTGTTTGATTTTTATTTGGCCTACTCAGTGATGTTTATACGAGTCAAAACCACAGAATCTATAGAGTCAAAACAAATCTTTTGTGCACACAACGGTTGTTTACTGCCTAACTCTGTACCACAGAATCTATTCTTACTTAACTAAGATCACAATACTATTATCCTGTACCAATACCAAAATGTGCCTGCCAGCAACACTCATGTGATTAGTTTGAAAGTGTAGTGCAAAATTAACGGGGTCCGGACACTTCTGTGAGTAATGCAAATGCAACATGTCTTAGCCAATTTTGTTAATAAATAATTACCTTCCAACAGAAACACATTTGTTCAAGCCGAATAAATGTCAGCAAAACGAAAGATTGTATTAGGCACTAAACGTTAATTTACTCCTTGTTTTTTTAGTATATTGGCACAATGACATACAAAACACATATTGTCTCGTTGCAGGATCACATCGTATGGCAATAATGCAAAATTGAATTTATTACATCACAGATCAAATTACGCACGAACCATCGCTGTTTTGTTAATTGGGTAGTGAAATAATGGACCATTTTTTTCATCACAGTTGTGTTCTTACTTAAGATTTTGAAAAGACATAGAGCCTTGGCTCTCATAGACCCCCGAAAAATCGCTATGCGAATCCCTGCAGATTAAATCTGCTGCTACATACTACATAGCAATGATCAAGTAATTAACACAGAATTGATAGTATATGTAGCTGTAATCAAAAGACCATCAGGGTCCACATACAACTCCTCAAAGGTCTGAAAAAGAACCACGGACCGCCATTTGAGTAGCCCTGGTTTAGTGTACAACTTAACATAACATCACAAACGGTTAGGCTGATTGGCTAAACTTCTGAAATTTTAGGCTGCTAGTTCAGACCTTGTTATATATTGTAAAACACAGTTAAAAAAATGTTATACCTGTACCACATTGTGGCTTCTATACTATTTAATTTTTTTTAGAGAGAGAAGTTCTTTGTAAAAAAATAGCTCAGCATAATTTCTTTGGAAGAATTTGTTTTACTGTTCTTCTGTTCTACGTAACACAAAACAGAACATACTAATCATGTAGAAGGGACAAACAAGTTTTGAAGTTTGGGTTAAATTCTACAAAATTCATGCTGCAACTAATTTGTCTTTTTAAATTTATGAATTATTGCACCATATTAAGACATTCAATAAATGGCAAACTCAAGTGTGGCGCCAATTATCTCTGCTTGTAAACGGTCCTGCACAATGTTACATGTCAGGTGAAGATGTGTGCCCATGTCAAATTAGGTTGCAAACATATGTCTATTGTAAGGATGGCAATGGTGTACGTGGATAACCAATACAAAGCCCTAAAATAGCTAAGGTACAGAAAAGCTACCTTAGTTAACAATTGCTAAACAATGCTTGCTTATAAAATCAAAATTTATTAACAATTAATTGCTTCTCCATTGCAACTGTAATAACACACATTCAATTTTTATGTTTTTTACATTACACAAGTGTAATTGTGGTGATTTGTGTAATGAATGTTGTTTAAGGGCTACTTGAAGAGCGGGCAATTTTGCTTGGTCGACTTGGATATTATCAACAAGCTCTTGCACTGTATGCAAACGTTTTGAAGGATCCCATTCGTGCTGAAAGTTACTGTGTCAAAATTTATAATCAGGACCCCAGTTTAAACAAAGATGTAAGGCATTTTGTAAATAAACACCAGATTGTTTTTAACCACAGGAAAATAGCATTTGTTAAATTGAATCTTTTATATTTAAGCTTTTATCCTGTGTCCTATGGTTAAGGTTTATTTTTTAAAGTGTTAGTTTAGCATTTATATTTTTTATGTCTGTTTCATTCTTGCAGGTATTTTTTTATTTGTTAAAAATGTACCTCAAACCAGAATCACTTGATGACAACTTTGACCACTTTCAAACAGAGCCAAATGAAAGGTTGTCAAAAGCAAACCTGAATGCAGCTTTGCGTATCATGTATGAACATTCAAACAAACTTGATCCGTCACAGGTATCTGCTGAGTTGTAAATTTTTTTTTATTTCTGTCATATGTTATTGATAACCATGCTGAATAAATTCAGAATTACATCTCGCAAATTCATTGTAGGTTTTGGGGATTCTACCAGAACTTGTAAGTATCGCAAATGTACAAGTATTTTTGCGCAATGTTATGGAGTCACAAACTCAAGTAAAGCATGAAGCTCAAGTTTTAAACAGTCTACTTCTAGCAGAAAGTCAACAGGTATATATTGCTACAGTATTACAGAATGATTTAACATGTTGAACTTGATTTGTTTAAAATAACAAACAGATAAATGAGCAACGGATTTTCCACGAAAATAGCAAATGTGTTATCACAGATGAAAGGGTGTGTCGTGTATGTAAGAAGAAAATTGGTGTGAGGTGAGTGAATAAGTTTTTTTACTGTGTTTCAAACTTGACAATAACCTTTGTTGTATGTGTAGTGCATTTGCCAGATACCCGAATGACGTGGTTGTTCATTACTTTTGCTGTAAAGATCGTAAAATTCTACCTGTCTCCTGATGTTGCCTTAATCTAGATCAGCAATCACCCTTGATGTTATTGGTAAAAATTACACAGGCAAAACCAACTATGCAAACTTTCCTTATTCATTTTTGACACATTTTAAATGCCATAGGTATTTTGTTTAATATGCTGGATTTGAGATATGTTTATGGTAGGCTTTTTTGTGTGTATAAACATAAAATTAAATTAGCCTTGAGCAGGGGCTGCCAGTCTGTGGTTCGTTCGAGACATTGGATCGACTTTAAATACCTTCATGTCCATTAAAGTAATTCTTGCAGATTTAGTTTTTCGCATTTCACTATTCAGGACACCATTTCTAGTTATGCGGCTCCGACAACACTATGTTTTTTTATGTTTTTGTAAAAAAATACTCTTCAAACATCTAAGGTTGGCGACCCCCTTAAGACGAAACTGTTGTTGGCATGCACTTGTTAATTAACACGTTTTTGTTGTTGCAAACACATTTTGTGATCATTGACAACCGTTGTGCAATAAAATTCTCGAATTGATGTGGTTGGATACAAAAAAATGTAACTTGAGTGAAGATGGAAACTATGGCTTGGAAATCGGAGCTGTATTCTTTCGTAACGATTATATTGTTTAAGTATCAAGCGCGGCCCTCGCCTATTGTTAACAGAGGGTGCTTAAAAGTGTAGGGACGCGAAAACATGGCGCTTGTAACAGTTTTATCGTGTCAGTGTTGTAGCAATTTGAGAGTTCATTGTGTTCCAGAATTTGTAGGGAAAAGCAATTTAGTTGAGTTCTTGGTGTAAATAGTTAAAATCAGCAGGTTGTGTATATTCTTGACAAGCGGCGCTTAACAAGTTTTGATCGGGCAAAAATGGCACAACACCAGCAAATCGTAAGCAACAATGGCGCTATTCTGCAAACATATAACAACGAAATGGTAAAATGCATTGAAGACTTGTGTTCGCGTCGAGACGAACTTCGCCGACAAATCGAATCGGACCAAGAAGAAAAGGCCAAACTTCACAACGATGTTAGAATTCTTACTGACAAGTAAGTAATATAATTCCCCGTTTTGACTATTTTGGTCCCTACCATCGAAATATGAACTTGAATTGTGGCAAATTCCAGCGTGATTACAGGTTTCACACGAACCATCGCCATACACAACTATAGCCTATCATAATTGAGAATTTGCTAACACATATATAGCATATTCAACATTTTACAAAAAACGCTAATTTAACAGATTGGCAAAGATCAATGAGGCAATTGCTCAGAAAATGGCATCTCAGAATGAATTCGACCGAGCGATTTGCGAAACACAAACTGCTTACTCCCGCGTCATGGAAACGTCCCAAAGTTTGTTGAAAACTTTACATGGGGCCACGACTAAGCTAAAGATCAACGAGTCAGAGGCAGCAACTGAATTCAAATTACCAAAAACGGGAGTACGACGTGATTTATCACATAATAAGTAACATTAAAATTGCATTTTGCCGATGTTATGGTTGTGGAGAAGCTCACTACTTTTTGGCACAATTGTAAAAATATGGTGGTGCTCCTGGATGCAGCTGGCTGTGCCTCGTAAGTGATCACTTATTGTTTTTCGCTTATCTATGTTGAACGGTTTTTGGGTGTTTTGTGTGAAAACAATTACCTCTAATTAAAAGCGGATTGCAGTTTTGATGGGATCCCAAAGTTTTGATACAAAAGCGTTGTTTAAAGTTTGTCATGAAACATAAACAGTTTTCAAAACAAAGACAACAATTAATTAGGGAGCTAGCGTGTCGAAGAAAAGAAATAAAAAAATATGTATAATCTACCAAAAAAATCATTTTACCAGACCTAATCGATTTTAGGATATAGCACACTTAAATCAAGGCTGTGTTATGTTTGAAGCCACTCAAGTAGTTATGCGAAATCAAAGTCTAGGCCTAATGTTTCACGATTGACCAATTACATTTTAACAAATTTTGAAAATAAATCGGCACGAACACATTAAGACGGTTAACCGCAGTCGCGTTGTCCTTAGCGCCCCTCCTCCAGCGAGATTTCCAACTTCCGTCACGTGTTAGTTGTAAACTTAATCCCAAAAATGCAGCTGCTATGCTCTCTTTTACCATTGTACCTCATGTTTGTTTTTTGTTAGCGTATTTGTAACTTTAGATTAAACGTTTTTGCAGCTGTTTCCTAAATCAAATGTTTTTTAAATAACTTATCATGCACAGAACCGAAACACACTACAATAGAACTTTATCAATTAAAATATGATACAGAAACAATCAAGTTCGCGATTTGTTTCGTTTTCATGGTGGGTTTGCAAGCGAATGTCACTCCCATCCTACACAGCACATACAAGCTTATCTTAGTGCAATTACCGGTGCGCTCTGAACTACTCCTTTGTCTAAAAGTTCGAAACTGTCGTCGACATGGGATCTGCGCCAGTAAATGAAACTTTCTCGGAGCGAAAACGAATCTTCTTCACATGGCAACATATGGACTGTATATAGCCTACCAGAGCTCGAAAAGGTAACGATCAAAAGAATCCTTTCAAAAAAACTTTGACATTCATTTCCGTATTATACTGTTGATATGGTTTCATTATTTACGATTGTGTTATCTACGATATTTACGATTGTCCTCTTGGACCGCGATTCTCCCCATTAACTAAAACCAAAGACTACAACCAAAGGCGTTTGCATCACTGACAGAAGTGCCAGGACCACGTTGATTTTACCTTTTTGAGTAGCCCCTGCACTAGGCGTAGTAGGCCTACTAACACTGGGCGTAATAGATGTTCCCTCTAATCTAAGGGCTGCTGATGTTTACTTTTCGGTTAAAAAACGCATCCAATCATGCTTGTTTTGATTTCTACACCACAATGAAGTGCAGTATTTAATATTTGCTAAAAGTTTTGAAATTCTTGTTTTACCGCTTTGCAAAAACCATGAGAAGCCTAGGCCTATCTTCAAAAAAATATTACCTAATTTCATTTTTGGCCAATTTAATTATTCACAGATATAAATCGGTGTTTTGCTATAACTATAAACTCTCCACAAGTCTCTTTACGTTAATGAGAAACCTCCGCAGAAACATATTACTTTAGCGAGACTTTCACGATTAGCTAAACAAGCCAAAAAATATTTTAAAACTATACACCAAAAAAACCATACGTTACGAAAGCTAGGCTTTATACAAGACATCACTGCATGTAGGCTATAGTCATTGTAATTTCAAAGTCGACATGTAAAATAAAAATTGCTGAAAAGGGATGATCTTTTCCATTTTGGCTGTAATTTGTTGTTGCCGGCACCATGGGTTTGTGTTTAGCGCATTGTCCGCATAGAGCGCACTATAGCACATCAGCGACCCCTTCACATTTATTTCCCTCGCATTGGTCTGGCGCGCCTGACCCACATACAGACATAAAAAACTTGATCGGGATTCATCCCCGTGAGCGTCTTGGGTTCAAACCTCGTGAAAAAAATATTACCCAAAACCTCGTGAATATTTAAAAATATTGCAACTTTTCGTTTTTTCCTCTAGGAGTCTAGGACAATGATTCTCAAACTTTTTCATATTTTTTTCAAAACGTTCCCTTTGCCATTATTTCGAGGGGTCGCGGTCCTTAAGACTGAATGTGTATTTCAGAATAACGAAAGTTTATTGCAGAATTTTAGCTAGTTATGCAACAAATTGAACAAAACATGATCCAAAGACAGCTTGTGACATCAAAGAAAAGCCAAGACATTACGATTGTGCGCGAACAATTGTATTTTTCTTAGTTGGCATGCAATAAAGGCTATTGTTTAGCAATGGATTCTTAATTCTACTTTGATTTAAACTAATGCAGTGGCACAAACTGACACCAAATAAGATTATAGAATTACTTCAACCTTTTCGCGCCCCCCCCCCCCCCAAAAAGTTGCCTCACTGACCCCTAAAGCAGTGGTTCCCAACCTTTTTTTGTCGCGACCCAAATACTTCCCAAAATTTGGTTTTGTGGATTCTTGCGACCCATAAACATACATTCTTACTATTTTTGGTTGATTTTTGTTTGTAAATCAGGGAAGCTTTTCGAAAATTTCTGCGCCAATTTGAAAAATCAAACGAATAATATTCGTTTATTTTTAACCAACTTAGAGCTGGCTCAAAGCATTATCAGCCAGACAACGCTCAACAGTGATCTCACACAAACATTATGACGTCACAATCAGAATTAACCACTACCACGCCAAATTGCCATGAAATTATTATTGGGCAACAATTTATAGCCTTGGGAAATAGTAAAATAACGCTACGAAGCGAAGCAAGGAGTAGATACTTTTATTGCCACAAAAACAGGCGACCCAACTTTGGGTCGCGACCCATAGGTTGGGAAACACTGCCCTAAAGGACCGCGGACCCTAGTTTGAGAACCGCTGCTCTAGAACAGTGGTTCCCAACCTTTCTACGCCACTGGACCGGTAAAAACTTAAAAAATTTCCACGGACCGGCAACAAAAGATCGTAGTGAACCAAACGGCAATCAACTTAAACAACAAAACGCCAATCTATTTACATACAAAGTCAATGTTAGTGGGATGTTTGCTGTTGTTTAGCTGCCAGTATGAATCTCATCTTAAAAGTGAAGAATAACTTTGTTTTACAAAGAAATGTTGAATGCTAGGCGCAGTTTATGACAAAACAATCATAAACGTCACAAAAGCTTTTTTCAAGTAATTTTGCGGATATTAACGGTGGAAACTACCCCAGTTTTAGAGCCAACAACTTTGCAATAGGTACCAACAACTTTGCAATAGGCCTACTTTAAAAAGTATAAATATACAAAATAATTTGCGGACCGGCAAAATATTTACGCGGACCGGCACCGGTCCGCGGACCAGCGGTTGGGAACCACTGCTCTAGAATATATATCTTGAGGAATTTAATATCAGGTATTTCACGCACTTCAAACCACAAGAGGTGGATTAATCCCTTTAGAGATCCTACAAGCTCTTATAGCCTGTATACTTTTTGGTATGTAAAATGGTAGCTTAAGTTGTGAGTTGTGACTATACTATGACTTGATAAACAAGATCGATCCAAGTACTGGTAAGGTAATTCATTTTTAAAACTTCAAACCTCATTTCTTCAACCAATGTGAAATAATGCAACGAATGATAAATAAAAATGTTGCTGGTCCCTGAGTCATGGTAGTATGGGAAGATTGATTAGTAAATTGAGAAAAAACTACCGGCTTGGCTGACAATGAAAGCAAAATCCTCAAACGCAAGCACTTAATTCTAAGTTACGTCTGATGAAATGAGGTTTTAAGTTTTAAAATTTACTAAATTTTCCAAAGTCACATACTGGTTAAATTGCATGTGAATTGTGAACTTGTAAGTTGTAAAGATACCTATAGGTATCTATTTACATACAAAGTATATTATAATAATAATACTGTAAAATGGTATGGATTGTGACGATTACGAATATAGGTGACAAATATCAAAATAAAATAAGCATACAAGCCTATATAACTTCTAAACTTACTCATTATTCTGGGCTTTTCTATAATTTTAGCAATTTGTGTTTCATTTTTGTACAACTATAAACTTAAGTGGACGTTTAACCAGGCCACACAAGTAAATTGTCATGAAAGCCTAAGGGGTGAAATTTGTTAAGCTGTTAGTGAATGTTTGGAGTTGGACTGGTGTTCATAATTTAAAAACTAAAAAGATAAATTTCTAAATTTTAGTAGCATTAATTTACCCTGTTAAAATTTTCGGGTATCCCAGGATTTGGAAGTAGGAATAATATTTCTTACCTCACAATCTCACATACTAGCTCTGTCTGTAGGTGTGATAGTGATTTACTTTAAACTGTCTGTAGGCAGTGTTTTTTCATGTTAGTAAAATTCACAAGTTGAACTGAATTTTACCCAATTTAAATGTTTTTGTACATTTTTGGTTCTTTAGTTTGACATTTTTTTTAAAGTCTCATAGATAACAGTAGTACAATGGAAACCTGTATGTATGGTGAACATTTACAACCAAATCAACACCGATTTGAACCATATGCATTCAATGGGGGGAACATATTGGCAATTGCAGGAGATGATTTTTCCATTGTAGCATCAGACACAAGACTAAGCCAAGGGTTTATGATTCATACCAGGGACCATCCAAAGGCAACTCAACTGACACCATCAACTGTTATTGCCCAATCTGGATTTGAAGGTGATGTATTAACAATGAAAAAGAGAATCAAAACAAGAATTGAAATGTATGAGCATGAACATGGAAAAACTGCTAGTACTTCGGCCATTGCATCCATGATATCCAAAATGTTGTATGGTAGAAGGTTTTTTCCATACTATGTGTACAATATAGTAGCTGGTTTAGATGGAGAGGGAAAAGGATGTGTTTACAGTTATGACCCTGTTGGAAGTTATGAACGAGAGCAATACCGTGCAGCAGGGGCTGCAAATGAACTTTTGCAACCCCTGCTTGACAATCAGGTTGGACATAAAAACATGGGAGATGAGGTAGCACCTTCACTAACTAAGGAGAAAGCCATGCAACTTTGCATTGATTGCTTTATATCCGCTGCTGAACGTGATATTACTACTGGCGATTGTGTATTGATTCAAGTTATTGATGGTTCTGGAGTTACAACCCACACCTTTCCTTTACGACATGATTAGTTACATATTTGTGAAATTATTGCTTAAAGGTTATTTGAAGGATAAAATAACTAACAAATTTGACCCATGCTGTTGTTTGGAAAGAAGTGAACTAAGTAGAGGATTGGATTTTCCATTTACACATATGTGTTTGTACTTGAAAGGGGTATACATTTACTACATTTGCTCACGTTTTTTGATACAAGCAGGTTAATTACTAGTGACTTAGTTTCACACACAGCTGTTAATATATATAGCATGTAATCGTGTACCAGCGTCAGCTTTATACAAGAATCAGAAATGCTATCACCTTCAAAATTTGATAACAAAAGAAACTGCTATAAATATCAACTTCAATTTTTACAAAAATTATTTGCATTTCCAGCAGTATATACTGGAACATATTAGGCCTACTGTGACTTTTTAGACACGCCCTTCACTTAATCAGTAGTAAAACACATTAAAATTTTACTCAGCACAAAAATGTTGGAAATTTTTTTGGGCCAGTTAAGTTTGTTTCAAACAAAAAACCTTGCCATGATCAATAATAGAGATGTGTGCTGCCAGAATAATAATAAAAACACTGCTGGTGCAACCCTTTTCGTCAACAGTGGTTGTGAAGTCCCAAGAAGCCTCACATAATGTGTTCACATGAAAGATTCAAGAGGTTAGGTAGACATCTAGTTTGTTTGCGGGAAATGTCTAGGTTAACTTCAGCTTGTCTATCACCAATCCAGATATGGCTACAATCTTGCCATGACACCAACTAAACAGTTGAAGGGGTGCTTAAAAACTAACTGCCTTTTTTATGTGTATTTAAGAAGACTGCAAGTGCTATGACTAAGAACCCCAAAAAAGGGAACTGAACTTTTAGACAATATTGCTTGAACACTAAGCACAATACGTTTTTACACATCATTTAAGTTACTGTAGTAAAAGACCTAAAGCACAAGATTTAGGAAAAATTATGTATTTTTATTATCAGAGCATGTCTAGTAAGTCTTCAGGATTGTCTCCTCTGTCTTCAACCTCATCATCTTCGGTCAATTTTGTGTCCATTGCTGTTTGTGATGATCGGTATTGTTGCAGTTCACTTTCAGTAACACCTTGTGGGTCATCTCTTATTTCTAATAATATAAAGGCAATATTGTATATTAGTAAAAATTAAGTATTGATAAAGTGCCTTGAAACCTTACCAATTAAATTAACATCATTTTCCAAAATGATTTTCCACAGCCTGTTGTTGGAAAAAATAATTTCTTCCTTTAGTTGTTTTAAGAAAGTGTTTACTTGAGAGACCTGATTTTTCTGCAACAAATAATGACAGTTGTTAGTGTTGTACAAAGCACAAGTTGTCCTAATTTTCCAAATAACCCAAATTTGCTGCTTAAGTTTAAGTACCATAGCTTACACATTAGGTAAATAAAATACGCCAGTATATTGTCAGTTAATCTATCAATACTATGAAAACATAGACTTGCCCACCTCTTTTCCTTGCCAAATAAAAGTCTTTAAACTTTTAATGATTTTGTCTGTTAGCTGCAGTGCAAACGGATCATTGGCCAACTCCGTAATCTTCTTCTCCATTTTTGAAAAAGCTAAAAATTGAAAAAATATGATAACTTGGTTTTTCAGGATATGTAAAATGCTGTAAAAATGTATTTACTTTAGCCCATGAAGTACACTACAAAGAACACTAGAGTTTGAGTCTAACAAAGTCAAACATGACAGTGGAGTGGCAAACCAATTCAAAACCACAATATATGTGACTATAGGGGTAAATACAGCAATAGCGTACTAAACACCTTGTGCAAAGATAATTCATTTAGCGTTTTTTATTGTTTTAAATTTAGCCTTCTTTAGAGGTAAGTAGATTAACTACGCCCATTAGGTGGTAAATAAATATTTCTCTGTCAATATCAGCATAAATCCAAAATTCCATCCAATCAACTTAACTAGAAAGGTGGCTGTCTGATATACTTCCATTTTATATATTCTATATTATTTTTACCAATTGACTATACACATCATTTGATCTACACATATGATTGTTTTTGCAAACAAAAACGAATGGGTCCACATGTGCTGATTTGTGCTGACTTACAGAAAACAAATGTTGTGGTTATGATTAGTTTCTTAAAGGACAAATTATAAGAAAGCATTAACCCAACTTTAAAAAAGTTTTGTCTGAATTCGTTTTGCATCATTATTGTCAAATTTGTCATGCAACTGGTGTAATGCTAAACAAAATACTAGTTGTTGTTTTGAGAACTTGTATTTTTGCTGACGTTTCGCCAACCAGAACGGCAGGGCTTCTTCAGAGCAATAAATGATATGGCAAAAACCTAAGTCCGGTTTTCCGCGACATTTTGCGTCCGACTTCCCCTCCAAACATCGGACATTAGTTACGCACTGTCACAATGTAGCACACGCAACTTCTCACAGAAAGCTTTTGTTCTTGTGTAATTATTTTTCGTTGTATCCCGCTGCTCTTGTACATTTTCGCTTGTGTGCTCGCAATATCATTCATTGCTCTGAAGAAGCTCTACCGTTCTGGTGGGCGAAACGTCGGCAAACATATAAGTTCTCGAAACAACAACTAGTATTTTGTTTAGCATTACACCAGTTGCACGACAAATGTGTTAATTATGCTACCTGGTGGACAAAACGCTTGTTCAGTATTTTCATTATTGTCATACAATTGCAAAATCAGTAAAAAGAACAGAAAAATACTTTCAGTTTAATCACTTCCATTGACCCTGATATTGTCATCCAAGGTCAGTTTTTAACAAAGTTTCCCAGAAAGCCTTAACAGTTGTATTACAGACATTATACAAAAGCTGTTTGCTACAAAGGTATACATAATAATTTGTTTTTCACTTAACTTTGTTTCACAAAACGAGTACCATTGACCTGTAGTAACCTCTCACAGTGCAGATGTTGAACGACTGTTTAATGACCTTATGACACTGTTTTCAATAGCACACAGTCCTTGCTTCACAATAGTGTTTCTCCCAATTTATATTTAACTTATGTATTGCTTCCAGAGTATATGTGGAAAACTTAAATAAGCTATGCAGTGACAAAAAATCATTCTCAACTATGTTCTGCGTTTCCTACAAGTTGACCTTCAGTCGTCATAAGGCGGCCAACTTGTCAATGACCGTTTAATGACTTTTTATTGCGTCTTATCATTTTAATCACTTCTAAGGTATATGACCTTCGCTGAAACTGAAAATACACATGCTAACTTATTAAAACCACATAGCATTTATGCGCTGATGTCTAATCATCAAAAATCGTCCACGCATCAAGCAGCGATCTGCTGCTATGCATAAATCACTGCAATTGAAAACCAGTAAATTACTCCCTTGGGCTTTCCAGTACACACATATTATGGGCTGTAATGGTAACCATTTGGATATTGAGCCAAAATCTTAAACACTTAATGAGTAACCAACTGCAAACATTTTTTTTTAAATTTTAGCACATAAAAGGGGCTTACAAGCCCAAAATACAAGTATTTCTGACCTATAAGCTTGGAAAAACTAAAACCGAATTTTTCGGGGTTAAAAGGGTCAAAAATGGGTGAAACCAATTAAAAGTTAGAAAAATATTTAGAATACCTTACATTGCACCAACCAACAAAGCATAAAACTCCTATATCATGTACTTTGGTCAGTACACTCATTTTAAAAATGTTACGATTTGGGGGAATGTGGGTGAACCGCTGGTTAATTCAAGGTCAAACTTCAGGAGGATCAAATTTGGAACAATAGCTAACATCTGCGTAAATTTGAATACTTTTGAAGCACTCTTTCTCAACCAAACGCTTTTACCCAACCAGTGTTAGACTGAAACGAATATTCCAGGGTTTAAGGGGTGAAAATGGGTGAATCCAATTAAAAGTTAGAAATAATTTAGACTACCTTGCATTGCACCAACCAACAAAGGATAAAACTCCTAGATCATGTACTTTGGTCAGTACAGCTGTTTTAAAAAATTTATGTTTTGGGGGCCTGTGGGTGAATCCTTGGGTCATTCGGGGCTAAACTTCAGGAGGATTAAATAGGGATAAATAACTAACATCTGTGTGAATTCGAATAAATTTGAAGCACTCTTTCTTAACCAAACCAGCTTAGACAAAAAAAATACGGACAAAAACAATAAAAAACTTGTTTTGTTTTAGGGATTAGCAGAATAATGGACCAAAGCATTGTAAATTTCACACAGAATATTCCTTCAAAAATATTTATGACTCTGGACATGCAAGGGGCCAAACAAGGACTTCATTTGATAAACAGTGTTACCTAAGTACAAAAAGTGCTTAAATGGGTGAAAGCGATATAAGTGCTTTATATCCAGTCTGCAACTTCCTAAATTTCATCCCATTACAAAAATATCCAATTTCAAAAGAGACACACAAACCCACAAGGTTGAAAAAATGACAACGTTAAGGTAAAACGTCATTTAGCGATTGTAATCAACTTACCATTATTAACATCTGACGTTGAGGATGCAAAGCTCAAAATGTGCAGAAAGTCGTCCGATGGAGTTGCTGTGCCCACATCTACAACATTTTCCAAAGTTGTTTGTGACAAAGATGTGGAGTGACCATCTGATTCTGCTTCAGATTTAATCTTTTCCACATCTCTGTACATTTTATACACATCATTTACTTTTGTAAAAAATACCTTGAATGTTTTTTTTTGTTTTTTTCAAATAGGACACAAACGTTTTTTTGCAAAGAACTCACATGCATGCATCTTGATACAAACACTCTCATTATTTAGTTACAGGGAAAAGTGAACACATACAAATACATAGCTAAGAGTAACAACATAATGACAATAAATCTATCTATCATGTGTGTGAATTTGTGTACGTCATACACAGTTATTTCCCAAAAATGTTCAAATTAATAGTAAAAATCTAAGAAAACATAGAAGTGCCAATAAAAAGGGGTCGATCATAAACGGACACCCATACCTAGGCAGGAAAAATGATTAGTAAATGCAGAAAAGCGTTTGAAATCGATTAAAAACAAATGTTCATAAACTATAAAAAGTACATACAAATCCGCCCATGAACTTTTTCCTTTAGAAAGAACATCATTTGTGTTCACTTTTTCTAGTTTGAAAAACATTTTTAGCTTTTCTGCCAATGCATCTGTGTTGGAATTTGAGTGAGGATCCAACTGTAAATGGGAAATGTTATCCAACAAGGGTTCATTTGGACAAGCTTTTCGATGATACAAACTCTCATATGTTCGTTGAAAGAAAGGATTAAGTATTTCTGAAGGAAGAAACTGCTCATCATGCCCTTCCCTAAATAATTACAATCAAAATGTGTTTTTAGGTGTAAAGAACTTAAATGTCATTTACGACTGATTCAGATCCATTTCACAGATAAACTTGTCAAGACAATCCAATGTTTGTTGATCAACTAAGTCATGAGTTTGTTGTAAAGAAGGAAAGTTCAATTGCCTGCAAACACAATCTTTATTGTTGGCACATGTAAGCAGATAATGTTGCTTGTTGTGAATAGTTATCTTAATTTATAACGCATAAAATAGCGTGATTTGTAATGTTATCACCTACCTAACATCTTCTGCAAATGGCAGTGCAGCCATAACAAATACTTGGTAAGTTTCTTTTATCCGTGGTATGAGTGCCACAAGCTTTGGATTCGATCCCTTTCTGTATATGTATGTTGCAATAGCACAAAGATTTTGGTTCTGCATTCCAGTTGCAAGAGCTGAAATGCTAGTTGCTGCATTCTTAAAAAATATTCAAAATGTGGTTTATGTTAATAGAGAGTCACATCATACTTAACATAAATTAAGCGCAGTCGGTTACACAAGCACCTAATTACTCCCAGTTGAGCTTTAGGAATACTTGCTAACAGCATGATGGCAGCTACTGTTGATTTTTTGGTCTGTTTGTTGTGGGTTTGTAAGTAATCAAGAGAGATTTTGCATTTGAACAAAATTACTGACAATGAATATTATTTAAAACTTGCAACTACATTCAGCTATTACTTTGTTAATGATGTCCAACATACAATTCTTTACCAGTAAATCGTTCCAGTTTTGTAATAATTATTGATTATCATGAATAAAGTAACAACACAATTTTCTTGCATAATCACCTACTCACCTAATATGACATAATTTGTTCAAGTAATTGCTTGTATCAACTAATTTTCTTTTTTTAACCGTACAATTATCATTTGTTCAAAAACAGTAAACTAACTAATGAGAAATGTATCTACAGCGGTGGTTCCCAACCTGGGGTTCGTGGACCCTAAAGGGGTCGGTGAGATGGTTTTAGGGGGTCATTTTAAATCCTGTATACGAGTGCAAACTGTAATCAAACCTTTGGATCAGGAAAAAATACTTTTTTGTAACTGTTACCTCCATTGTGACATCATAACACACATAAACAACAGAATTTATAGTGCTTTGTTTCAAGCCAAGTGCACTAGAAAGTTTATCTCTTTGTTGCATTGACTGCTACAGTACAGAAATTTATTGAGATATAAGGATAGTGTATAATGCAAGAAACGAAAAACATAGAAAGACTTACGTAAAATTACGTTGGGGGTCAGCAGGCGTATAAAATTTTTTGAAAGGGGTCCGTGACTACAAAAAGATCAGGAACCACTGATCTACAGAGCCCTGACTTGAAGGTTGCAACAAGGGCTATATAGATTAGTTATTATGCAAAGTAAGAACTTGTTTATTGCGTCAAGGTAATACGGGCATAACCAGTTTTTCCATTGTTGGGTCACATGTCAAGAATGTAAATCTTTCAACAATAAATAGCTTTCAGGCTTGCTTAACTATGCGGACAGTGCTATTTTATACCAAAAGCTGCAGCTAAGCCTGTACGATAGGTAAAACTAGATATTTCTTCGAAAAACAGCCCAAATAGAACCAAGTACCTACTTTGCCTAAAAAGCTAAAGTAACCAGTTAGAGAATTCATAGTAATGTAAAAAATTATATATACCTGATTACCAGTTTCCGGCAAAACAAAATGTGCCTGATCATCCATATGTAAGTTAATTGGTACATTTTTCATGTCCGTAAAACCTAAAATTGACAAGCGCTTTCCTTCTGTGCTGTAATTCATTTGCTTCTCATCATCTGTACTAAAGGGAATTATATCCTTTCCATATTTGTAGCCTACATGCAAAAAGGTAAAAACATCTAAAACCTGGGTAAATTTATCAAACAGTTTCATGCCTTTGGCTAGTTTTTCTTTAGTCACTTCAGTTCTTTGATCATCATCAATGTGGTAATATGGGTTTCTTGTGACATCTTCAGCCCTGTTTGTCCTTGCATGGCACCTAGCAACAAAAAGACAAAATGTCAAATCAAAAATCTTAAATCTTTAAAAATTGGAATGTGCACAAAATACTTTTTCCATGTTTGTTTCAGTTTGGCTTCTTTGGTTTTGGCATATGCAGTACATGGAATAATAAGCTCGTTACCCAATTGCAAATGGCACTTCCATGCTGCAGCATTGACTGAATGCTTTTCAAAGCCTGCAACCGACTGCATCGCTTGTCTACAAAACGTAAAAAAGGTACTTGGATGTCCACCTTAAAATTAGAAGCATTTATTACTTACTGAAAAGAGTAGCATGCTCCTTCAATTCCAGAAGAAAAACATCGTTTAATTATATCTTCTCCACATTGCTGCTGGGTAGTTTTGGGTTTTCTTAGCTGATTGTGATGATTTCTTAAAAACCTTTTTTCGTTTCTTGTCTGGTGTCTTGAAGTATTCGGTTGATTATCACTGCTGTCCACACTTCCATCATCACCAGACAGGTTATTATCATATGTGTTTAGCATTGCTGGTGCACTTAAAAAAAGGGGTTTACATGTAAGAGTGTAAACCAGCATACTTACCCTGTACATACATAATATTGAGCTCAACATTCATGCCATCCACTTGAAACCCATTTATGATACCATCAAGATTGTCATCATTTATATTGTGGGCAAAATTCGTAAAAAGTGCTATACGTCTGGTGGAAAACTTTTTCTCCCTAATGCAATTACATTGAGTCAGATTAGTAACAAAGAGTGAGTCTTATAAGTGACTGCAATCTTTACCTTGCATTTTTGTACAGCACATCAAGGCTTACTGTTAAAGCATCCAAAACTATACATTGCAACATTTGACAGTCAAGGAAACAGTGAGGCCATTACAAGTTTTTTTCCCACTGTGTAACTGGTATGTTGGTGCTTATTGGCTGGTGTGTCATGAAAAGTTATCCAGTTTGACTATATTGGTGTAAATTATTGTTATATTATTATTAAAAATTAATTATCATAAACAAACAAGGTGCAGTGATGTGTTTTCTAGTGCAAAGGTTTCCAACTGCGATTAAAATATATGTTACTTATATGGAAGTCAGCATTTAATTAGGGTGTTTGTAATTTAGGTATTGGTTGCTGTCCCATCAAAGAAGCAATCAGGAAAAATGAGGGGTAACATTGGTCTACGACTCTACGGTACTGTGCGAACATTTTACATTTATGAACATAGGATACAATCAACGGAATGAGTGCTGCCAAGTTCTTTCTTTGCAATGAAGGCTAATAGCTCAAAGTTTGGAATGCCAAGAGGGAATGCCACATTAATATTGGAATATGAATCATCATCTGCATCATTACTTGAAGCCAGTTGATTGGCAGTCACTTCTGTTCCAAACAACACCAATGCCACTTCATCTTTAGATTGGGAAAATATCTGTTTTGAAGAATAAAATAAAACCATTTCACATACACAACAAATTTATTTTCAGACATAGTTTCTTAGTTAGAGTTAGTTATGGGTTCCCTTCCCTGAAGGGAACACATATTGTTTTTGTCGGTATTTGTTTTCTTTCTTCCTTCTTTTTTTCCATCTTTTTTCTGCCTAAGTCAGGTTTGTTCCACGGTTTGGTCATGAAAGAGTGCTTTAAACATTTTAAATTTACACACATGTTATGTATCCATATTTGATCTTCCAGAAGTCGAATGACCCAGTAGTTCACCAACAGGTCCCCAAAACATGAAATTTTCAAAATGGCTGTCTGTACTATAGTACATACTTTGTTGGTTGGCATACTGTAAGTCAGGGGTGTCCAACACGTGGCATGCATGCCAAAAGTGGCACGCAGAGCATTTGAAAATGTCACACAAGGTTTTGCACATTCCGATGGTACACATTAGGATTTGTCATGCAATTAAATTTGTTTCTATTGATTCTTCTCGGCCTTTATTCTAACTTTAGCAAATATTATTAGTGGTAAATTTACACAACCCACTAATTAAACTGTTTTTTGACAAAACCTAAGCCGTTGCAAACTATTTGTATCTTGTGTCAAATAGACAGAATTTGTGTATCATAAACAAGTTTACTCGCATTTGACGACATAACTTTTTTCTAACCATTTAATAGGATTCTGCATATTGGCCAAAAAGTACTAAACGTTGGCACGCAATTTTAAAACCAAAATTGGCACGGCGGTGTGGTCGAGTTGAAAACCCCTGCTGTAAGTATTTTGTAACTTTTAGTTGAATACACCCATTTTTCACCCCTTAAACCCAAAATGTGCATTTTTAGGTTTATCAGTCCTAAAGGTCCAAAATTTAAACAATTGCTGGATTTTTTAGACAATTGTTTGTAGTGGTTTCCTTGTAGTGGATAAACAATATGTAAGCACAAGGACTGTGTGCTATTAAAAATGGGCTCCTCTAAAATACACAATCTATGCAATCTACACATTCTGGGTGAGGGTTTATAATAATGATAGGACGATACCAGGTTTTGAAGCGAGTACCGATACCGAGTACGAGTACCACATATATATACCTTCGATATCGAGTACGATTACCGAGTACTTAAGTGTAGTGTTGTGCTTAGTTGTATATCACTGTCTAATTTATCTGCCATGGTCGGGGTCATAGGTGTAGACTGTAGAGTTTTAAAAAATACCGGGGGTGCGACTTTTGATCACCGACGCCGATACCTATATCATGTGCAGTATCTGTACCCGTATGGGACCAAACACCGATACCTTCGGGATTTAGCCTATCCCTATATAGTTTCTATCACATTGTTTGCAAATAGTCACTTGGCACAATTTCTTCGTGTGGTTTGGACGTTTGCTGTGCGTCTGATGTAAAGAAAGGACGATTTGCGGAATCAGCAACTTTAACGACGATTTAGTTCTCAAATACTGTGTTACGGCGGGCGATTCATGTTTTAAATATAGCCGACCATGTATTGTATACGCCCAAACTGAGGTCTATTTGGATCAAGTTTAGGCCGTTGCAGTGCTTTGCAAACGGACATTACACTCGGCTTTTATATTTATTTTTTTGCAAACGTTAGTCTATATGTCATTGGCATGAGTTCAAGCGCATTTGTTTAGTTGGAAACACGTTTTAAAACCTATGTAACTTGACCAAAGATGCGATTTTGGCGTTATACAAAGGTCAAGGGCGGGGGTGCCACTCTACGCCAGTGGTCGGGGTACAGGCGTGCACACAGATGCCGAAAAATGTAATCACCATGTGATAGCGAAAAAAATATACGTAACCTGGCGGAACTTTTTTCCACTTTTGTGCTGTCCGAAGCAAATGTTGGCCAAAAGTTGCCCGTATTCTTACGGTGTAAATCGGCCATCGGTACTCGCACGTTGGTATCGAAAACTGAGACAAAATATTTCGATACCGAGTACGAGTATCGATACCACTGAAATCGTTTGATACCATCGATACCGAGTACCAGGTACTCGTCCCATCACTAGTTTATAATAAAAATAACTTTACAATTTAATCCCAGAAACCTTTTTGGCCTAATTTTCTTGCAAGTGTTAACATGCAGTACCACACGGTGTAACAAACTGGGCATCTAAAACTAACTTATAGTGTTATTTTTATTCTAAATTTCACCCAGAACCGTCAACCTTATTAAATGTTACATACGTTTTATAAGTAGATTGCATAGTTTGCGTATTTTAGAAGAGCCCATTAAAAATGGTCTTTAACAGTCATTTAGATTTCACATGGGGGGAGGGTACTGCGGATCAATATACGTTTTGCGAAACAAAGGTATGTGAAGAACAATTTGTTTTGTGTACCTTTGCTGCAAAATGGCTCCTTAACTTTTAGTGTTTCTAAATTTTGGTCTATAAGAATCTAAAAATAACTGGCACCTTTTTATAGTATAATAAATTCCCATAAACATGTTTGTGTGGACCCATTCGCTTGCAAAAACAATCATGTGTGTAGATCAAATGGTGTCTATAGTCGGTAAATAAGGCATAGAATATACAAATGAAAATAAATAGGAAAGCCACCTTTCTAGTTTCTTATGACAAAACATGTGTTTGGATTTTTGTTCACTACCTTTCTTTGTATAAGCATTGACACAATTGTACAAGCGTAATCCAATGAACTTAATTCGCCTTCAGGTGCATCTTGCATTCCCAATCCTACATCCACACAAAACACAATAGCCTCCTACATAAAAATAATTAAAGCCGTGGGATACAAATTACAAAACAGAAAAACCATACTAACTCGAGGAGCTCTTGCCATTTACTCCTTCTTCACAGCACTGTTTAAATCTGGATTGAACTCTTGCGAACTTTTACAAATAATAATACACCAGATTTTAGTTTGGTATGTTTGTTTGTTTGTTAAAATTCAGAAACAAACTGACCGAACGCTAAATATGTTACAACCAATAGGGTATTTACCCATATCGAAACCTTTTTGTTTTTTTGAAGTTGGATAAAGATTTTATTGGCATCCGTTTCTAAATGCATACTTATTTTACCATATCAAGCCTATCTGATTTTTTATTTGCAATTTTTACTAAACTTAAAGAGAAAAATTTCCACGTGTTCCTGAAGAGGAATGCCAGCATTTGCCAGCATTGGCCGCCCAGTCTGCAGAATGTGGCAGCTGGCAGGTGCACGCACGATTTTTTTTGTAACAATTTTTTTTGCACGACAATTTTTTGGGTTTGCACGCGCAAATTTTGCCCCAAACGCGTTTTACTGGCCTATCTTGGGCTCTTTTACTTGCTTTGCGCCTGCTGAAATTGGTCTTACACGCGATTATGGGTCGTGCACGCGCGCACGCGCGCACGCGGGACAAGTAGGCCCTGCACGAACGAGATCGTCGGGAACTGCCATGTTCTGCAGACTGGTTGGCCGCTGATGGTCACACTGCGAGCAAACGACGAGCGGTATTCTACTTCCATTATGTTAGCTGCTGATGGTATAGCAGCACAGCTTTTCAGGAAAAAACGTATTTTTTTGATAATATTGTTTTTACTGTTTACACCCTGTGGTGCTTGTTGCCAAATATATATCCAGAAATACGGTGAAGATCAAAAAATGGCATAAAAACGTATGAGCTACAGCAGGGCTTTGTCCAGAAACAAGGGGTAAAAATTACGAAACAAAGGGTAAAAATAAAGTCCGCACACTGTCAGTAATGCAAGTGTAAAATGTCATAGCCAATTTGGGTTGTAGCTTATGGGAATACAGTCCAAGAAACAACGGTCCAAGTAACATTCAAGCTAAATGTTTATTTCAGGGAAACAAAAACTTGAATTAGGCACTGTACGTGAATTTACTCCTTCTGTGGCAATAATTCAAATTCAGTTTATTGGATCACAGATATAATTGTGCACAAACAATCTCTGTTTTGTTAATGGTGTAGGGAAGCAATTGGATAATTGTTTCATTACAGTTATACAATCTGACCTCACATAAGATTTTTTAGGCTCCTCGCAGTACCCTGAGAAATAGCTATGCGGAACCCAGTTTGAAAGCTGCTATACCTGGCAATGACCAAGTATTTAACACATAAATGATAGTGTATAAAGTCGTAATCAAAAGACCATTGAGGTCCATATTCAACGCCTCAAAGGTCCGGATATGGACCTCAGTCTGCCATTTGCGTAGCCCTGGAGCTACAGCAACACTACTTTTTTGTTTTGTGGTTAACCAACAATATTACATCGGGATATTGGTTAGCAAAAACTTCTAGGGCAACTGCTATTTGGATAGTCAACCCTAGTTTTTTTGCACCAAATGCTCATCAACCTTTTGTGTTTCTACTGTTGAAATCCATCTTGTCAATTGGTTGGTGTCAAAAACAGGCAGATGCTAAAAATAGAGCATTAAATTTCAAACAATGGGAACTTCTAAAAATAATCACCCAATAAATCCATAAACCAAGTCACAGTTTTCCTGGCCCACACTTTTCAGAAATAAATACATTGAAAGTTGGCATAAAAAATATAGGGGACCATTATATGTATCAAACATTAAATGAGAAAATAAGAAAACATATCAACAAATAGAGAGGGATGATTTCTACATGTATGAAAACTTTTGTCATCAAACCTATAGTTGTTTAAATTATTTATTAACATTCATTACATTTTGTTTATAGCATATGCATTGGTACATAGACTTGCATTGATGATGGCTGGTGTAACTGCAGAACAACCACCAGACAAAAAGTTGTGCAGCAATGGGGGTATTGCGAAAAAAATTGGAACCCATGATGGAACATTTCATTGTGATGAAGTACTTGCTTGTTATATGTTACAGCAATTGGATCAATACAAGGTAGTTTAGAGAATTTGTTTGAAATATTTCTAATAAGTGACCATTACATATTGTGGTTTATTCCACATTTAATTTGTGGATTTTTCGATCAAAAATTCAGGAATCTGTGTGTATGCTCCTTCTTTTGCAGTCAAGTAGGTCTCAAAAAGTTGTTACAGCAGCTTATAGGCCAGTGGTTCTCAACCTTTTTGCCTTCGCGGACCCTTTTCGGTACTGTAAACAAATTGCGGACCCCTTAGAAGTTTTAGGTAATTTTGTCCTTTTTTATTAACAAGCAACCAAAACATGGTGCATAAAGTTACAGCCACATTCGGTCCAGGACCAAAATTTTAATCCCTTTTTCTGGGTTGCGACATAGGGAATCAACAAGAAAGAGCCATTACAGTGTAATGTGACGTTGTTTTCCACTGACAATTTACGTCTGTTACATCACAATGGGGTTTAGATGTCATAATGCACTGTGGTTTGTCGCCTACGAAGAGTGTTTTCAAACAAGTTTTATGCTATTCTTAAAACACCATAGCGTTTTATTCAAATCGCGATTTATTATTCTCGTTTTGTGGGAATTAAGAGTTTGTCGCGGACCCCCTGAAAACGCTTGGTGGACCCCCCATTAAGAACCACTGTTATAGGCCATGGGTTGGGAAGTGACAAATTTATCATAAAGCTTATATTATGCTTGTTCAAAATAACCTGTGTTTTTGTGGGTTCAATGTCTGTGGGGTTTAATTTTCATTTACTTTGTCTCCCCCACCCAATATAGTCAACCAGTCAAATACTATTTTTAAATGTAACTAATATGTAATTTTCTTGGGCTTATTGTGGTTGTTGTAAAACATTTCTAGTAGCCCTTAGGTAGAATAGTGTAAGGCATAATTTTGTATCAATCAAGTATTTGGAAAGCCAATATAGATTGTTTTGCTTATCTAAAACAGAACGATGCCCCAAACAATTAGGGCATACTCACTGTTTATAGTTAAGATATGATTGCTGTTGAGGAAAACTGTGCAAGGTTTGTAGCATTTTGTGTCTCCCATTTTGTTCATGGACTTCATGGATTTATTTAATGATTTTAGATTTGTTTAGGATTTGTGTCTACCTACTTCTGTCTACTATGACAAATAAAACTCTTTTATTAAAGATAACATAGAAAACAAACTTTAAAAACAGTCTTACACTTACAATTTGTAGAATGCTACAATTATTCGAACTCGAGATCCAGCAGTCTTGGCTGAATGTGACATTGTGGTGGATGTAGGAGGTGTTTATGACCCAGAAAAAAATCTGTTTGACCATCACCAGAGGTTTTGCAATTTATTTTGTTGCGATGGTTGCAATGTAGTCATAACAAATGTTGATGTTTG
This sequence comes from Phallusia mammillata, assembly GCF_965637545.1. Classification (NCBI taxonomy): domain Eukaryota; kingdom Metazoa; phylum Chordata; class Ascidiacea; order Phlebobranchia; family Ascidiidae; genus Phallusia; species Phallusia mammillata. Next base: position 18,941,078 of record NC_137253.1, read on the forward strand.
TAGAAGTTTTAATGAAACAATGAAAAGTGTTTGTGGAAAAAAGTGGTCAACAAAATTAAGCAGTGCTGGATTAATTTACTGCCATTTTGGAAAAAATGTTTTAAAAACGTTTCTCGGAAAATACAAAGATGATGAATCAGTAGTGACCTGTATATATGACAAGGTATGGTACATTTTTCTGATACAAAAATACATAAGCTGGTAGTAATATTACCTGCAAACATTATGAATAATTTGTTTTGTTACCAGTTTTAGTCCTTTGGGTTGGTTCTCAGGGTTTAGTCAGGAAAGAGGTTAAAGTTTATTTAAATAATAGATATCTAATGTTGTGCACTGTAACATATAAACCAAGTTGATGCTGCAGTAACCTATCGACCACAAAACAAACAGATACCAAGCTTCTCTATTAGTGCATAACCTAGGAGCAGTGGCATATCCAAGGGGGGGGTTTTGGGGGTTCGGACCCCCCCCTTTTCAAAAAGTCGTGCGTAAATTAAATAAGCCAAAATCGTTCCGTTTACCGCTGCGTGATAACAAGAAGTCGTTATCTCAAAGACGCGAGCCTTCAATGTCTTGTATTCGCTTGTTATCTAATCGCCAATTGTGACGTAACAAGGGTTTAATAAAGAGGTTTATGCGCTAACAATCGGAAAGTTACGTTCCGGCTAGGACGTTGGTAGCAGTTTCTTGCTAAGTGGGAACTGCACTAAGTGCAACATATCAAACTGTTTTTGCATTTGAACAATGTAAAAGTGTTAAAAGCGTGTAATGTTGTGTTGCTTTGATCCGCCAAACGCGTAGTAGTTTGTCAAAAACATTAGATCGATGTAAATCGAGTTATGTTATTAGGGTAATTTGTTACTTGCCAGGCACAATTTATGCCTTCTGCAGTTATCACCTTTAGTGCATTCGTGACATTGCGCAACGTAACAGTAGGATTACCGCTTCAGCAAGAGATTTAGTTCTTTAGAAATTAGACCCTGTTTTTACGCAACGATTTTGATTACCTGACAGTCACGCTTATTTTGCAGCTGCAGTTTGGCTGAGCAAGCTAGATAGCAGCGGCGAAATCAGAAAACTACAAAACTTTCGCTAAAATTACCCGTTCTTCCTGTCAATTAGATGGGTAGAGAAACCGCCAATTTAGGAAAAAGTGCTTTGCCGCATAACGCGTCGTTTTAAACGTCGTGTGACGTCATAACGACGTCATTAGGGATTTCCCCAAAAAAAATTTTTGGACCCCCCCCTTTAAAAATTTCTGGATACGCCCCTGCCTAGGAGTATCATTGATTTATACATTGCTAAATATTTGAATATATTTTTAATTTTATGCTGGATGCACTAATTTTTCGCATGGAAACCCAAAGTAATGTCGTTAAAATGGTTTTATTTAACCACTTGATATGTGCAAAAGCAAAATCACTGTCATTTGTGGAGTTTTATATTGTTAAAGATTTATGAAAATTTTGTGGAAGAAATTGATGCAATAGATAATGGAGTTGACCAATTTGATGGTGTTCCAAAATACCACATTTCAACTAACCTGAGCACTCGTGTTGGACATTGCAACCCAAGTTGGAATGATGAAAAGCCAAATGAAATGGTAGCAACAAATTTATTATGGGTCCCCTTCCCTGAAGGGGACACATATTGATTTTACTCAAATTGTTTTTGTTTGTTTTTCTTTTTTTTTCTTCTTTTTTTTTCTCCCCAAAGTTTGTCCGACTCGTTTTTCCATGAAATGTTTGATGGATTTCGATGAAATTTACACAGATGGTAGATATAGTTATGTAGATGTGCATCCCACTTTGTTTTTGTTGATAACCCCAGTATTTACCCCGCTAGCCCCCTTTTACCCCAAAGTTTGTCCAACTCGTTTTGCCATCAAATGTTTAATGAATTTAGATGAAACTTACACAGATGGTAGGTATAGTTATGTAGATGTGCATCCCACTTTGTTTGTGTTGATAACCCCACTATTTACCCCGCTAGCCCCCTAAAATGGTTTTTTTCACCCAAAGTTTGTCCGACTCGTTTTTCCATCAAATGTTTAATGGATTTGGGTGAAATTTGCACAGATGGTAGATATAGTTATGTAGATGTGCATCCCACTTGGTTTGTGATGATAACCCCACTATTTATCCCGCTAGCCCCCTAAAATGTTTTTTTTTTCACCCATAGTTTGTCCGACTCTTTTTTCCATCAAATGTATGATGGATTTGGGTGAAATTTGCACAGATGGTAGATATAGTTATGTAGATGTGCATCCCACTTTGTTTGTGTTGATAACCCCAGTACTTACCCCGCTAGCCCCCTAAAATGTTTTTTTACCCCGCAAAGTTTGTCCGACTCGTTTTGCCATCAAATGTTTAATGGATTCGGATGAAACTTACACACATGGTAAAGATAGTTATGTAGATGTGCTTCCCACTTTGTTTGTGTTGATAACCCCAGTATTTACCCTGTTAACCCCTTAAAATGGGTGAGGTTTTAAACAGTGTCGGAATGGGCTGAAATTTGGATAGCTTGAAGAAGAGGCCATTTATAGGTGTTGATTGTTGTGTTCAACCCTGTAGCCCCAACATTCACCCCACTAGCCCCCAAAGTGTAAAACATATTTGTATGTTATTGGGCACCACAAACGAAAGATTTCTGTGGCCCAATAGTGTTACAAGGGCAACCAGTTGTGTGTTACTTGTGTTTGTGGGTTGCTTGTTGGACGTTTTTGTGGCATGGCAGTTAGGGGGTTGTTAACAGCCCTATGTAGTCAGAAGCATTAATGGTTGTTGCTCAAAACACCTCTAGTGGTCAAACCTTTAAACATTGGCGGATTGGGCTCAAATTTTGTAGTACTATTGATTGAATTATTGTGGTTTCATAGTATTATTATTTAAGCCCAGTGCTGATCACTGTGTTTTACCTTACAACACCCGACTTTCTCATGGTTATCTCTTGAAATGCATTATTTTTAACTTTGCATGTGTGGGGACCCATGAGTTTCTGCCTGCAGAAACAACTAAGGTTATAAAAGACGCTGGATAATGTGGGACCCAATATAAAATAAGCAGAGGAAATATATGAATGTTTTAAAATAGGTTATAGTGTATAGGCAATGACAAAATGTGCTAAGCCACCCTTCTAGTTTTTTGTAGTTTAACTACTAGCTCATTTTGCACAAAAATGTTCAAGCAATTTGTGTTACAGGAGTGCTTCAAGAAAGCTGTGAAGATAGTTGAGGAGAACTTTCAGACCAAAGTTCATCATTTTTTGCATGTTTGGCTTCCTGCAAGATCAATTGTTCAAGATGCTCTAATTTCAAGATGTGATGTATGAAAGTTATTTTTTCACAATGTTCAAAAGTCCAAAGCACTGCACAATTTTAGATTGATCCAAGTGGTGAAATCATACTCCTTAGGCAATCTTGTCCATGGAAAGAACACCTGTTTGAACTTGAGGATACAGAAAAAATTGTGAAGCCTATAAAGTATGTGGTTTATGGTGATAAATCTGGAAAGTGGAGAATTCAATGTGTGCCTGCAGGGCGGAATACATTTGAGAATCGGTTAGTTGCATGCTGAATGATTGGTATAAAAATGTACTGTACTAAACCGAGTTAAAATGTCTAGATTGTCGATAGTGCAAGAATGGCGAGGTTTACGGGATGAGGAATTGTCCAAAAAATCTGGCATTCCAGATTGTGTTTTTGTTCATGCAACTGGGTTTATTGGAGGAAACAAAACTCAAAAAGGGGTTTTGGACATGGCAAGGAGATGCCTAGCACAAACTCTATCCTGAATAAACAGCTGGTAGTAATCCTGTTAAAAACAGTTCAGTGTGAAGTCAACTTGTAGTTTGTGGGAATTCAAGTCCTATTGCTCAGGTTTATTTTAATCACACTATTGATCAAACAATAAATGAATTCGGTCAAAAGGGTGGCCTAGTCTGGTACATTGTTAATAAAACATTTTTTCTAATTATGCAGAAGGAAAGTTATTACTTTAAGGTCAAACCCAGGGATAAGTATACATTGTTTAAAAATTTGACACATTAGTAACTGGTAGTGCTATAGGGTAAAACAACAATTGACACACCATACCAACATATTCTACAAACTGTCCAAATTTCATCTAATTGGGGCTTGGAACTTTTGACAAATTTTAAGCTAACTGTACAGTTGTAATATAACCCTAACATTCTTAGGGGCAGTGCAGCCCTTCAGGGTAAAACAACAACTCCCTCACCCCCCAATGCCACATTCTATCATTGTCCACATTTGCCAGTTTTTACTTTAATAAAAATTTGACCAATTTTTTTGGGGGCAGTGGTGAAACTGTTCGGGCAATCAATGCTTGATAAAAAGAGGACAGCATTTTTTGCCTATCCAGGATGGTCATACATTAAATAAAAAATTTCTGGTCTCTAAAACCTGTTTTTAAAAGAAATATAAATCTCTGTACTATTGACTTTCCGCAAATGCTTACTGCCCAATTTATGAAGGTTACCTTGCAGTCATTTTCCCCTATGTAAGTAGCTGCTTTGCATTTCTACTTTTACATACCTTGCTAATAAAACCCATTCTATTATCTGCAGCTTAACTACACTAGTACTTCAGGAGCCAATAAACTGTAGGCATCCAAGTGCAGAAACACATGTACCAATTAAACTAGAAGGGTGGCTTGGCACATATTGCCATTGCACACAGCAAAGTTGTAAATAATGCATTTTACGTAATATTTATGATTAATTTTGGTGCTAGGAGTTTAAACAGGGCAAAAAAGTCTGCGAAAAAAATCATGCTACATGAGCTACAAGTTGCATTGAATTCGGCCATTATTTGTAAAAAAACACATTTTACATGGTAAAACTTAAAAATCAACACCTCAAAATGGCACATATTACAAACATTTCTTAAAATTCTTAAAAAAGTAAACCGATTTTATGGGGGTGGTGGGGTAACTGATGAGACTGCAGGAAAAACATGACAATTGACACCTAAAAATGACAAAATAGACAAACTGTTTAAATTTTTGGGGTAAATACTGGGGTTATCAAGACAAACGAAGTAGAGTGCACATCTACCATTTGTTAAAATTTTATCCAAATCCATCAAACATGTCATGTCAAAAGTGGCATGGACAAACTTCCAGTGAGAAAACAGAAAAATAAGCTGACTCAGGAGCGGGGCCCATAATTTTTCGAGCAGTTCACCACTGTCATGTATGTAGTTGTTTTACTATTTTGGTAAAAAATCTTCCTCTGAAGAATCAGATTCAGAAATAGTGCAATAATATAAACTAACAAATGATTAAAAAATAAATACACTGCCTTTGTATGATAAAACTCAAGATGCAGCCAATGCAAATATGCCTCAAAGATCATTTAAAATAAGGTCTTTTATCAACTTTACAGGTTATATTTCCAGTGCTAAAGTGTCTATTCAAACCACATGTACAATTCTAAATAAATTCCTTCCCTTAAGTTTCCTCCCTGGTTGCGAACCACTGTGCTATGGGGTGGCAATTAAATATAACCTTGAAACCATCTAGCATATGTTGTGAACACATGTTAATGCCTTTTTTGTTATAAAGCTATTGATTCATACTCCAGACTGCAAAATTGCAATTTTTGGCAGCTGTATTTACACAAGTGTGGTGGAATGTTGAGGGTTCGTTTTTAGTCGCCACACCCAATATTAATCACTTTGGTGAATTTGGAGGAACAGGTACATAAGTACTGCCATGTCTGAACCCATCTTTACAAAAGTAGTGCAGTAACAATTATGTTTGGAAATGTAAACTGCTTGTGACCTGATATCCTCAAAACAATATTGGTTTTGAAATTTTATTACCAATGGTATAAATACTGCTTGCTAAAACAAAATGACAACCATCAAACCAACTTAAAGTGGTTTGTCATTGTTTGCTCGCAACATTAAAATATGATTTTATTGTGTAGCTTTTTGTTTCTTGTTTTAGTGGAACAGGGGTCTTGACTCCCTTTAAAACTGATGTTGGTTGTTGCCAATTTGCCACAGTTTGTTTTGCAATGATTTCTGGGTTTTCACCAAGTTCGGTTGAATTGACAACAGAGCAGCAGTTTTCTTTGTTTTCGCTGTCATTTAAAGGATTTGAATTCTTCGAAGACTTGTGACCAGTTTTCAATAATGTTTTACTTCCTTTGATAACAAATGATTGAAAAATCGACTGTTGCTTTAGAGTTTTTGACTTGGGTGAATTGCTTGAGGCAGGAATTATATTATCTGCAAAATCTTTTAGTTCCTCTACAAAAGCCATAGGTTTTACTCTTTTCTGTGGATTTATCTCACTTTGAAAGAATCCTATCCTCTGTGATACCAATTCATCTATAATACACACATATTAGATTACAAACTACAGTGCTTTTTATACTTACCAATAGTGACATTACTGTGTGTGTCGCAACATCACAACAAACCATTCAAATGTTAAGAAACATTTACCTGTTTTAGGTGAATTGTTTTTTTCCTCTTTCATTTTTCTGCAAAATCCATCTCGATTATTGTTTGAGGACTTCTTAAATGGCACATTCCAAATTCTCAAGGCTGCATCATCAGAACATGTTGCAATTCTTGCCAAATCTGCGGGACACCATGCAACTGAAGTAACTTGCTGCATTCCGTTACTTTCAAGACAATGTGAAGGTCTTATTGTGGTTTCACTGTCCCCAGAAGTTAACTACAAAACAAGGGTAATGTTTTGTAAAAATATTTAATTGTATTGAAGATAACAATCTAGTATGCTGAACTTGCTGATTATAATTTGGGTAATGTTACACATAAAACACTTTGTGCAATCATTTTAATGTTACATTAGAACACAAATATTTTTAATCACCCCTTCTAAAACAAAAATTTATAGACTTCCGTGTTTCCAAATGCAGGTAAGAAGCAATTTTTTTCTGCTTAAATAAAAACTAGCTTCACACATTACCAACACAAACTTTAAACATATCATTAAATGTCGCTTTTTATAGCAAACTACCGTATGTTCATATGCATGTGTAATCTTACATTCCAAATGTATGCCATATTGTCATCACAGCCACTTAAAATGTGCAAATCATCCGGGCTTACAGCAATTCGTACATAAAATGAAGAACTGTAGTGTCCAGAATACCTAAAAGCACTTGTTTATACTATGAGCAGTTTGTAACACAAATTGTTTACAAACTTTTTTGAAGGTTTACGACTGGATATCCCATGGGATAAATCATATTCATAAATGATATTATCAGTACAGGAGGCAAAAAGCTTGGTTCCAGTGCTATCCAAACAAAGACAATTGTAACCTCTTCTTCTGTCACTTTCACCGGGATACAAAATTCCCTCAACAAGGGATGCTGAGTTGCTTGTAGTTTTTTTACGATGGAAACCTTTTTTTTGAAGATATGAATTTTTAGAATTGCCGCTAGCTTTTACAATACATTGATTGACCAACCACTTGAAGTTTTTCTGATATCCCACATTTTTATAGTTCCATCCATTGCTCCAGATGAAACAAGTGTGTTGCTGTTTTGAAAAATCACTGATGTAACTGTTTGTCGAGAATCCTGAAACCATATGTTTTAGTTAAGAGCACATACAACTTTTGATTTTTTTTAGTACATACACATAGCAGTTGATTGTTGCTCTCTTGAAAATATCGTTTGCGTTTTCTTTGTGGTGTTAAACTGTCATACACTACATGAGCATTTTGTATCCTTCCTACGGGTTGTTGTTTGGAATTTTGTCTTCCACGACATCTGCTGTCCCAAAGTAGAATGTTTCCATCTCTTGATCCAGTGGCAAGAATGTCTGAACAAAAAGTATAAAATATTTGTTCAACAAAATCGGTTTCTATGGTTGCAATTAAATTTGAGTTCAAATCTCACTTGGATTGTTTTTCGAAACACTAACAGACTTTAGGCTGCAGCTGTGCCCAACAAAGGAAGTCAACTTAGTTTCAGGATTGCTAACATCCCACAATGCAGCAGTCGTGTCTCCAGATGCCGTTACAAAATAATTGCTTTGTGGGATCCATTTCACATCAAAAACAGCATTATTGTGTGCCAACCATTTTTCTTTTAACGGAAGTGTGGATGGCATATCATTTAAAAGATGGCTTGGGTTAGTGTCTACAACTGAGACATAGCCCTCTTCATCCACCACCAAGCAGTTATCTGTTTGCCCTTCAACTAAAAAGTGTGTTAAGCACAATATTAAATTTTTGAACAAAAATATCACATAACAAACTTAAGCATAATGATAAAATTGTATTTTATAGTAACATTTTTACCAACTTTGGGCTCAATTTTTCATGTAGTAATTTTTGTAACAAACCTGTAGAAAAATCACAAGCGTATGGTGGAATTGAAGTCTGCAAAAAAACACAATTACCCATAAATGTTTTGACACATCCAAAAATATGTGATCACATTAAATGACACTATAAAAATATTTCTGTAACTTTTTGGTGCAACAATACAAAAAATCAAAAAAGTACATACTCCAAGTCTATCGGTGAACAAAACTTTGTTTTGAAAGTGTTGAAAGTCAAGAAATAACTCATCTTTCCACATCGCTTTCCACTTTTTATCTAAAATATATTGAAATGGTAAACCTAAAGAAAATGCATCATTCCACCATACTATTGTATTTTCGTTGCTCACAAACTTGGCTTTACAAAATTATAGATCTCCACTCGTAAAAAGTAGATTAGTGTTATGACTGGTCCAGATTGGAAACAATGGCTTGGAGGATAAATCCCCTGCGCAATACTTTGGATTTTCCCTTGCAATCCGCGCAAACTTAGGCTTTTGACGTGTAATCCGCACAAAAAAAATGTTGTCCGCGCAACTTAGCACAGCTTCCATAGATAACTTCAATAAACTTTCTGTAAAATTTTAGATTTACGTTGCACAATGAAGTTCTATTTCGTCACAAGCCTTATTTCGCGAATAATCCACGTATGTCAGTCAAGCGAATCGTAACTTACCGATCGTCACCTTTGCAATAACATTTGTAATACGCTAACGTAATCGTCAAAAGTACATTTATCAGTATTTTTAGGACGTAGTTATGACATTAAAGTGACTGTCGGCTAGGCAAGTTACATAAAATAATGGTTTCTGTTAATTAAAAGCAGTTTGGCATTCTTAAATTACTTCAAAAGAAAGAAATGTAAAAAAAAAGTTTGAATCCATATGAAAATTTGTAGAGTTTAGCAAAGCAGCTGCGAGCGCAATAGAGCAAAACTGAATATTCGTAGTGTTTATTTGTTGTTCTTTTTGTCAGATAGTGTTGCAGTTGCAGGCGTTACATGCAAAGTATGTTAATCGTTAAATCCACTTGTCAATCAAACATCTATCAATACGCGCAGAAAATTGTAATTCCGCACAAAACACCGCACAATTATTTTGACAAAAAAAAACATCCTGCGCGCAAAAAAAACTTTCCAATCTGGTGTATAACCACATTTGCTTTTGCCTTTTACAAATCAATTAGCGAAACATGAAACAATGGTGAAAAAAGTTTGCAGTTTTTACAAAACATTATTTGGCCTTGCGCCGCCTTGGAATGAATAAGATAGCTGTCAGTGTCACAACTCCCTACAGAAAATAAAATTGTTTTTCAAATTTATTTAAGCATAATTTAATAAATAAAAATAGAACAGAAACGGTGGTACTAAATCTTTTGCTGGGGTTCTTTTCTATTTGGCCTAGTATAAGTAAAACAATTAAATTTTAAGAAGTATTAGCATTAAGCATGCTTAACTTGCCATTTGCAGAGTCGCGTTTCCATCCATTAAGTTCTCGATTCCTCAAGTGAAACATACTTTCAGCTTGTGTTTACTGTAATTACGTCGACGACACTGTATTCTTACAGCAAAATGTCCTGCCCCTGTGAATCAATATTCGCCAATGCAATAACTATACATTCCCTTCGCTTTGACTAATTCCACAAGCGGCGGTAAATTTTAGGTTACCCGCCAAAAAATGAGTTCTTTGAAGTGACCCATAGTATCACAACGCTAATTAACCGCTACTTAAAAAGTTTGAAAATATTTCTATTGGTTATAAATTTAAGTACAAAACGAATAAAGAACTGAACTTCACTTTTCGTGGAGTATTTTCATATATATATATATTTCATGGGGTCTTTTCACATAAATACAATAACAATTTTTTTTAGAATTTGCTGCTATGTAAAAGTACTTTTGGAGTCAGAAAAAATCCTTCATATAGTTTGTTTTAATGATTGTGCATTAGTTAGTAATTTGCTGTGTATCAACTATGAATGACACTTTAGAAATTGTCTTGGCATTGTACAGATTTCTTGTGAAGTAAACAAATCGTCAAAAAGCTTGTTATTTAAAATTGTTTGGCAATAGTAGTTAATCGGCCGTATAAGACGCGAGTTCCAATTCTTATTCAACCGCATGTGCACCATACACAATCGTCTAAACTCCCAACTTTTAAAACTGATCTATTTTGACAAGCCCCTCTCAGCAGTATTTAATTAACCTAACCCCTTAACCTTCATTTTTTTTTAATGTAGAATGGATGTTACGCGTGATAATTTTCGGCAAACTTTGCCTTTGGTAAAGCAAGCTATCAAGGAAGCAAGTTTTATAGCAATTGATGGAGAGTTTACTGGATTATCCAATGGATCATTTAATACTACAGCATATGACTCACCACCACAGAGATACCTTAAGTTGCACAGCAACACTCATAACTTTCTGTTAATTCAATTTGGTAAGTTGTAATTATTTAAATACCATAACAAAGTCAATCATGGTGTGTGACATGTGGAAAAACGCAATAGTTGTTTTGTGCATTAAACTGTGACATCCAAATCAAATTGTTGCAATGGTGATTGTTACATTTAGGAAAGATGGAATAACTTGTTTTTTTAAAAGGAAGTTTTGTTTACTCATTTTTTTGCTGAACATTTCGTTTTTAACAAATGAAGATTATACAAGAAAATGAAAAGTTGAGAAAGTGATGCCTTTTAACAAAGGTTCTTGCTTGTTATTGGTTTGGGTTGCTGGTTTTAACAACCACATTGAAAAAAAACAGTTTTAGTAATTGGTCAAAACCACCGACAGCAGGGCTTCAACTGCGGTGCCTTCGAATACTGCAGCTCCGCTTGGTGCGCGTGGGCTTAGTCCGCTAGGTACTTCACTTGGTACTTCGCTAGGTATACTGCAGGTAACTCGTTTTAATGCAACTAAGCCTGTAAATAGTGCAGGTAACCTTTTTTGAAGTGAGTATACTCGTAGTTAGTGCGACGTAATGTAATAATGCTGTAGGTACTGCATTTAAGGTTCTGGTTAGTATTTTCTAGTCACTTTGCACCTATTACAAGTTTAATCGTACCAAAGCGAGTTACCTGCAGTATTTTTAAGGTTACCAAGCGAGTTACCAAGCACCATCTTTTGTACTATAAACATTCCCACATGAAATGATCGGAATGATTGATAATTTTACAATAGGGAATCAAATATTCTCCATTTTCTTGGGTTAGTTTTGTGGGTATTGTAAGAGCTAAAACATCTGTGGTACCCCTTACATAGAAAACTGTGGGGTAAACTTTTTCACCTATCACTTTTTAGGCACCGCAACACCAGATTGAATCAAATTTTTATGATTGCCTCCCAAAAAGAAAATATTTGCAAAAATCTACAATTACATAAACATTTAATATTAAACACTGGCATGTTAAGTAAACTAATAGTTTCTAATAACAGAGTAAAATGACACAGTTTAATTTGAAGATGAAAACAAGCATTTGAACCAATTTTGATATTAACTATAGTTTAAAATTCAAATTATGGAAATGCAGGAATGTGCGCATTTCGGTGGAGTGATGAATCACAAAAGTATAAGGCTGAGGCTTTTAATTTCTACATTTTTCCTTTGAAGTCTACAGTATCTGGAGTTCCAGACAGGTAAATTATGTAACTACTTGTTTAGAAAATGCATCAAAATTTTGACAACAAACTTTTTTACCCTATACGAAGGATTTTTTCATGTCAGAGTTCTAGCCTTGATTTTTTGACAAAACAAGGTTTCGATTTCAACAAAGCATTTAAAAATGGAATTCCATATTTGCGGCCAAATGAAGAAGCGACAGTTCGGGCAACTTTGGAGGAAAAGCAAACATTTAGAGAAAATGCATTTCGATCTCCTGTCAAACGTAAGAAAACACCCTGCTTGAACTTTGTAGTTATTTGATGCGATTGTTATGGTGATCGATTTAATGCTGCAGAAAAAACCTTTATCTCCACAAAATTTGGCTGATAAGAAGGTTTACCTTCCAACTTTAAAGTGAAGTTGCATTTTAATAACGCTTTTTATCTACTAAACAAGTATTTGACCTGTCTATTACCAGGTTTTATTTAATCAGTAAAATACCCAGTCCTAGTGTTTAACCAGGTTGTGTATTGCTTGTTTGACAAGATTTTCTGTCAATGAACTATTTTGCATTGCATTGCTGAACAACAATTTTTAAGAATGGTGTAAACGGCAATAGGGATTTTTTTGCATGGACAATCCCATTTAATATTATTGTGGTTAATCAGAAGTTCTCTTTATTTGAATGGATATTTTAAAACCCAAACTACAGTCTACCATTTTATTAAAATTATTCCAGTTAATAAAGAATAAATGGAACAGAATGTTGACAAATTGGTTACATGCAGTGGTGGAATTCAAATTTTTGTCAGCCAGTTCTATCACAAAAGTCATATTGTTCAGTCGGTTCTGTTAAAAAAAGAGAACCGATGTGAACCGCCTGAATCCACCAGTAAACTGTATTTTTAAAAGGGCCCTTTTACGCAGTACAAAAAATGTGGAGTGCTAAACAGTGAGTTTGTGACACAAGATGTGCCAGTGGGGGAACTTTTGTGGTGCTTGCATGAACAATATTGTTGCTAAAAACCAATAAAACCTTACTTGCCATATTCTAATAAGTTGTTTTTGTAATTTTATCCAGGTAAAAATAATTCAAACAATTCTAGTCCGGTTTCCACCGACAGTCCCACATCTGCAGCGGACCAAAAAGCAAAAGAATTTGTAGAAACTGCAAAACAAAAAGTTCAAAAATTTTTGGAAGATGCAAATCAGGAGGAAGAACTCATTTTGGAATCATGCAATAGTTATTTTAGGTTAGATATAAATTGTTTGGTGCCGAGTAAATACGGTTTACAACATCACATTTATATATATTTTTTTACCAATGAATTATACAATTTTAAAGTGACAACAGGAAATGTGAGAACAACAATACCACAATAAGTTAACATTGGTGTTTATTCAGAAACGTAGTTCTCTATTTTGACAACATTTTTTGTGGGGAATACCTTCGGAACTAATGTGCTTTTGCTGCAGAAAACTTCTGTTTGAATCTTTGCCTTTGGCTTTTCCTGATCAAGTTCTTGTGGAATCTCGCACTAATGAGCATACCAAATTGCGCCACATTGTAGTTGTTAAAGGTGCCAGCTCTAACATTAAAAAGGCCCGCCAAGAGCTAACCAAAGCCAGGGAAGAAGCTGAGCTTGAAGACGCTATTGGATTTTCAAAGTATTTTATATGCTTTTTTTGTTTTAGATTCAGGTAATGGATGGGAAGGGCATAAATAGTTGTTAATGGTGATACATTTTTTCAGAGTGATATCCTGTCTAAGTGAGAGTGGAAAGTTAGTGGTTGGGCACAATATGTTTTTGGATGTTATTTATACTATTCAGCAATTTGTTCATCCTTTACCAAATGATCTTGAGGAGTTTAAATCCCTAGTTTCCTGTGTCTTTCCTAAAGTGCTGGACACAAAGTTAATGGGAAGCATGTTGCCGTTTAAGGTAAATGTCTCACTTTTAACATTTTGTGTAATTACTTTGTGACTTAATGTTTAGGATCAGCTGCAATCCACTGCTTTAGGAGACATGCACAATCGATTAAAACTACCTCCATTCAATCCAGTGGGAATTGAAACACCTGGTAAATACAACATTGGAACAAATGATGAACACAACCACCTTCATGAAGCTGCTTATGATGCGTTTATTACAGGTTGAAATTACACTCTTGATGTTATGTGAAGTGGAATTAGTAAAAAACAACTATTTTTACAGGTTCATCATTTTTATCTATGGTTAACTTTTTGTCTTCATTCCAATCCACTTCAAATCCCATTATCTCTTTTTCATCTTTGTGCAATTTGGTGTCCCCTTATGTCAACAAGGTAAATTAAATTTTAACATGAAAGTGTATATTTGTAACTTTGCATTTTAAAAGATTTTTCTCATGCGGAGCCATGATATCCCCTATCTCAATATTAGTGGAACAGATTTAACACCAAGTAGAGATCATGTCTTTCATGTCCAATTTCCTGCTTCTTGGCGGTCAAACGATATTCGACAATTGTTTGCACCAGTTGGACAAATAAATATATCCTGGATTGATGAAACCCACTGTTTGGTTGGGCTGTACAACAAAGTTCAGGTTTGGATTAGTTATTCCAAAACTTAAATGTATGTAAACTTGTCTTGTCTGTTTGTATGCCAGGCCAAAAATGTAAAGAACTTGGTAAAATCAGGAACTGTGGAGCCAGGTTTGTATTGCATTCAGTCCTATGATGATTACCAGGCAGAGCCACAACATTGGCTTCCCACAAGCCAAAGAAACATGGTTTGGCGGTCCAATTCAACGTCAAATAGTGTGGTCAATACACCTACTAGAGCAAAACCAGCCTTATCTTTTACCAGTGGACTTGGTCAAACCAGTATTACCCCTCCAACTGCAGACGTTTCTACTCCGTTATATCGGAAACGACAGGGCAGTTTTGCAAATCGTGAAACGACAAACGGTAGTTTAAAGGACTGCGATGAAAATGATGTGGAGCCACTTGTAAAACGACAAAAATCGCAGGAGAATTGTACAGAAGATTTGCCAGAAACCCATGTGAAACAAGACGAGGCGGAAGTTGGCGAGGTATCGAACGTTGCAGCAAGTTCTGGCTTGTTTGTCGTACCGGATCAGTGGGAGTAAATGTGCTGTCTTTTCCAATAAAACTTTAAAAGTTCAGAATAAATTTGGTGACAAATATAGGACTTTTCGCAACGCATTCAGCAATGATTTTATGTACTTGACCGTGAAACAATCGTTTATGTACAAGCAGGATTTCTTTTCTGACTGTTTTTTTTTCTGGCAATGATTGATTTAAAACATGAAAGGGGCACCTACGTCCCGCTAAGACGTTTGATCAATGTTAATCATTTCGAAAGTAAAAGAATTCACAATAGAAGAAAACCATTCCTCGTTTTAACAAAGAATAACTTTTTCCTTAAAATATGACACGATCCTTACTTCAAGTCTTTAACCGACTTGAAGTTATGTATTGCATCGTAAAGTATTGTGCATACTTTTGTATTACAAAATTTCGTCTCCTGGCCCGAGGTCATGTTGAAGTGGTGGATAAGATGTCTTCATAGTAACCCACTATTGGACTAGTTAGAAATAAGTGTACCACAATAAGATAAGAACCCAATAAAATGTTTTTAAAAAACGCAACAGGTAAAAATGAAAAATAAGAAAATACAATGAGCTGCCCCTCGCGTGCGAAAAATGTAATGAGTACATAAGATGACCATTGCCTAGCCCAGGGGCGGGCAACATACGGCCCGCGGGCCGGATCCGGCCCGCGACGGGGTTTTGAGCGGCCCGCAGACAATTTCCGGTCTTACATGATAATGTGGCCCGCGGCTACAGTCTGCTGCAATCCGCCACTACTTGCTTGCTATGTCAAATTATAGTTGTAACGGACAGTAACGTTCCCCAATAGTAGAAAACTTTCCCGTCGTTGTTACCATTGCACCATACGTCCATTGTTACGACATAACTCCCAACCTTGTGTGTAGCCTGCTTTCACGGTTTCATTGTTTCCACACGTGTAGCCTAGTTAGTGTTTCAGCAGTATCTAAGTCTGTTGTGTATGCATTAAATTTGCTGTGGTGAATAATTTTATGTTATATCAGTTAGATTGTTTGGACTGTATTGTAATTGTGACGTCCTTAATTGTATTTGGTTTAGATCAGTGGTTCCCAAACTTTTTCATATTTTTTTCAAAACGGTCCCTTCGCCATTATCTCGAGGGCTCGCGGTCCTTAAGCCTAAATGTGCATTTCACACAAACGAAAGTTGATTGCAGGATTTTAGCTAGTTATGCAAAATTGCGCATAACAATCATCCAAAGACAGCATGTGACATCACAAACAGTAAAAAAACATTACGATTGTGCGCAAACAATTGCATTTTTTGATAGTTGTCATTCAATAAAGGCAATTGTTTAGCAATGGAGACAGTCGATTCTAAATTCTACTTAGATTTAAACTTATTTAGTGGCACAAACTGACGCCAAATAAGATTATAGAATTACTTCAACCGCTTCGCGGTCCCCCCAAAATTGCCTCACGGACCCCTAAAGGACCGCGGACCCCAGTTTGGGAACCGCTGGTTTAGATGGTCAAAAATCCGTTTTAAATCATTGGATAAATATGTGATTAATGTATCGATTCAGGAATCCGGCCCGCCAAGTACTTCATTTTCCCATATCAGGCCCGCCGACTGGAGAAGTTGCCCGCCCCTGGCCTAGCCGGTGGTCTGATGCCGGCCAAAACAACTTGTGAAAAGTTTGACCCATGCTTAAACAGGTTTGCAGTTTATGACATGCAGCACGTAGACGCGAACACGATTTATCAAGCAAGTTTTTCCTATATTTCTTTAGTTGCGACCTACAAGTTAATAAGAGCAACTGTTTTGTGTTGTAACTTCTGTCATGGTCCAGGACTGGAAAAGTTGATTGCCACAGCAGATTTTTTTTCAACGCACTTTTGTACGTCGTAAAAAAGTTGCCAAGGTAATCCGGACCAACATTTGCAACCACAACAGTAGCAATCAAATCCACGATCCTCGTGCATATATTGTTGACAGCAGCCATTATCGAGGAAAGTGTAGTTGCATTACTAGATAAAACGATTTCTCTCCTAAGCTGGTTTTGTTGCATCCGGATTTATTATATCACGTCAGAAAAAGGGTAAATTAACTTTATTTGAACGAACTCAACACACTTGAGCAAAGCAAGAATTTAAACAAAATAATTTTGGAAGTGTTTATAGCACACATTCATACAGGATAAATGTCTTGTACAGTGCACATTTTTAAGTAGTGGCTAGTATACGAGCTCGTTGTGAACTTAATAAAGTATAGTGGGTCTAGATATTTATAAATATGTATAACAGACTGCAACTTTCAAAAATCATTGTATCCTTCACTGTTTTCTGCACGGACGAGGGGCTCGTGAGGCGCAGGAATCTTAAGATCTGGCTGTGGCTCAACTCCCCAAATGTCCTTGGCATATTGAGCAATGGTTCGGTCGCTGGAGAACTTTCCGGACGCAGCAATGTTCATGATGCACATTTGTGTCCATTTGTACGAATCCTAAACAACGTGTCTTGGATTTAAGGGAAAAGCGTTGGCGATAATATGTTTTAGCGGTGTTTTTTCACGTCTAAAGTTAATTACAAGACAATACGTTTCCACAAATTATTCGGGCCAGTTTATGGTATATTGACGCTCACAGTCCAGATGTTTGCAAATCGAATTGGTTCTCTCCCCAAGTACGTTGTTTAAAACAGTGCTCTTCAACCGTGTGCACGGTGCACCAAAATATGCGTGGGGTGCACCAGTACGAAAGGGTATACAAGGGTGCATCACAAACTTTTAATGAACCATTCATATTTGTCCTTCAGGATATTAGAAAAAGGGTGTAGGTTTCAATTGATGTATAAATGAACCTTTTATTTTTTTTTAAATGTTGATGTCTAACACTTTCAGTCCGGTCGACGTATATCTACTTCAAAAGACGCTTTGCGCACAGTGCAGATTGACGTTAATGTACGTCAAAAGTTTTTGATCAAAAATGTTTACGTCGACAGTTTTGATTTTAAGTAAACAGGGTGCATAAGTTCGTCACAACAACTTTAAGAGTTCACCAGACCAAAATGAATTTTGAATGCCTTGAATCCTTAAGCTGGAGCAGAGTGAAAACATCTGATTTTCCATGGCAAACTTAGTTGCTGATACATCAAAGACCAAGGTCATCCAACAAGAGTTACAAAACCATGTGAGTGTGATAGTAACAAAAGCTAGTCAAGTCTCGAGGGTAATAAAATATTTAATCTGGGTGAGAGTGATAAGTGGCATATGACAGTCGGAGATTTGACTGGAATATTAAAATGTTCAGAGGCATAAGAAGAATGGAGGACCAAGTTTGACTAATCTATGTTACCTTGTAAGCCTCACTGACTTTCTCTTGGCAATCAATATAATCTTTAAAGTCAGCAAGCAGCTTAAAGCGATCGTGGTTGATCAAGTTTTCCACAAAGTGTGTAAACTGGTCTGGTTCATTCGGGTTGAAATAACCAGAAGCAATCTGATCCAATGCAGTTTTCAGCTCTGGTACACTTTCATAAAAATCCCGTGCATTGTATCCCTTTCTGTAAATGTAGTTTAAAATAAACATATTAACTCACCAGAGATTGTAAAAAACGTACAGCTGTTGTATTCCTTCCAACACAAACAATGCAAGCTTACCTATCCAATGCTTCCACTTCATCAACCTTCATTCCAAAAATAAAGATGTTTTTTCCATTCATCTCTTCTGCCATTTCAACATTTGCCCCATCCAAAGTGCCAATCGTTAAAGCACCATTCAACTAAAAACAACAGTTTGTTCCTTTTTGTATTTTACAAAAGCTTTTAACACTTAAAATTGACCATTACCATGAATTTCATATTGCCAGTGCCAGATGCTTCAGTACCAGCAGTGGAGATTTGTTCTGATAAATCTGCAGCAGGGATAACTTTTTCAGCCAATGAAACTCTGCACAAAACAACACGATATGGTAAATAGCAACAACATCTGTAAAACATGGTAACATACCTGTAATTTTCAAGAAATACAACCTTCAGTTTGTCACCAACAATAGGGTCATTGTTGACCACATTGGCAATGCTAGTTATCAATTTAATGATCATTTTGGCTGTGTGGTAACCAGGAGCAGCCTACATAACAGCAATCAGATGCATAACCATTTTGTTACTACCAAAACATAAAACTTTGTTACCTTACCTTACCACCGATCATAACAGTTCTTGCAACAAAGTCCTTATTAGGGTCAGACTTGATTTTGTTGTACATTACTACAATGTGCAAAGCATTCATTAGTTGACGTTTGTACTCATGAATTCGTTTTACCTAAAAAAGGTTAAATTGTTACACATGTTCAGCCCAAAAAAATACTTAAATAGTAATTTACTTGCACATCAAACATTGATGCAGGGTTGATTTTTATCCCCCATTCTTTTTCAATGAAAGTTGTCAGTTTCAGCTTGTTTTCCTAAAACCACAACAGATAACAAAAAGTTCTATGCAATAAAGATAAATGCTGGTTTTGCTTTTGCCATATCGCCTTTTATCATGCATAAAAAATAAATACAGTCAAATAAAACCAAAGTTTGGTGTCCATTGGTAAAACATTTCACACCCAAGGTGTAAAACAATGTCATCCATTACTAGCTTCGTATTATTAGTCAAACCTGTTTAACTTGGTTGACACTTCTTATGAATGCCTGGTTTTCAATAAGGTCCTCCAGCTTTCGAAGTTGGCTCAATTGTTTTGGCCATTCCTCACCAATTTTCTAAAATAGATTGGTGTCAAAGTAATTCAGAGTAAACACACAGATAGAACTTTTGCTATTCCACCTCGGCAATCAAATCAGCAAGGCCAGGATTGCACAACAGGAGCCATCTGCGTGGGGTTATTCCATTTGTCTTGTTTTGAAACTTGTTGGTTTCACCCATCTTCTCAGACAATTCAACAAAATCCTTGAACCTGCATAAAAGTTTTCTGTTGTTTCAAAATGTACAAATATACAGCACTAATTGTAAATTACATTTTTGTAAGGATAAAGACAATCATACTTACACAGAATTTCGAATGATTTCAGAATGAATGGCTGCTACTCCATTGACTGCATGGGATCCAACAATACAGAGATGAGCCATGTTGATGCGTTTCTCTCCTTCTTCTTCAACCAGGGACATCCGTCTGAGGCGATCCGGATCATCCGGAAAATGCTTGCTTACATTCTACATTATTTTGGGGATTATTGTGATTATATTCGTAACAAAACTGAACGAAAAATTGCACCACCTCCAAATGCTTTTGATTGATGACATAAATTATTTCTAAATGCCTTGGTAACATTCTTTCCAGTAAATGCACAGGCCATCTCTCCAAAGCCTCTGGTAACACTGTGTGGTTTGTATAAGCACAAGTATTGGTGACTATTTTCCAGGCACGATCCCATGGCATTTTTTCAACATCAATAAACAAGCGCATCAACTCTGGGATAGCCAATGCAGGATGGGTATCATTAAGCTGAATGGCAACCTGTCAAATAAATATGTGACAAATTGTGCCTGTTGACTAAAAATTTGGTTATTTTCAATTCATTTTACAAACTTTATCAGGAAATGCATCGAATGATGTACGAATGGGATCGCGACAACCAAAAATTGATGACTTAAAACGACGAATGATATCCTGCACAGTGGCACACACAACAAAGTACTCTTGTTTTAAGCGCAGCTCTTTTCCCTCAAAAAACTAAAAACAAAATCAATGCAATCAGTCAAATCCTAACCACCAAATAGTTTGTTAAACATACATTGTCATTTGGGTACAAAACCCTGGAAATATTCTCTGCAACATTCCTGTCGCACACAGCTTGTATGTAATCTCCAGTGTTAACTGAAACAAAAAGCCAAGTGATTGTTTGTAGCTCAAAAGTAATTTTGGCCAAATACATACAGACACCAAGATTGAAGGAGTTAGGTGACTTTGCTGTGTACAACCTCAAGGTGTTGACAGTGTTGTTTCCATAACCAGGTGTTGGAGTGTCATAGGGCATAGCAAAGACAACCTTTACCCATAAGCATTTGTACATATTATACTTAAATTCATATTAGAGGTCATGTGCTTACACTGGTTCCACTCCATTTGCTTGGTTTGCTCCAATCATCGTCATCATGATGTACATGACCATAAAAATGTACTGGTATCATGTATTCAGGCCTTGCCTTGTCCCAAGCATTTCCATACCTCAACCAGTCATCAGCCTCTTCAACCTTTACACAACAAAGTTGTGTACAGGTAATGTAATACAAGCTCTTCACAGACTTTTCGCTACAGCATTACCTGCCATCCTTCTCGGATCTTTTGATTAAATATACCATACTCATATCTAATTCCATATCCATATGCAGCAAGACCAAGTGTTGCCATAGAATCCAAAAAACATGCTGCTAAGCGACCAAGTCCACCATTTCCCAATCCTAACAACAAGCTTGAGTCAATTGAAGATTATTTTGACAAAAAAATGACTACAAATCTATTGTTTCGGTTAAATTATGACCTGTTAGTTGAAAGCAAAATATTGACAGTTAGTATTTCCTTACACCACACGTTTTGCTCTACCATTTATGGCTTAAGCATCTGACCTTAGTCATTGCAACACTGAAAGAAACAGATTGTGTGCAAAAATAAACAAATATGCATTAATTTTAACAACATAACATTCAGACCTGCATCTTCCTCCATTTCCTCAAGTTCTTCTATATCTAATCCAAGTTGATACATTGCCTCATCACATGAACTTTGAATGCCTAGATTTAGCATGGTATTTTGAAGTGCTCGTCCCATATAGAACTCCAATGATAGGTAATAAACCCTCTGTAAATGTTCATCTTTTTAAAATATAAATTTAAAACTCTTCCTAATCAATAAAACTTTAGGGTAGGGTCCAATCCATTAAATTTAGTTGCTTAAACATCAATCCAGACTTTAAACATGTATTAAATATACAACACCAAAATAGTGAAAAAATAAGGTACATTTATTTACCTTTGGATCTTTTTCATAATAATATTGTTGAGTTCTTATCCATCTTCCCACCATTTGGTCTCTGACAGTATTTGCCAAAGCAAAGTAGTAATCTCTTGGTGTTGCAACATTTCTGTCTTT
The DNA here is from genome assembly GCF_965637545.1 of Phallusia mammillata. Classification (NCBI taxonomy): domain Eukaryota; kingdom Metazoa; phylum Chordata; class Ascidiacea; order Phlebobranchia; family Ascidiidae; genus Phallusia; species Phallusia mammillata. The sequence goes on from NC_137253.1 coordinate 18,963,241, forward strand.
TACAAGTGTGTAATGCAAATGTCGATTGAATGACTGGCATTAAAATATTTTTTTATTTATCATTGCAAAGCAACTGCAATATCAGGATAATATAGGCCCACCTTCTTAATATCAGATACTCCCTCCAAGGAAGCAATACCCCGTACAGAAATCTGCTTACGCTTCTCATGATCTGTTACTGGTTTGGTTGTCATATTATCCTTAATCAAGCATTGGTTTACAATAAAACAGTTCTAGTGTTTTTTCTTCACCGAAATAATAATTAAAAACAAAACTTACCCCTGTGGTTGATTGTTTTGATGACTTTTCTTTCCTTGCACAACTGTTGTCTTTGTCAACTTCGGTTGTTAAAGTTGTTAATTTTGTGTTAATTTTACCAGTATGTTTGGTCTCAGATTTAACACATATCTTTGTATCACCTGAAAAGCACACTTGCACACATGTAACACAAAAAACTATTAATTAATTAAACAAATATCATTAAGTGTGCATTGTGCAATGTGCACGTTGACAGGTTTAGAGAATTTTTCTGCAAACGTTGAATTGAATTTATTAAAACTGCACGTTCACACCGCACCATCGACCACGCATCATCTACTGAATGACCGGCAAAATCCCAGTTCGTGATAGCAGTCACGTCCTTGATAAACAAGACAGGGCAACTATGCTTTGGACCTGTGTCAACCGTAAAAAACTGCCGTCAGTCGATAGTGCGACAGACCCCGAAGAAGGCATTTATTGGTATTGCTGATGTTTCGATGCATACACTTTCAGTGAAGGTTGGATTGGATATATATTTCTACACGATTTGTTACTAGTTTGGTGCCAACATTTCATACAATGATACAATAGATTACTGCTTGCGGATGACTCTCCAACCATTTGCTAACTTGTGTATCTCGTGCCACTTGCTTACTAGCTTTCAAACTTAGAAGCTATATGTATGTTGCTAATCCTTTCGGTTTTCAACAAACGCCCGCTTACATCCACGGACAAAATATTCAATGTCAAAATGACTAACATTCGAGATTCATTGCACGTGATTTATATGTTGCGATTTAATTAAGCAGTTTTTTTTTTCGGTGGCTTGCTCAAAAAGGAAGCATGATTAACAAAACTATGTGATGCATGGACTAAACCACCACCGCATATTTGTCATCATAAACGTTTTGTTGATATCGTGTGACAATTTCTCAAAAAGCAACTTTCATTGCTCAGGTTCGAAAGGTTTCGGAAGGGAACGTGTTCGCATTAATTTTGCGAGGAGGGAACGTGTTGTTCGCAATGATAATGGCTAATTTAGGTTATTTAGCTAAGAACAAATTCCCCCGAAATCAATATTGCAACTTAAGATATTTACACAACACCTTTTCCGGCCCATTGTTTTAACTTTGCAAAGGCATTTTGACATTTTGTTTTAGTCTAAGCGGGTCATCACACGTTTTTCACAGCGGGCCGGTTGTAAAGTGAGTCTCGTCTTTAGGGCAATGCTCCTATATTACGTCACAGTTAGCAAAACAATGGAATTGTTTGCTTCTTGTTGTCCTTTCTTCGATGTAACAAACCGGCTTTAAACCATTTCGGGGCATTGAAATCCAACGAAACTGGATAAAATTAATCCTACATGCCGTTGTAGGAAAACTGTCGTAGGAACTAAATTGATGTTTGAACAAAGTTATCTATACGATTCAAACCAAAAAATACGGCCGCGGGCCGGGTGAAATGACCTGGAGGACCGGATCCACCCCGCAGGCCGTGGTTTGGTGATGATCCAAAGCAGAGTTATAAGAATGACATTAAAAGCTACCACCCGCAAATTAAATAACATACGATGACAACGTATAATGCGATTGTTGACGATTCGTGTATTGCAGGGGTTATCAAACTAAGGTCCGCCATACAAATCCAGTCGACGTTAATTTATCCGGCCCACGAAGATTTGTCTTAGATATCTACAACACATATAAATAAGAGTTAACCGTTGAAAGTTAATTTACTGCGAAAGTATTCCCGCAACAGTATGCAGGATTAATTTCAACCAGTTTCACTAGATCAGGGGTCGCCAACCCGCGGCTCCGGAGCCACATGCGGCTCTTTGATCCCTCTGATGCGGCTCAGGTCTTAAAATTACCGAACGTTTATAACATTTTATTGCACACTCTGTGACGATTAAGCCGAACACAAAAGTCTAAAATGAAAATTACGGTGCAATAACATGACCGTGTCCGCTTCTGGTAACTGGTGGCGCGCAGGTTAACACACAAAGTGAGATACTGTTTTGGTTTGCAGTATATGTGCACACGCAACAATATCTGTTTGTTGTCTCACAAGACGCATTAAACAAGAAAATTAGCGTCTGAAGCAAACAGAACATTTTAGTACCACGTGGATAGATTCGTTTGCTTTCACTTCTGACGAGACTGGTTTACCAGTGTACCTAATATGTGAAACTAGCTAACAGTAAAAAGTCAAACGTCGTGAGATAAAAAAGGGCTTTTGCATTGGCATTTTATTTCATATTTTAAAACGGTTTTGTGGCTCCCAGTGTTTTTTTACTGTGTAAAACTGGTCCAAAAAGCTCTTTGTGTGGTAAAGGTTGGCGACCCCTGCACTAGATGCATAGAAATGTTTCAAATTGTTTAATCACAGACAAAACTCAGATTATTAAAGTGTTCGTTTTTGTACGCGAACGTATACCTTTATTTTGTTAACTGTGATGGAATAATTGATCAGTAGGGCAATTATTTTTTGACCTAAAAAACGAAAAATTTTGACCTACAAATTGAAAATTTTGACCTTAAAAAACTTTTTTTTGACAAAATTTTGACCAATGAAGAATTTAAGTAGTTAAATTACGCATTATCGTTCAAAAAGTTAAAATATGGCTAGGCTAATCTAACTAGAGCGAAAGAATGTGCAAAAGTCTAACAGAAGGGCAAAAATCTGAACATAGACCTAACCTATTCTGAAAAGGGAATGAGCTAATTAAAAATCACTGCCAAAAAACTACAGCTAAGACACAACGAAAATTATTCAATACATTTGTATAAACGAAAGATACATGAAGTATCTAAAGCAAAACCGAAGCAAGAGCTGCACCTAACCTGCAGCTGCCGTAAAATGACTTGGGACCTACCAAAATTTTGCACGTTTTGAGGTGTGTTGAGCATCACGCCATATCAACCTAATTGTTTTAGTGCAACCTCTACAACACCACAACAATGCAGTTTGTAAACAATTTTAACTTGGCAAAAAATTTTGACTTTGTAAACAATTTTGACAATTTTTGACTTATTCTAAAAATTTTGACTTTTTTTGACAAGTCAAAAAATATTTGCCCTAAATGATCAGTATTGCCAGTATAGGGGACTCTTCAATAATGGTTCCGCAAAAGCGATTAGCGGACCGCAGTTTTGAAACAGCGCTGTGTTAGGGCTTGTAAACCGTGTGGCCGGCCCTGTGTCATTTTCCGTGTTATCCGGCCCGCTGTGAAAAAAGTTCAACCCTTGGTACATCAAAAGGCCATTTCAAGCAGCTGGTATAGTCGTCCTTTTAATTTACCCATAAAGTAGCTGTCCGCATCAAAAGTTAATTTGTTGACCCCTGATGAGAGGCATGTACACAAAAAATCTGAATGTTTTAACGCGACATGTTTAAGTTAGTCCGGTGGCTCCACAAGATTTCTTCCTGCGTTATTTAAACTGTTGCTAAATTACGACGGATAATAATAATAGGCATGGTCTTTTAAGCTGATCCACCTCTATCAGTGTTTCCTCAAATTTCCTTTTTCCCGTAAACCAGGCAATTACCTGGAAAATCCTAGTGACCCCTTGTCGGTTACGCGGACTAAACATTATAATTAAAACTGTTTTTACAAGTACAATTACAAAGAAAACGACACCGAAAGAGCGAAAGCAAGACCTCATCCGTCACACCCAATTAGGTTGAATGTCACTGATTTAAACTGCAGCGGTTAAAGCCGGGATATATGCTACGTCAGCGGTTCTCAAACTGGGGTCCGTGGTCCCTTTGGGGTCCGCCACGCGATTTCAAAGGGACCGCGAGGAGCCTAAAATATTTATACAATCTAATGTAACATCAAATCTTGCAAGTGCATCAACAAAAAGTTGTCAGCCAAATGAGTTTTCTCTTACTAGAAGTGGTATTGCTTCATAGTAAGTAACAAACAGGGGAAATTGTTCGCGTACTATACACATAAAATATATATATACATTGTTTTAGTCTTGTTTGTGACGTAATAAATTGGTGGGCCGTGGAAGCATTTTGATTGGGACACATACCAACCAAATAGAAAGTTTTTTTTAGAATTTACTTTCATTTGTGTCATTGCACTCAATTTTTAAAAGAATAATGGCTTGGGGAGGAATTGAGAAGGAATGATTTTGTTTTGTTTTTTGTTATGAACCTAGTTTATAGTTGTTTTCTTTCTATCTTAAAAACTTACAGGGCCACAGAATTTTTTTGCAATTAAAGTGGGCCACAAAAGAAAAAAGGTTGAGAACCATCTAAACTAACTTCATTCTACATGGTGTTGTGGGAATAATACTTTCAAAAGGAATACATTAACTTTTAGTTGGTGATTAGACAGCTTTGTTTTGCCAAGGTATTTTTAGTTTTATAAATATATTTAGCTTGGACCGCGAGTGCTCGAAAAAATTACGAAGGGACCGTTATGACAAAACATTAAAAAAGTTTGAGAACCGCTGTGCTACAGAATGAAAAACATAAAGGGGATTATATGTTCCCTGTTAAAAACAATTGATCGGTGCTTTTTCAAACGCTTGTTGGCCACAATCTCAGGCACTTGGTTCACCAAAACGCTGTCGTATAAGTGATGACAAGATATTTTGCGCATAAAGGCTTGGCTACATCACAAAAAGACAAATGTTAAGTAATTGTTAATTTCCAGTTATTTTTTTAATGTAGGCCTAATGTAGGCCTTTCGTTTTTAAAAACTTATGTTGTTTAATAAAACATACGTTGCCACAGAATATTTGTGTATTTCTGGACCCTGTTTTATTGATTTCGATTGCAAAAGCAATAAATTTAAAGGCAACGCAGGTTAACCGCATGCTTTTACTAGCAAAATTATTGACAATTTTTCTAATTGACTAACTGACAAATATTTGAACTTTTATTTATAAAATCGTGTCCCGTAGCTTATGCCCTATAAACGGTTAGGTCATTTTACTCGACACGCCACCACGCGATTTTCTAAATATTGAAGTTTTTCCACAAGAAAGACTAGAAGTTTTTCAAATGGCAAAACGGTGCTGATCATCGCCCCATCATTGGAGCGATTTTGCTTTCCAAAACGTAGCCTACACTCATTATTATATTGTTTGGGATTTTCTAATTCAGAATTAAAAGTAGTAATACTATTGGTATGTAATTATTACCATAGTTACTATGTAATTATTACTTTAGTAAATATTACTCTATCAATAAATAGCTAAAATAGTTGTTACTTACTTGTTGCACCAGGTTGATCTTTTCCATGCTTTGTTTTGGCGTTTTTATTACTTTTCTTTGAAAACATTTTGTGACAAATAAACCAACCGATACAAAATAGCTCAAGCGTTCGCCGGTAGACCTTCGTTACAGAAAATAAAGACAATTGAGCCTGAGGCACCCGTGTTTGTTCGCCGCGTGGAAATTAAAGGACACCGGAATCGATTTAAAGTTTTTGTCTGGGGAAGTTAATAATAATCTTACATGACCATTTACTAAATATAATTATTTGGTACAACTGAAACTTTTGCGAAACAACTGCCCGATTTTTTTGCAAATTTTAAAAATGAGTATTTGGGGCAGTATATAAGTTATAATTTATGTCTGATCACGTCAAAAACCAGTGTTTTAATTATGCAATACGCATTTATTTCTTTGGATTAGTAAAATGTTTTTTTTAAGATAAAAAGCAGCATAGATCGAGACCACATAAACTTTGATATGAAAAACATAAATTCTGATTATAATTTTATGGACTTCGGTAAATCACCCGAAACATTTTCTTTAACAAACAGTGGATAACACAAGGAAGTTAATAGCTTGCAAAATAAAAGTTTCCGGTTCTGCGTAAGTTTAAAAATTTCACAGTACTTGTTTTATACACGATTATTTGGCGACAGCTTTATGCAAAAGAAAGTAACATGAAGCAAAAATCTTACGCACGGTCGTAGCGGCAAAAGTAAATAAAAAACAATCTCAAGTTAAGGCAAGTAGACAAATACACAAACATAACATATTTACTCAATCCATAGACTTAATGGCTTGAGACGTCGTAGTTAAATTTCCCTGAGAACAAAGTAAATTTTCCAAATACTGCTCATTTTCCATTTGTGTTTCCCACGAACTTTCCTGGGAATTTCCTCTGTCATTGCCCAAAGAACAAGCTGCCTGCATTTCACTCCCACAGGTTTCGTCGTCATTTAAAAACGAAGGATTTTTGCTGGTGCTGGCTGGGCTACGAACGATGCATGTAGGGCGGTGCAGGTTCAGGATATACATCAGCTTTTGTCGCTCTTCTTGCAACTTCTGTATCTCACGCTTTAAGGTCAAATTTAAATGTTCTAGATGTTCGGATTCCTACAAACATACAAAGTGTGTTAATTTTAGGAAATAAACGAAAGCAATTTTTGTTAGGATAAGTTGGTAAATTTAACGACAACAAAATGTTTTTCAGTTTTACGTATTTTGAAAAATCAATGTGGCATTAAAAAATATAATTGATTTAGTTACAAACAACAAATTTGTTATTAGCATAAGTGTCAAAATCACTTGATCAGACATGGCTGGCTGAAAATAAGAGAGTGGCACCATGAGAACATTTAATGCCGTATTATGTCAAAACAAATAACAACAACAAAAACAACCCTATACGGCTGATTTTACCCTCAAACTTTTAATAGCTGTCGATACTTCGGAGTACGTGTAGGCAGTAGGCTACTGTATTTGACACGCTGATCGGGCACTTCAACCATACTTGAATGGTCGCACAAAAAGTCTGAGAAGGCGGCGCGTTTGACGCTGATTCAAATATTTTCTATTTCGGCAATTTTAATTAACATTTCGTATTTTTGCAGCAACTTATTTTTCTGTCAAGTACCTTGGCAAGCAGTTTATGTGGAATCACTACTTTGACAATGTGAAAAGAATCATATATAAGCGCTCACTGGTTACTATTTAGGACAAACGAATTAAAATTTCTGCTGGTTTGGACACCGGTTACAGCAAAATAGGGTAACCGGTGAAACCACGAAGCCGAAACTGGTTGTGCGGCGTTTCACGTTGCTACAGCCTACAACATTCCGATGAAACGCGTAGACAAGAGATTGTTAGGAGAAATGAATCCCCGATGTCTGTCGTAATAACTATAGAGGTTTTCCTATTTTGCGAGATAGCTTATGTCGCTGTTTACACACAAATTAAGCAAATTCATAATTTTTCATACAAAGACACTGGTAACAAGTCTTACCTCTTGCAACTTTTCCGAAATCATTTTCTTCTTAAACCTGCATTTAGCTGCAGCAACTTTGTTTCTTTCTCGTCTTCTCGCCCGCTTGACAAGAGTCTCTGGCGTTGGATCCTGTATTGCAAATTAGGAATATAAAAAGCGAAGGTTCCTGACAAAATTACGACATTTTTTTCTCCAACTTACTTCTTTGTCATTTACTTTGTTTTCATTTTCGAATGTTGTTGGCAGTCCGCGAGCTATTCGTTTGCTTTGAATGGTGTAACGCAATTCCTGCTTAATTAAAGGTCTTATATGTTCCTCAACTAACATGAGATCATCAGAAGTAACAGAAGAAGTTGTTTGTTGCATCGGTGAATTAAGCATTCCAATTTGTTTTGATGATTGTTGACAATAATGCTCATTGTCAGCAGGACTTCGTCGACCTAATTGCCTTAAATCCACTGGATAAGTCATACCAGAAGTATAAACAGTTTGTTGGTTAGCAGCATTGTCGCATTGCAAACTGGTGATGTAATAAGGAGAGGATCTTTCTTGACTGGGACTTGTTTGGCCGTGTGTCATCATTTGAAGTTTCATCAGAAATTATTTTCAACAAATTAGAACAGATATGCAGAAGCGCCAATGATCTAAAATATAAACCAGTTTGTGTTAAAACAACTATACACATTTGAAAGTAGATATTCGTTAAAAAAAGTTAGGCAAAGTATAAAATAGTGTCTATTCTTCAAATGCTTCGTATATTTTCACAGGTTAACAAAACTCGGTTTATTTTTTAATATATTTTTATTTATCATTAGTGTTGAACAACCCCTGAACAAATTACCTGAATGGTATAAATCTTTTCAAAGATTTTTTCTCACTTAAACGATTCGAAACGTACTCTTGGCATGTTCAATGCACAACTGACGACAGTTGCGTCACCGACAGCCAGGTTTATATTGTCGCCGATGGTTCTCGATAAAGATACAGGGTAATGGCTAAAATTAGTTCTTGACTTCATTTGCCTTTTTCGTGCGACGCGCCTTCGCGTCACGAGGTGATCATCAAACCGTGACGTTCTACTGTTTGCTTGGAGTGCGTAATGACGTAAGATTCGAAAGGCCGTTCATTTGATATACTTTTGCGTCTTTTGTTCTCGAAAGTGTTTTTCTTTACTTGCGTTTTAAGTGTACGTATGACAACCCATATTTGTTTAATGATGCATTTGGTGGGGCAACAACAGTTAACAAACATACACGACACACCCACTGTGGAAGATTGTATTTTATGACATTAATTGGAACCGTTATTTCATTTCAAATTTGTTACGTGGATATCATGTCTAACATAGCCGACTACAATAACGGACTTTTTTAAATCCAATCTTGATGTTTGGACTAATGTTTGTTTTTTCAAGCCAACAAATGCGGTGACAAAACATTTTGCCCAGGTCAGTGGGAAATTAAACAAACTCAAAAATGTTATTTCGTTATTTGTTTTTTATTGCCCCCATAACCTCGTGGTTCTTTTTAAATAATCGTAATTTTCAAATCCCGCCATGCGCGCGTTTGTTGTCTAACTTTTTGTCAGGTAGCACAACCGCTTTCGCAGGATAAATTTATACTGCACTTCTTTATGTTGTTCAATTTGTAACTACCTCTAGGTGCTTCATTTATCATACTTATCGATGACTGATTGACTGTGTGCCGCAAAATAATACGAATCAAATAATTTTACTTTCTAAAATATCATGACCCATTTGTCTCTGTCAAGGAATACTTGCACAATTTATACCCCTACAACTGCGAACAAGTTTTTCAGTTTAAACCTTTTTCGAAGTCAACTTTGGTTTTTAAAATCCGACGTCGTTCTACTCAGTTAAAACCTTTCACATTTTACATCAACAGATTTGTGATGCAAATAGCCATACACTAAATGTTTAAGTCCGTAGCACCCCCTGTATAAACAGTGAAAAAGGGTTTCATCATCACTGCGAAAAATCCGGCGCCTGAGATTCGGAAGTCTGTACGTCAGCAACGTCATTTCTTGTGGCCGTAAAACAAAGGTAAAAGAGCGTTGATTGATTTATCGGATTAGAGTTTGCGGGCGAGATTCACGGAACTTGCTGACAGCATCATTAACAACGTGACTAACTTTATTTTATCGTGTTATACGCCAGCAGCATACATGCATGCAAAAACAAACAGCTCTCGCGCTCAAAACAGTTCCGCCTAACATAGAACCGACACTGATAACGGTATTTTTAAAATGTTTTTTTTTCATCTGGTTATATATAAACATTTGGTGTTTTGATCTATTCCAAGGTGAACAGGAAACCTTCAAGTCTGCAAGTTAAACTTATTTTTGGTTTCGTGCTCGTATGTTTTCTAAGGCGTTACTACGTTGCTGTAAATAGACGTGCACGTGAAAGCTCGAAGGACCAATTCTCTTCACCTCACCGCGTCATTCGGCCGCTTGCTTGGTGTGCACTGTCCGCAAAAAAGTAATCCTTAGCTATTCTCCTCTAAAGACAATTTCCTTTAGCGGTCTGCTTTAGCAAACGAAAATAACAGACAAAACGAAAAAAACGGAATTTTTAACATAACTATGAAGTGTGGAAAGCGGTTGTTTACGGTAACTATTATGGAAAGCGTTTGTTTGCCAGTATAAATACCTATTTGTGCAGCCGACACTTAACCTTGTCTACGTTGACGTAGGTGCATCAACGCTGACGTACAACCACTAGCCTGAGGCAATGACTTTTGAAAGTCATTTTTTATCAATTTCGGAAACGGCACAGATAAAGCGATTTGCAAGCTTTTATATGTAATAAAGCTTGCAAAACAAATCTTGGCTCGATGGACATCACGAACTCAAACTAAACATAGGACCAAATATTCAGTCATTACCTAACAAATGAATGTTTTTTAATGAGGCACATTTTTACCGTGAAATGTTCGCAGATCTTTGAGGCATGTATGAGATACCCCAAAACATTTTGAATGCGTATATAAATTTCATCACTGTGGATCTTGCAAAACGTTTTTGTTTTGCTTTTGCTTAATCTTTTTTCCCAAAGTTGTCGTATGGTTTGGACAATCAATTCGTTCAAATATTTTAAAATTAAAGGCAAAAATGAAAAATTGATAATCCTTTTTAAGCAAAATGCCGTGTTGTGATGTATACCAGTGTTTCCCAACCTATGGGTCGCGACCCAAAGTTGGGTCGCCTGACAATTCTGTTGGGTCGCTTGTTTTTGTGGCAATAAAAGCATACTCCTTGACTTCGTTTCGTAGCGTTATTTTATTATTTCCCAAGGCTATAAATTGTTGCCCAATAATAATTTCATGACAATTTGGCGTGGTAGTGGTTAATTCTGATTGTGACGTCATAATGTTTGTGTGAGATCACTATTAAGCGTTGTCTGGCTGATAATGCTTTGAGCCAGCTCTAAGAAAATAAACGAATATTATTTGTTTGATTTTTCAAATTGGCGCAGAAATTTTCGAAAAGCTTCCCTGGTTTACAAACAAAAATCAACCAAAAATAAGAATGTATGTTTGTGGGTCGCAAGAATCCAAAAAAACAAATTTTGGGAAGTATTTGGGTCGCGACAAAAAAAGGTTGGGAACCACTGATGTATACTGTTTCGATGTCGCGCTGCTGCAGATCGCTGCCAAATCAGTTTTGCAGCCTACAAACGACCTTTGGCTATCTTGATGCCCAAAATCTTTGCAGACAGTCTTAGGGGTGCTGTTTTCATTTCATATTGCGACTAAAATTTACAGAGTTGGTATACACTATAAGCAGGGAGTCGAACCGCTTGTCATACGGGTTCAGGTTCGGTTCGGGTTCACTTGGTTTTGTTTTTAAGGGTTCGGGTTCGGTTCTGGTTTTGAAAACTGTATATTTTCGGGTTCGGGTTTTGTTCCGGTTTGGGCAAATTATCCGGTCCGAACCGGTTTGCGGTTTTTAAACCGGTTCAAATTTTTATTCGTTTTAATTTAATTCTACCCATCATCTACCTGGCCTTACCAAACTCCAAAAGAATTTTGTCTGTGCACTGTTACGTTTGACACGCCCTGTAAGTGTTATCTCCTGTATTCTTCAGTGCGCTGTTTTGAAAAAAATCGCTAAATATAAAACAGACTGCATTTTTTACTGGTTCGGTTCCGGTTCGGGTCCAACGCCAAACAAAATATGGGGTTCAACTCCGGTTCGGGTTTTTAGAAAATCGTAATTAGCGGTTCGGGTTCGGTTCGGGTTTAATGAAATTTACCGCTCAAACCGGTTCCCGGGTTCGGGCTCAGTTCCGGTTCGACACCCTGCTATAAGTGTTACCTCGTCGTCGTGTACTGTCATATTTAATGTCAGGAAACAGTTGTAAACCAATCTTTGTAGCATTCCAAGAATAAATTATTTTTGCACTAAATGGTATTGAGCCATTTATTTCCATGTTGCACCAAATGAGTTGAATTTTTTCATAGTGTATCGTTGCAATGATCAAACAACCCTTATAAATGCATTGTTGATGTTCACGTGCTTTCCGCGTCGGGGATCAAGTTGCGAATTTGTTGGATTACTTCGGGTGTTTAAAGCCCAAACTAAATGTTTCAAACAACTCAATGTAGTGTTTAAAATGCCTTGTTTCTTAAATTATTATGCAACAGAAAAGCTAATAGATTTTTTATGCCGCAACAGTGAACGAGGTAGTGCATACGATTTATAAATCAAAACCGTATAGGTACTGTTCGCCACAGCGCCAAATTTAACTGAAAAACATGTTTCAGTGATATAGTTTGGTCTTGTTAATTACGTGGTTTTATGCGCTTTGGATACGAAACACATGCTCGTATTTGCACTTGCCTAAAAATGCCGTTGGACAAACTAGCGTTTTTGGAAAAACTGTGAATGAGATTAGAATTAGAGCTTACTCGATAACTTTCTGTGTTCCGTATACCAACATGCATATTCACCCCAAAGATTTCAAACCCGGGACGCTCAAGAAAACGAACCCCGTTTAGGTTTTTTAGGTCTTTACAGGGGTCCGGTCCGTAGGTCTATCGGTCAAGTTCCTGCCATGCACAACATGCGTACAAAATTCATCCTTGTTTGAAATATATTCAAAATGAATGACTTCATTAATCAAATAACTGATAACACCATAACTCCAAAGAGTAATATTAAATTGTAAGCAATTTTGTGTGCCCTTTCTTCCGGCGCTTGAAACTATCCTACAGGGTTTCTTTCGGTGGTTTCTTTTTCTGTCGAACTCCACCCCCCTTTCCCTAACACGGGCGAAAAACGCCCCTTGATACGGTGTAGCTGCAGCGCGTTCAACCATTATCCACCAAATGTGTCTTTCATTGTTTTGCGCTCCATAACGTTTAACGTTGCGCAGCTTTTTCCGGCTTGGTGATTGTTTTAGTGCTATTGTGTCGCTATGTTCACCAAGCGAAATAAACTCATTCTCATATCTATAGAGACATCTAGCGGATACAAATTACTGACTGCTGTGTTATAAACATAATTCGGCCCGCGAGCAACTTCTGGTCGGCCCGCGAGCAACTTCTGGTCGGCCCGCGACCGTATTAAAAATTCGTATTTTTTTTGATCGGCCGGATGCAATATATGCGTTTAATACCTTTTATGGGCTAAAGCTGAAGAGTTTTCAAATTAAACGCTGGTAGTATTAATTTATTACTAAGAATAGGTTTTGTAACGTACAACAACAAAACTATTGTGTGTATGTGGGTTTGCGTTGGAACTGTTTCATATGGTTATGTTGAAGTTTACGAGGATAGACCCAGTAAAATGTCTGTCCTTGGTTCATGTAAACGTAAACCTAAGAGCTGAGCTTTCGTGAGATGCACAAAGTATTTCCTACGAACTGGGAGCTGCTGGAACAGATTATTTTCGTCCAAAAATATGGCATGTAGGCTAATATGTCACGGCTCGCATAAATGCAAAGACTTGTTCCGAAACGTTTGCATCGATTCGCATACACATTCAATTTTCGGTTGTCCTTATTTTGGGGTCCATGTCGATAGCAACCCTTCTATAACTTTGGTATAAATGACGCATAAGTGGTTAAGATTGTCAGGAAAGATTTACAGTCCTAATAACAGTACGAAAAGACACCACAAATAATAAATGTATTAATATGTTACCATGATGGTAATTTTATCCTTTCCATAGGCCTATATGATTACTAACATTACGAGTCAAACTCAACGTAGTGGTCAAGTTTAAAGAGCTCTTCTGGCAAATGTGATTTTATTCCGACGTTTCGACGTCCTATACAGCTCGTCTTCATCAGGGTAAACGTAGTGGTGTTTACACGACAATTATTTCACATTGCGTAACGAAAAGAGAACTAATGTCTATTTGTCGCTTTGATGTTTAACACATGACTGTTTTCAAATACAGTAACGCATGTTTGGGAAGTTCCTACTTTGTGATTTGCAACTTTTCGTCTGGTGATTTTATCAGGTTGTTCGTCTGGAATGGAGAAGAGACGTTAAATTGTTTGATAACCGGCGGAAGAATATCTCAACGATGCGATCATCACGTTTTTCTCAGCTGGTATTGCGTGTCACTCCGCGAAGTACCGACCTGAAACTAAACAGCGAGTGAAGACAACATGCCTTTTTTGCCTAGTTTCTCTCGCGTGGCTCCGTATCGGTTCTGATCTCCCTTTTGAGAATCCGCAGTTAGTTACAGTGTAGTGGTTGCGCAATATTGCAATGTAAAACGTCCAAACCGTAAAATTATAGCCCAGGCTACCTGTTTCTTCGTAAACTTGTAACGTAGCCTATTTGGAACTTTAACTTCTATGTTTGATCTTTTATTAATAATAATTTGGTTTTGACACCATTATATTTCTTACTGGTATCAATGCACGGTTCTGGGTTTAATGCGGAAGAAACGCATTTAATAATTAACTTTCACTTGATGCTCTACAATAGCCTACAATACGCTACGTTGTGTGCTAGAATCTCGCAAGAAAAAATTAGGCCTATACTGTAGGCCTAGCCAAGGCTATACTGTTCAGAATAATGACCATTTAGGTTTTAGGATATTGTGATTGTTAGCTTCGTGTCCACGCAGCCTACTGAAATGATCACTTACGTTTTGCTGACTTTTGATCCGACAATAGTTCACATTTCAAATTCATGTGATGCGTTGTTGTGTCCCATAGGACTCCTATACCATAATTTTCATGCCGTGAGTGAAACAATCACGTGTTTCCGATCCACGTTGCAAAATTATTTAATTTGAGACTGGCGGTGCTGTCAAATCGGTTTGTAACCTCGGAATAACAGTTTTACTATGTTATTTTTTACTTTAACTATTTTTATGTGACAAAGTCACAAACATGCGACAAAACGACAAAAGGACGTTAATTCTTGCATGGTTAAATCATGATCTCAAAATATTAATCCAACATACAGTATTAAAGTGGACATAAGATAAAAAAACGTATTCACTACTAATAATAATTAGCTTATAGTGGATCACCGCGCAAATAATGCGGTATCGTATGCATGATAACTTTGGCATTGCTCACAATAAACATTACCACAGTGTTGGGTTTCGCAAAAAATCTTCAATTTTATGGTTTTCTTCGGTCCGTTTAATTACTTGTTTAACTACCCGTTCCTACAACGGTAACAGAGACCCCAGTGATTGAAATGGTGTGCACGAAGCTTTGACGTCATCAGCTTTTTTCTAAAGGAAGCAGGCAAGGCGAGACAGACAGGTTAGCATTCTGGCGGGGGTTGAAGCAGTGGATCCCCGCTCGATCACATGGATATGCGATAAAGTTGAAGTACAAATATTTATAAAGCTAAATTTGTTTCGACCGTGCTGTTTTCACTATGGCTTCCAGTAACATGTACAGGATCGGAGGTGAGTTTCAAATTACTGTATTGGCAAAATTGCTAGTTTTATACTTTTACTAGGATATGTTTTATACGTCTACCTCCTTGCTATGTTAACAGTACTACCTAAAAACAAACACGCCTGCTCAGAAACCGTGGTATTGTGTTGGAATGTTTATGTTGCATATTATTTGCTCAGGATAAAATCGGTAAATAGTTTTAAGTTGGGAATCGACGACGTTATGTGGGTTACATTTGTTTCGATAACCGTCGACGCAGATCTGTAATGTGAACGCGGATGAATATTTCCTTGCGATCGTTTTGTGACCGGCGGTTCTACAATTTAAACCAGAAGCACAAACGACTCGTTTTTTTGCATAAAAGCGCTTACCACTCTTTCAACAAAATCACCACTTTATCCCACAAACAGTAAAACCTATTTTGGGGATTTTAATTTTGTAATAGTAGAACTTATAATTATTACCTTTTGATTCATTCTCTAATAAACTTTTTTGTGTATTAAGACTATGTCTACTTTGAAAATTCTTCGAGCAATCCATATCTTATTCGCCGAATTGAAGAACTAAACAAGGTAAATGATAAGAGTACACTATACCTTGCTTTGCCATATTATATTATTTTTTCCATGCAGTCCAATTCTTCTTTCAACACAGTTTTTATTTTGTTCTGCTTCATTCTATAAATCATTGATCTCTGTTGCCTTTTGAACTACATAGTTTATAATCAAAACTTATATTTTGGCAGGGTAAATTGGGTATGATATGGCATATTGTGTTATGAAACGTTTTTTTTTGTGAGAGTCAATTTAACATAGTATACACATTCATGAAATATCCCTCTTTGCTTGGAAAAGAATGATAGCATAAAGTTTTGGCTATTTTTTTCCTTTCTGCTCATAAGTAACAGCTGACTTTTATACTGTGTATGGACACACCTAATTTATATGTACCAGTCTTCATTTTTTATTGGATATTTCTTCGTTTATTTCTGCACCAAACTACTTTAGCTACGCATGGTAAACAAGTAATGTAAATCATATTTACACAAGTCCCATGTTAGAGAGACAATTAATTTTTGGTCATTTTTGAACACCTCAAAATAATAAGTCCAATAAGATATCTTGAAACTGCTAAATTGGTCTGGCGTTTTGTTCAGACTCTTATCCTTGAACTCACATTAAAATAGTTTTTGAAATGTTTTTGGGTGTGCTGCTGCCTCATAAAAGTTGAACCCAGTGCTTGTAAGGCATTAAGAAAATGTAAAACTTTTACAACATGTGATCTCATATAATGATTTACTGTTAATTGGGTTTAAAAAAAACACAGAAAACATTTTTGCCAACTGGATGGAGTCATGTTTATGTATTTGTTTGTTGCAGTTGTTATCTGGGTGTTGGCATTAAACAAACATTTTTTGGCACAAAACTTGTATTTGATAAAATGATAACCTGATTTGATTTCTGGTAATGTGTGTTAAAATCAGTTGCTGCCGTTTGTAAACAAAACTATTGGAGTATTTTGTGGATTGATTATAACATTACAAATATACAAACACTTCTAAATGAATTGTATTTTACCTACCTTATAATCTTGGACTGATTTGATATTTTGTTGTCTGGTAATGTTTTCACACTTTTTCACTAGTTATGTTGTTTGTTATTGAACATTTATTCTGCAAAGATGCAGGTGTTTTTTTGTCAGAGCCATAAACATAATACACAATAGTATGCCAGCACAATGTTCGGTTTCAACACTTAGCCAGCTATCCAAAAGTAAAAAGTCATTATTATGCTGTGTTTGTAAAAAACAGTCATGTGTCCCAATAAACTTGTCTATTTTATGTAAAGAAAAGAAAACTGTCTCACATAGTTTTTGTAAAAAATGATAAGTTCCCATGCTTTAATAAAGGGTCTTCATAACATTTTTGCAAAAACACTTTCTTTCGTAATTTCACCAACCCTTTGAAAGTGTTCTGTAACCCCTATGTTGCGAACACTTTTTAAAGATTGTTGGATTTTGAAATTTTGGGCTTGAAAAGAAATCTGAATTTCTTTAAAAATATACAAATTAAAAATTAAGCATGGGTAATGCAGATTAATAAAAAAATATCTAACAAATTGCCTGGGGCCTTTCACCAGTAGTTTACCCTATAGTTGGATTATTCACAGCGGCGAAATGACAGACACAGTTGAGTAGCACTTACACAAGCACAGTTTTGATAAAATCACATACAAAAAAGCATAACCTAACTTCTATTTTTTGGGGGGACTTAGATTAACATTTCATGCTGGTCAAAAGTGAACTGAGAATAACATTTCATGCATGTTTTTGTAGACACCAAGTGGAAATGTTGAAGCAAAAGTGATATGTTTTTTCAGACGAAGAGACATATCAAACAGTCTTTTGTTGTTAGCGGACAAACATGCAAGTAAGCGACACTTTTTCTTATTTATTTTTGAGCACATGTGAACAAATATTCTTCGCTGTAGGGGACATGGAAGAAGATATGGATGACACATGCACAAATTTATCAGAAAATGATCGACACCAGTTATGTCACAAAGAACTATATTTGTCAAGACAACTGGATACCCTACCAGCAACACACATCAGGTAAAATATGAGACTAAAGATTTTTGTATTTTTGTAACAAATGATTTTTGTAGAGGAAAATGCAGTGTCACTCTCCTTAATGAAACTGAAGATTTAAAGTCATATTTGAGCAAACAGGTAATGAAAGCAATTGTTTGAGAAATATCTTTACTTAGTATGAATTTGACATAGACCTAATTGTTTTGTCTTTGCACTTAAGTATATCATTAACATAAATTAAGAGTACTCTTGCAGGATACATTTTTCTACTCGTTGGTGTATGACCCTGCACAGAAAACACTTTTGGCAGACAAGGGAGAAATAAGAGTTGGGTCAAAATACCAAGCTGAAGTTCCTGAAAAACCACTGGAAGGTTTGGTACATGTGTAAATGAGTTATGATTTTATATCAAACACACATAATTTGTAGTGAAGGAAAGTAAACCCCAAGATCAGTTGGAGGAACTAGTTTGGAATCCACAAAACTCTCTTTCTAGTCAACAAGTTGACCAGTTTTTGATCATATCCAGGTATTTTTTGTTAAATGTCATGTTAAGATTGTGTGGTTGTCCACTAATCTGCTCAGAAGATTAAACCCTACACCACACTCCCCAGTTTTACAGTGACTTGCAAACAATGGCAGTCAAGTCAAATCAGTGGCGTGTCTGTGTTTTCGAAATTAGGGTTGCACACTTTAGTATGAGGAGCAACAAGGATCACCTTATCTTTATTAACAAAGCAAGGATGTACACATGGGGCTAAAGTTACAAATGCCACACCGGTTAAAAATCGCAATCCTTTATGATGTGTTGCAGCTGACGTCTGGATTAAAATGTTTTGTTGAATTGTAATGCTTCTTTTTTCTGGATTTAGTGTTCTTCCGCCGTGAGTCCTAATTTGATTTCGAACAACTCGCTGAGCTGAGCGCGCGGCCGTGTGTGTGCGCGCACGCACTTGCTTGTGACGTTTCTGAACCCATTTGTTGTTCGTGAAAGGCGGTTGTCACGTGACACGCGTGTGATACAGTGATAGTTATGTGATGTGTTACTGTTGTGTGTGTGGGTGGAGAGGTCATCGCCAATTTTATGCTTTATTTGTTTGGGAATGAACATGACGTGACCATCGACAAAAAGCGTTAGGCCTGTACTTGCTTGGATTGTTTTGTTTTCTTTTAGTTATATCTTTGCGATTGTTGTGTGGATTTCCAAACGAAATTGACTGCAAAGACACTGCAATGAAAAATGAAAAACATACACGTAAAAAGTTACTAGACGAACGTAGTGTAAAGCTTTCGCGTCATAACATCGTTTTAAGCGTCCGCTTGTGCACGCCCCGGTGGCCTAATGGATAAGGCATTGGCCTCCTAAGCCAGGGATTGTGGGTTCGAGTCCCATCCGGGGTGGTTTAATTTTTTTTTTCAAAACCTTTTTTGTTCAACAACATTGCGTATTGTGGTTAATTTCTTCATGTTTGTTTTGTTTTTAGATCGGTGGGGACGTTTGCTCGTGCATTAGATGGTAGCAGTTCACTTCGCCAGCCAGCATTGCAAATAAGCGCAGCTGCTGCGTCCCGTGACATTACACTGGTACCTTTGGCATTGTTTTTCTCTTTTTTTGTTAAATGTATCTAAAATCGACAAACCACACATTTATTACAGTTTCATGCGATGGACTGCCTTCATAGAAACAAATACAATGTTACTGAAGCAATTAGTGAGCTTGTGCCAAAAGGTGGACCCTTTCTTTGTAAAGATGAAATGGAAGATTGGTCTTCTTCTGAAGCTAACTTGTTTGAGGAAGCACTTGAGAAATATGGAAAAGACTTTGCAGACATACAACAAGATTTTGTGAGTTAACATGTGGTTTTGGTTTAAATGGGAGGCTATAAGTTGTTGTGTATGGGGGCTATAAGTTGTGAAGGTTGACCTCCAAGGGAAAATAGGTAAGTAATGAATCTCACAATAATTACGGTAAATGGTACATATGAAAAATCATTTAAGAGTTTTAGTGCATGTAAATGGCAACATTTTACATTTTTATGTTTGAAGTTACCTTGGAAGTCTTTAGCAAGCATTGTTGAATATTACTACATGTGGAAAACATCGGACCGATATGTTCAGCAAAAGCGATTGAAAGCAAATGAAGCTGAAAGCAAACTGAAACAGGTCTACATACCAAACTAGTAAGTAAATCATGGTTTGTTTTAAAAAAAACTTGAGAACTGACTTATGCTAGAATGTATTGCATTTCAGTAACAAACCAAACCCCAATCAAATAAAAATGGTCAATGGAGACAGTGGTGGAAAAGCATGTGAAGGATGTTTTAGTAAGTAAACCGGTCTTCAAGCACTTAGAAAAAGTGTGTTTAACTTTTTAAACATTTTGTGTTTCAGGTGCAAGTTCATATCAGTGGTACACATGGGGTCCACCCAACATGGGATGTCGTCTTTGTGCTTCATGTTGGATGTACTGGAAAAAATATGGTGGTTTAAAAATGCCACCATCAAGTAGACTGGAACGGATGCAAAATCACAAAATCAAGGGAACAGACAAGGTATTACAGATTATACTAAATCTTGAGTAATGTTATTAAAGGTCCTATTTCCTGAATGAATATGTAATGTTTTCATGTGTATTTTTTCTGTCCAGTGTTAGTTTGTTATACATGTTTGGTTATGAATGGGTGCTTCAAACTCAAATTTACACACATTATAGTTAGTTATAAGTAAACCCGTCCAAAGTTTGACCGACCAGTAAACCCACTGACCTCCTAAACCAGGGGTGCACAACCTTTTTTTCGCTAAGACGGCCGCATCGCAGAACCTTATTTCACCAACGGCCGCCAATTACCTGCTTGTTATGGGTCCCCTTCCCTGAAGGGGACACATATTGTTTTTGTCCATATTTTTTTCTTCTTTCTAACGCAGATTTGTTCCCACGTTTTGGTCAAGAAATAATGGTTCAAACTTTTTCAAATTTACACACATTATAGATATTGGTCTAAAGAGGTTCCATGTGAATTTTGACCCCGTTTGATCCCTCGGTTCACCCACAGCCCCCCAAAACGTAATTTTTTTAAAACGGCTATACTTGCAAAAGTACTTCATTTAGGAGTTATATGCTTTGGATTTTGGTGCAATATGAGGTATTTCAAAGAATTTTGTACCTTAAAAAAAGATTTACCCATTTTCACCCCTTAAACACCCAAAATATTCGTTTCTATCCAACACTGGTTTGTTAATTGCGTTTGGTCAAGAAAGAGTGCTTTAAATTTATTCAAATTTGCACAGATGTTAGTTATTGTTCCGAATTTGATCCTCCTGAAGTTTGACCCCAAACAACCCAGCGGTTCACCCACAGGCCCCCAAAACGAAAAAAAATTAAAACGGCTGTATTGACCCAAGTACATAATCTGAGGGTTTCATGCTTTGTTGGTTGGTGCAATGTAAGCTATTCTAAATAATTTTGTAACTTTTTATTGGATTCACCCATTTTTACCCCTTAAACCCCAAAATAATAAGTTTTAGGCAAGAAATACAAGCCCTAATGTGCTGAAATGTTAAACAATTGTTTGCAGTAGGTTATTCGTTTAGTATTTAAAAATTTGCCTTAATCGGCCAAATAGTTACTTTTGCAGCCCATAATATGTGTACACTGTCAGTCAGATAGAAGTCTCAACTCTCAAGGGAGTAATTCAGTTGTTTACGATTAAGGCGTGTGAATGCAGCGGGAGTGCTCAGCTTGACGTCCGCCGGACGTTTTACGAGACATTCGTGTTGGTGATTAGATATTAGCTGTTTTTGCGCAGCTATGCTATGTCGTTTTATTAAGTTATCAAACACATTTTCACTTTTTTCCTTAAAAATCTAAAAATAACCAGGATGTTTGTTTACCATAAATCCGCACAAACGCGCGTGTGGGGACCCATTCATTTTTGCTTGCAAAAACAATCATATGTGTAGATCAAACGATGTGTATAGTAAATTGGTAAATATCTAACAATGATTGTGCCTATTTTTACTGTTATCAATTCGCATATGCATATGTGTGGGGACCCATTAGATTATGCTTGCAGAAACAATTATGTTATAAAGTGCCAGGAAAAAGATAGGGACCCAATGAAATGTAGGTGCCAAATATATATCCATTATAAATATAGTAAATGGTATATGTGATACATCGTTAAATATGATATAGTATATATAAACTGGCAATATATAGAAAAACCACTATTCTAGTTTTTATTTTAAAATTATGGGTCCCCTTCCCTGAAGGGGACACATATTGTTTTTGTCCGTATTTCTTTTTTCTGTCTAACGCTGGCTTGTTAGACGCGTTTGGTTAAGAAAGAGTGCTTCAAATTTATTCAAATTTGCACAGATGTTAGTTATTAATCCTAGTTTGGTCCCCGTGAAATTTGACCCCAAATGACCCAGCGGTTCACCCACAGACCCCCAAAACGTAAAATGTTTAAACGCTCGTTTGTAACGCTCGTTTGGTCAAGAAAGCGTGCTTCAAATTTATTCAAATTTGGACAGATGTTAGTTATTAATCTGAACTTGATCCTCCAAAAGTTTGACCCCGAATGACCCAGCGGTACACCCACAGGCCCCCGAAACGTAAATGTGTCTAACGCTCGTTTGGTCAAGAAAGACACTGTAGGCAGAAGTCCCAAGAGAGTACGTTTACGAATAATAGGGCAGAGCGGGAGGGCTCGGCTTGACGTCGGACAGACGTTTTACGAGAGGTCGTTTCGGTGATTAGATATCAGCTGTTTTGCACAGCAATGCTATGTCGTTTTATTAAGTTATCACTCACATTTTCAGTTTTGGCAAAGGTTTCACACCTATGACGTGATTTAAACCTAATAACCGTGCTTCGGTTTCGTATATGTCAAACAAAACTTTGTTAATCAGACTAAATATGAAAAAATAAACTTGACTTTTTTGGAAGATAATTTTTTTTAAATGCTCGTTGTCAGGTTGGCCGCTGCATGACCACGAGTTACTTAAGGTCAATTAGTAGGTATTACTAACACAGTTCAGAACTTTCTTTCGTCATAACGTAGCGTTTTTTTAATCAAATACTCAAGGCATGTATAAATTAGGTCAGACAGTGTTGTTGAACACTAAGGACGGCGTGCTATTGAAAACGGTGTCAAAAGGCCAAACAGTCGTTTGGTGTGTGCACCCTAAAAGGTTACTACAGGTCAATGGTACTCGTTTTGCGAAACAAAGTTAAATGAAAAACAATTTGTTATGTATACACTTGCAGCAAATCGCTTTTTAATTTAATGTGTCTGTAACACAACTGTTACAGCTTTCTAGAAAAAAATTGTGTTTAAAACCCGACCTTGGACGACAACATCTGGGTCAAAGCAAGAGATTAAATTGAAAGTATTTATTTCGTTCTTTTTTAATGTTTTTGTAATTATACGACAATATTAGTGCAAAAAAATACAAACAATTTTTTTTATTGTTGGGTTAATGTTTGTAAAAATTTGTTCTTAAGAATTAAAAAATCACCGCAACATTTGTTTACCGTAAATCCGTACAAACGCGCGTGTGGGGACCCATTAGTTTTTGTTTACAAAAACAATCATATGTGTAGATCAAATGATGTGTATAGTAAATTGGTAAATATCGTATAGAATATATAAAATGGAAGTATATCAGAAAGCCACCATTCTAGTTGATTATGTGAAAATAGGGCTTATCCCACATACATAAACTATCTAATGGCGTCAAAAAGCCCAGATAATTATGGGTCCCCTTCCCTGAAGGGGACACATATTGATTTTACTCAAATTGTTTTTTTTTATTTCTTTTTTTTTCCTCCCCAAAGTTTGTCCGACTCGTTTTTCCATCAAATGTTTGATGGATTTGGATGAAATTTACACAAATGGTAGATGTAGTTATGTAGATGTGCATCCCACTTTGTTTTTGTTGATAACCCCAATATTTACCCCGCTCGCCCCCTAAAATGGGTGTTTTTACCCCGAAGTTAGTCCGACTCGTTTTTCCATCAAATGTCTGATGGATTTGGCTGAAATTCACACAGATGGTAGATATAGTTATGTAGATGTGCATCCCACTTTGTTTTTGTTGATAACCCCAGTATTTACCCCGCTAGCCCCCTAAAATGAGTATTTTTACCCTGAAGTTTGTCCGACTCGTTTTTCCATCAAATGTTTGATGGATTTGGCTGAAATTTACACAAATGGTAGATGTAGTTATGTCGATGTGCATCCCACTTTGTTTTTGTTGATAACCCCAGTATTTACCCCGCTAGCCCCCTAAAATGGGTGAGTTTTTAAACAGTGTCAGAATTGGCTGAAATTTGGATTTCTTGTATAGTATGCCATTTATAGGTGTCGATTGTTGCGTTCAACCCTGTAGTCCTAACATTTACCCCTGTAGTCCTAACATTTACCCCACAAGCCCCTAAAGTGTAAAACGTATTTGTATGTTACTGGGCACCACAAACGAAAGATTTCTTTGGAGCGATAGTGTTACAAGGGCAACCAGTTGTATGTTGCTCGTTGGTGGGTTGCTTGGTGATCGTTTTTGCGCCATGGCAGTTAGGGGCTTGTTAACAGCCCTATGACGTCAGAAACATTAACAGCTGTTGCTCAAAACACCTCTAGTGGTCGAAATGTTAAACATTGGCGGATTGGGCTGAAATTTTGCAGTACTATTGATTAAGTCATTGTGGTTTTTATATATTTTTTAGTTTGTGTGTCGAACTCAATTAGTTGCCCTACTAGCCCCCTAAAATGGGTCAGTTTTTTAAAACGTTAAATAGGACATACTTCAAACAATATCTGGGGTGAATCTAATTTTATAGTTTGTATTCTACATAGTATTATTATTTAAGCCCAGTGCCGATCACTGTGTTTTACCTTACAACACCCGACTTTCTCATGGTTATCTCTTGAATTGCATTATTTTCAACTTTGCATGTGTGGGGACCCATGAGTTTTTGCCTGCAGAAGCGACTAAAGTTAAAAAAGACGATGGCTAATGTGGGACCCAATACAAAATAAGCATAGGAAATATATTTATGTTTTAAAATAGGTTATAGTGTATATGCAAGGGCAATATGTGCTAAGCCACCCTTCTAGTTTGAAACTTGATTCACAGATTGAGCTAAACAGTCTGAGCTAGTTATGACGGCATAATCTATATTGTGATGCAAGAGTGACTGTTTATTTGCACACAATAGGTGTATATAACGTGTGATGCACAGGGTTATTAGGCTGGTAATTATGGGTCCCCTTTCCTGAAGGGGACACATATTGATTTTGCTCAAATTGTTTTGTTTTTTTTCTTTCATTTTTTTTTCTCCCCAAAGTTTGTCCGACTCGTTTTTCCATCAAATGTTTGATGGATTTGGATGAAATTTACACAGATGGTAGATGTAGTTATGTAGATGTGCATCCCACTTTGTTTTTGTTGATAACCCCAGTATTTACCCCGCTAGCCCCCTAAAATGGGTATTTTTCCCCCGAAGTTTGTCCGACTCGTTTTTCCATCAAATGTTTAATGGATTTGGCTGAAATTTACACAAATGGTAGATGTAGTTATGTAGATGTGCATCCCACTTTGTTTTTGTTGATAACCCCAGTATTTACCCCGCTCACCCCCTAAAATGGGTGTTTTTAGCCCGAAGTTTGTCCGACTCGTTTTACCATCAAATGTTTGATGGATTCAGCTGAAATTTACACAGATGGTAGATGTAGTTATGTAGATGTGCATCCCACTTTGTTTTGTTGATAACCCCAGTATTTACCCCGCTAGCCCCCTAAAATGGGTGAGTTTTTAAACAGTGTCAGAATTGGCTGAAATTTAGATTTCTTGTATAGTATGCCATTTATAGGTGTCAATTGTTGCGTTCAACCCTGTAGTCCTAACATTTACCCCACAAGCCCCTAAAGTGTAAAACGTATTTGTATGTTACTGGTCACTACAAACGAAAGATTTCTTTTGAGCAATAGTGTTACAAGGGCAACCAGTTGTATGTTGCTCGTTGGTGGGTTGCTTGGTGGTCGTTTTTGTGCCATGGCAGTTAGGGGGTTGTTAACAGCCCTATGACGTCAGAAACATTAACGGTTGTTGCTCAAAATACCTCTAGTGGTCGAAATTTTAAACATTAGCGGATTTGGCTGAAATTTTGCAGTACTATTGATTAAGTCATTGTGGTTTTTATATATTTTTTAGTTTGTGTGTCAAACCCAATTAGTTGCCCTACTAGCCCCCTAAAATGGGTCAGTTTTTTAAAACGTTAAATAGGACATACTTCAAACAATATCTGGGGTGAATCTAATTTTATAGCTTGTATTCTACATAGTATTATTATTTAAGCCCAGTGCCGATCACTGTGTTTTACCTTACAACACCCGACTTTCTCATCGTTATCTCTTGAATTGCATTATTTTAAACTTTACGTGTGTGGGGACCCATGAGTTTTTGCCTGCAGAAACGACTAAAGTTATAAAAGACGATGGCTAATATGGGACCCAATACAAAATAAGCATAGGAAATATATTTATGTTTTAAAATAGGTTATAGTGTATATGCAAGGGCAATATGTGCTAAGCCACCCTTCTAGTATTCTTTACAGTCTTACAAAATCTATTTAAAGCAGTTTGAAAGTCAAAATATTTAGCAAACGAGTTTTATTTACGTCACGACTGCCAGTGCATTTCTTTTAATAAACATGTTCACGGCCGCACAAAATCGTCTATTCGGCCGCAGGTTGTGCACCCCTGTCCTAAAAACACATACCAAAGTACGATTGGTTGGTTCATTGCAATATGTTATATATAATGTATTTTTTAAGTTTTAGTTTAATTAGGAACACATATACATCCGATAAATGCATAGAAATTCTGTATATGGGTAATCATTACAAAACACACACATTATAAATATATGTGTTGAAGATATACAGGTAAGCTACACTTAGTTTAAACTGTCATTGTTTTTCAGGAACTTCGATACAGACCACCAACATCATTAAGTGTCTCTCCAATATCTGGTCCACGATCATCTAAGGCATCCCATAAAACTAAACAAGCATTTTATTTAAATGCAACTAAGTTGACACGACTTGCCCGCCGTCTATGTAAAGACATTCTTGCTGTAAGACATTTTAGTCGAAGACCTTTTGAGGCAATTAGCATTGCTGCAATTAAGGCAGAGTGTAAGTATTGGAATGATGTAATGTAATTCATCAGATTTGCTTAAACATATTGTGATTGCCAGGCCAAGTCCGCCTTGCCTCTGCCCCACAAGTACCAACAAAATTTGTGGCTAGAAAATGGCCTTCGCTAAGTACAGTGCTTACTCAAATCGCGGCTGTTCAACCAAAAATTAACAATACCACTGCCAGCATAAAAAGTAAGATGATTTTCATAACTTGGTTACCTTAAATTCTGAGAACATAACTATTTTACAGAAGGTATGATGTGCAACAATCGCAAATCAAACAGTGTTCCATTGCGAATTTTAAACAAGCAAAGCCTTACTACTGCAAAACGACCTCACCAAAATGGAGTTGAAGGTATTTCCTTAGTGCACTTTTGCCGAACTTTTTTTGCAGTTAACAGGCTTCTCATATAACCTCATAAAGTCTAGGCCCCCATGTAAACTTCTCAAATGCTCTTGTAACCAGCTTAAATGTGTATTTTTGAACATATATGGATGATGTCATACAAGCAGAAAAGAAGTGTGACAACTTGAGTTTACATATTTAGTATTTTGAAATTGTTTAGCAACTTGAAAATTTTTGACATTTTTGTGTTTTTCGCTATTGATTTTAATGACCCAGAGTATGTGCAGTACTATAAAGTTCGTTGCACAAGACCCCACTGTAAAATACACTGAAGTTAGCCGATTTGATTGGCTTCTGCTAAAACACAAACATTTTGTTAGGTTCAAAGTCCGAAACAACTTTGACTGGATCACAGGGTGTAAGTATTTCATTAAAACTAAATCCTAAAGTATTAGATGCCTCTGAATACAATCACTTTGTAATTGCAGCGAGTTGTCAATGGTCCACAAAAGAAGAAAAGGTGTATGAACTCCACTGATGTGTCTGATGACATGCTTTTTGTTTGCACAAACAACATCAGGTGTGTGCTTATTATGGGCCCCCATATCTGAAGGGGACACATGTGATTTTACTCAATTTGTTTTTTGTTTTTTTCACTCAATTTGTTGTTTTCCCCCCCTACACTTTGTTTTCCCTCCTTCTTTTGTCATGAAATGTATGATAGATTTGGAAGATACTTCTACAGTTGGTAGATATAGTTATGTACCATCTGCTTTGTTCGTCTTGATAACCCGAGTATTTACCCCGCTAGCCCTCAAAGTACAGGGCAAAACAAAACCAGACATATGTTACTTGTGTTTGTGGGTTGTTTGGTGGACACTTTTGCAGTTGGCAGTTAGAGGGTTGTTAACAGCCTTATGACGTCAGAAGCATTAACAGTTGTTACTCAAAATACTTCTAGTGATTTTAGACAGTAGCCCATATGAAAATTTCACAGGACTTTTGATTGGGTTATTGTGGTTTCATATTTTAGATGTTTGGGTGTAGAACCCCATGAGTTACCCCACTAGCCCCCTGAAATGGCTAACTTTTTAAAACAGTGTCGTAAGTGAATGAAATTTGGACAGCGTGTAGAATATGCAGTTTATAGATATTAATTTTTGTATTAAACCCTGTAACCCTAATATTTACCCAACTATACCCCTAAAATGGGTAAGTTTTTTAAACAGGATTTGAATTGGCTGACATTTGGACAGCTTCCTTGAAGGGGACACATTGTTTTTGTCGTTTTTTTTTTCTTTCTGTCTAACGCTGGTTTGTTATACATGTTTGGTCAAGAAAGAGTGCTTTAAATTTACACAGAAGTTAGCTATTGATCCAAATTTGATCCTCCTAAAGTTTGACCTTGAATGACCCAGTGGTTCACCCGCAGGCCCCCAAAATGTAAAATCTTCAAAAAACGACTGTACTGACCATAGTACAACGTCTAGGAGTTTCATGCTTTGTTGGTTGGTACAATGTAAGGTATTGTAAATAATTATCTAATTTTTAATTGGATTGACCCATTTAACCCCAAAATAATTGTTTTTAATTTTTCCGATCCTTTAGTTCGGAAATGTTTGCAGTGAGTTACTCATTTAATGCTCTAAATTTTGGCTCAATAGCCAAATGGTAACACCATTACAATATGCGTACACTGGAAAGCCCAAGGGAGTATTCATTGGTTTACAATTGCGGCAATTTAATGCATATCGAGAGATTGCTGCTTGACGAGTGGACGGGCGTTTTATGAGGCAGTCTTTTTTATGATTAGACATCAGCGTCAGCGCAGTAATGCTATGTGATTTTATTAAGTTAGTAAGTTAAATATAAATTGGGAGAAACATTATTGTTAATCACTAAGGACTGTGTGCTATTTAAAACCGTGTCAAAAGATCATTAAAAGGTCAGTCGGTGACTACACCGCGATAGGCTACTGAAGAACAATTCGTTATCAATACCTTTGCTGCAAAAGATGTTCCCAATTTGTCAGTGTCTGTAATATTGTCCAGATTTTCTAGTAAAGTTTTAACTGTTTCAAAAAACCGGCCTTGCACAGCTAAATCAAGAGATTAAATTCTCAGATTGGAGAGTATTTTTTATGTTTATTTTTACTACTTTCGTAAATATATGACAATATAGTGTAAACAGGAGATGGACAAATCCTTTTGAAGTTTGGGTTGATGCTTCTTACTATTTTGTCTTTGTAACAAAATATCTAAAAAATAAAATCAAAAAAAAGAATTTAAAAACTTTTTTACTGTGACTAATTTGCATAAACATGTGTGTGGGGACCGATTTGTTTTTGTTTGCAAAAACAATCATGTTTGTAGATCAAATGGTGTGTATACTAAATTGATAAATAGGGTGCAGAATATATAAAATGGAAATATATGGGAAGCCACCGTTTGTATAGTTTGCACTTTACATAGCATGGATATTTAAGCCCAGTACTGAACACTGTGTATTATCTTACAACACAAACTTTCTCATGGTTATCTCTTGAAATGCATTATTTACAACTTTACATGTGAGTTTCTGCCTGCAGAAACAAGTAAGGTTATGAAATACAGTGGATAATATGGGACCCAATATAAAATAAGTGCAGGGGAAATTTTAAAGTTTCACAATAGGTTATAGTGTGTGCAATGACAAAATGTGCCAAGCCACCCTTCTAGTTATATTTTCCGAATAAAAATATTTTATCAATGCAATTTGTCCTTTACCAATTTACATTTGCAATCCAGGTAGTAATAAAGACCGGTAAAATAAAACTATTTTTGTAGCAGTGGTTGTGTATTTTAAAATTTTGACACAAAATAAACTTGCTAAGGAATACAGTTTATCACTGTCAGCTTGACTGCATTGTAAGGCAGTTATGCTGGTAAACATACATATTATAAAACATGGTTAAGAACCATTTGATACACCCTTGTCCATGGGCGGATCTAGATGGGGGTGTTTGGTGTTATGACACCCCCCTCAGAAAATTGGTGAAATTTGCCGGACTCCCATTATAAAAAAGTTGCGCGTAAATTAAATAGGTCAAACATTCCGTTTACTGTTGGATGATAACAGAGAGTCGTTGTCTCAGACACCTGGAAGTCAAAAGTGCTGACTGCACTAAATGTAATGTTTTCAACTGTTTTCGCATGACGTTTAATGCCAAATTGTTTATAACCTACCAAACATGTGATTGTTTGTCACAAATATTCGATCGATGTAAATCGAACAATATTGTTAAGGTACATGTAATTGGTAACTTGTCAACGCTTGGCATTTTTTATGCCTTGTATAGTAACCGACTTTATTGCATTCGTAACGTTGCGCAACCTAAAAGGTTAACCATCGTTTCCAAAAGGCATTCAGTCCTTCAAAGGTTTTTTGAACAACTAATGTATTTTGATTACCTGACAGTCACGTTTATCTTGCAACAGCAGCTTTGTTGAGTAAGATAGATAGTAGAGCCAAGAGCCCGAATTCGAAATTTTAACGATTTCGCTAAAATCAATAGTTGTTTTTCTTTTTTTGTCAATTGGATAAAGATACTGCTCGCCTTTGCAGCATGCCAAAGTTGCGAGACGATTAAACAGCAAATTCATGTTTAAGTACAAATAAGTTCCTCTTTTTGCGGCCCGCCAGGAAAATTTTTCGGTACATATTTTGTGTTGTTTTAGAGTTAAAGCAATGTGGTTTAAACTTACTTAAAGAAACGCAAATGATTAGGGCGGGAACTATGGGTTATGTTTTGAATTAATAAACAATGCAACATCACAAGCTTTGTGCGTCCATGATAGTATAACAGTATTTCTCAACCCCAAATCTCTGTTATGCAATAAGTGCTGCGTAGTTACAAAAGTAATACCTTGCAACCGTAGCTTTTTTGGTGCGTGAGTTTTTTTTAGAAAGGGGAATACTCAAATCGTATTATATAACGTCAGTATCGCATCATGGAATTTCTTAAATAATTGTTGGACATGCCCCTTAATTTTTTTCTACATCCGCCCCTGCCCTTGTCACATTATGGTTTTATACTTTGTCAATGTCTGCAATATTGTTTGGGCCTAATTGCTGAAGGATCAACTGTTTAAAAAGTGTTTGAAATCTCTGAAGAATTTTGTCTAAAACATGCTAATTTTTTAAAAAGAATATGAACAAAAAGTTTCAAAGTTTGGATTCAAGTTGCTTTTTTAATAATGGTGATGTTGTCATGTTTATATGCCTGGACAAATTAAAATTAGGTAGCAAGTATGTCTGCTGTAAGTATGGCAAATAGTTTATGTGATTAACATTTATGTAGATGATATTAACATTATTTATCAAATCGCAGAGAAATAAGAAAGCAACTTAAATCGTCATCCCAAAGAAGTGCAGCTCGAAGACCAACGAAATCAGTCATTGTACTGCCTAAAACTTTGGGAAAGCTTGCTGAACTTTCTCGGCCTGTTAAAACTGTCAATCCTGAACCCATTGTAATAGATGATTAAAAAAGTTTATTCATGATATTCACATTTACCAGCAAGTGCTATGGTGCTGCAAGTTTGGGCACACAACAGTGATATCGGTGGCCAGACATTACATGTGTGCACTCATTTTAGTCAAATTTTCCTCACATGTCAAATTTTCCTTACATTGACAAATGCAATTTTATCTTGTTCACAGTGTTTCGTTAATTCTAGAAATCACCTGGACTCCTTTAATCTGCATTTGGCACAACCTAAAACAAAAAGGTTATCATTACACAAATACATTGGCTATATGTGATTACAGGAATCTTACTTCCTGGCTAAGCACTTCTTTGTTCTTGCCTAATTGTGCTTGTTTATCAAGTAATTCTGATACTTGGTTCAAGGAAAGGTAAGCTCGGGAATTCAGGCAACAAAGTCGCTCTTGCATCATTCGATGGGTCATCCCATGTTGGACGCACTGTTCTGATAGTTCTTTATTTTTCACAGTCAATCTGAACATGCATAATGTTCATTATTTATTGCTGTTGTTTCATTCTTTGGTGACATCAAGAAACAACTTTAACCCTTTTTCACCAATTTCCGTGAAGTTTTGTTTTTTGTACCATTGGTGACTTTGTCAAGTTTTGGCTGAAATAAAACAAGAAATATTGTACCTTTGCATTTGAATAGTCAGCTGTTCGTTCTTCTGAGCAAGGGATCCTATTTCTTCTCTGTACTTTGTTGTAAGATTAACAAGCTCCCCACTTAGTGATTTACACTCAATCCTCAACTTTTTGATTAGTTGTGCTTGCTTAGCACTAACATCTTCAACAGTAGACAGTTGTTCACCTGTACATAATAGATTGTTACAAAGTGGCTGTAGTATAAAAGGTAGAGAAAAAAATTACTGTAGTTGATTTCATTTGTTTGCAACGTTTGTTGTAACTCCTCAATCTGTCCAGTTAATTTCTTTTTCAA
Organism: Phallusia mammillata; assembly: GCF_965637545.1. Lineage (NCBI taxonomy): Eukaryota > Metazoa > Chordata > Ascidiacea > Phlebobranchia > Ascidiidae > Phallusia > Phallusia mammillata. The sequence goes on from NC_137253.1 coordinate 18,996,231, forward strand.
ATCATCATACTTCTCTGTTAGGGCTTGTGAAGTTTTATTTGTTTCGCGTCTCACTGCATTTACCTGCAGAAAAAATAAATGCTATCTCAAGACTAAGATGGTTTGGAATAAACATTTTATTCATAAAACTGTTTAAAATCAGAGAAAAAGGTGTTTTTTTTTATTCAATATTCTAAAATATTTTTATGCGAGAATTCATAAAAAATAAAAAGGTTTTTAACTTGAAAGAATTGCATTAACAAATAAAATTAAAAATTACCTCTGCCAAACTGTTGTTAAGTTGCTGGCAGAGATGAACATTGGTTTCTTGTAAATTTAACGTTAAATGTTCAGACTCTGACAATCTTTTTTCTAAATCCATGTTATGTTGTTCACATCTTGTCAACTCCTAAAAAAGGTACATAATTTGAAAATGTTGTGTAAGTGTACATAAACTTCAAATGTACTTGTTTTGATTTTGTAAGTTGTTGTTCCAGTTTGTTTCTTGCTTCTCGTAGTTCTTGTTCAGCTGAAGTGTAGCCTATCATAAAACCAGTTAACACTGAAATTCATGCAAAATTTATTTACCAACCTTTAATTGCAGTTTTTACTTCTCCCTGTACTTCCATCTGCAATTTAGAAAGGTCTTTTTCGGCAGCAAGTATTTGACTCCTAGATTCATCAAGCTGCAGGGACAGTTTCTCTTTCTCCCTTCCACATTTTTCAATAACATCTTCATAATGGGAACAAGTTGCAAGTAGTTCCCCAATCTACAATGGGTAAAAAGAAGTGGATTTGAACATAAAAGAAAGTTACATCTTATAGAGAATAAAGACCCCAAACCTGTAATGTGTGCAACCATTTTTTACTTCAAGTGTAAAGAAGCATTGCTTTTTTTGTTAACACATGTATTGTTTGCAACTAAGTTAAGTTCCACATAACATACATGATAAATATGGAAGTGTATCACAGCATACAGAGTGTAGGCAATTGCAACTGGGTACATAACTAAACCCACCTCAAAGTTTCTGCGACAGCCAAATTTTTTGCTGTGGCTATGTAGGCTAAATGTTGCCAGAATATTGTGGAGATTTTCATTTAAATTAGTTAGTTGCAAACATTAGAAATTGCTTTTACATGCTAAAAGGTTCTGGATACAACCAAAGTATTGCCAAGAAGCCAATTGGATAAAATACTTTGATGCATCACTAACTGTAACCATTAGTATTTGAATTTCCTTTAAAACTAAAACTGCAGAAAATCCAGAAGAAAAAAATTAAACAATTTTGAAGTATACGCTGACCTTAAAAAATAGTGGGACTGTGGAATGTCAAATAAGTTACACATAAAGTATAATAATATACAAACAAATGTTGTACTAACTATCCCTTCTGGTTGTTTTTTTGAAAAAAAAAACAGTCTAATACCTTTCTTTGATTATCATCTAATTCTGCAGATACTTGCTGTTGTTGTTGGAATGCAACGTCCAATATTCGTTTATGACCCTCTGTAATTTCTTCATCTAATTTTATATGTGCTGCTTCCAAATCTTTTTGAAGCTGTTGCTTTTCCACCTAAAAAATGTTATTCGTGTGCATGAAAATATTAACTAAATTTTGCAAAGAAAGGCTAAATACCTCTTATGCACTTAGATGCATGAAATTTAGACAGCTTGTAAACATACCATTGTGCTGTATTGATGTGTTAGTTTGACTTAAAGCAGTCAAAATACTAACCCTCACAAAAAAATTACCCTCACATTTTATATGCTATCTTGCAAGTGCACATGTACCCATGTTCACTTTGATCATAAACTAGTTTCAACTTTAAAGTAGTTTTGCTGATGGTAATACTATGTGAGTAAGTAATGTATAATAAACCATAAACACAAATCAGTAGTACATTTTACAAGGAAGGTATTATGAATCATCTGTCCCACAATTTACTTCAAACATATCGATCAGAAGGTATGGTGGGGAATTGAGCTGAATACCCTTTTCAGCAGTTTTTAGGCTTACCAATATTTCTGTTTTCTGCAGCTGAAGATCTTCCAAAGCACCCAAACTTTTTTGTAAGTCTTGTCGAAGAAGGGTTTCTTGCTCTTGTATGCGTTGTATATGTGCATGTTGTGATGAAACAGTTTTCTGAAGCTCATTTCTTTCACTTATACACATATTAAACATTATAAATTGTGTAATGAAATGCGACCATTCAGAAATAACATTTTTATTCTACTTGCACACATTTTTTAATAAACAATGATATAAAGTGACAGTAAATTATAATAACCTAGTGACTCTTTCAATCAGGGACGTGGCATGCAGCATTGGTGTAGTTACGGAATTGTTTGATTTTACCAGAATGTCTTTCTGAAAGACAAAAAGCGATATACATCAGTCCTATTTTTGTGTCACAAAGGACAATACTTACCCTTTTGGAGTCGCATTTGTTTAAGGCTTCATTTTGATCATAAGCATCTTTTAAGTTCTTTTCTAAAGTTTTAATATGTGATTCCAAGCCACTGATTTTAGCCATATAAAGGGCTTGTACTTGCTCCTAAAAAGTATAGATACTATCTAACAAAAACTTTTTAAAACAATGTCTAGCGACTACACTAACATAAAAAGTGCAAGCAAAACTTTGTGGTTGAATAAAACAATGTAACTGAAAACTTATTGTTAAACACAGTAAAGAGAATTTGTTGGCACTCTATCACAATATGAGTTCTTAACTTTGAAATGAAATAAACTCAAGTCAAATTATACTTTGGTTTTGTGCACATCTACTAAATTAGCATGGTTCAGAATATTGTGTACTTGTTTTTCCTGTTACCCATCAAAATAGTGTACATTTATTAAATAATGTAAAACATCCCAATGATACAATAAGAATGTTGGTAAGCGGTTTTAACATTAAATTTTAAAAATTACTTTAAAATTGTTTAATTTTTATGTTGAATGAGGTATCTAGCAGGCAACACCAGGGTTTTAAGGTAGCCAAAGCAGGAAACCCCTCTTTTACTTAAACCTTTTGGTTACATTGTATTTGATAAACAACTTTTATCATACATAGTCAACTAAGTTTGGTTGGTTTTCAGTTCATTCTTTTACAGTTTAACGTTTCTGTACTAATATTTACCAACTCTGTTTTCATTGTATTTTCTTTTTCATTTGGTTGTCTGGATTTCCTGAAAAAATATGTGATAAACTGATTTGAGACTTATTACAAAAACTGGATATGCACAAAACTATTTAATTTAAAAAAGTAAATGTATCAGGAACACTACATACGGATCTGTTCATAAGTTTAAAGGTGAAAATAACGGCCCAAATAGACGTAAAAAGCGACATGCTTTATTGTTTAAATGTATCAGGATAAAAGACTCTGCATGGGTGTTATTATAAAGTATGTCACAAGACAAACATTTTGTACCAACCTTTCTGGTGACAATTTTGGAAGCATCATTTCATTTTCGTCGTTTGACTGAGCAAGGCTTGTCATGCCCGTTATGTTGTTTGATTCAAGAAGAGTTTTTGCAATGACATCACTTCTAATACTATCATGAACTGCTTGGTTTTCGTCAACAACTTGAGTTAACCTCTGCTTAAGGTTTTGCAGTTCAAGCTTAAAAACAAGGTAAAAGTTAAAATAAAGCAAACTATTAATATGTTTTAATTTACCAACCCCAATGGTTTTGTTTTCATTTTCCAGATTATCAATATATTCAGATTGATGCGAAATTAGTTGAAAAATTTTTTCCAGTGGGTCATTTGATCTATGTTCAGGCTCAGGTTTGATTTTTTGGAAATCCATCAAATCTGATTATAAACACTTTCTTTGTGTAACCTTATTGTAAACTTTAAATCTAAAAATAAATAAAATCAAAATTTTATTAAAAAAAGAACACTTTAAAGTTTGTTAACCAACAAAGAATTAGTTTCTTTCCTAAAACATAATTCAAAAAATTAAATTGCAAAATTGGGATAAACCGCAAATGAAAGGGCTCCTCTGAAAAAACACAATCTACTTATAAAACTTTAAAAATGTTGACGGTTGGGACTTTTAGGGTCTGGGTGAGGGTTTATAATAAAATAACACTATACTTTAGTTTTAGATGCCCAGTTTGGGCTTAAAATTCTCACATGTTTTGAGAGTGGTACTAAACACTGTATGGTACCGCAAGCTAACACATATAAGAAAATCAGGCCTTAAAGGTATCTGAGATTAAATTATAATGTTATTCTTATTACAAACCCTCACCCCAGCCAAAATACTAACAGTCAACATCTTCATTAGTTTTTTTAGTCGGTTGTGTATAGATTGCATAGATCAGTGGTCTTCAACCTTTTTTAAAAGCGACCCCAATTTAAAAGAAAATTAAATCAGTATTTACATGCAACCCCATTTTTTTTCCTAGAGGGAGAAAAATGTTTCAAGTAATGCCGAAACTGAAACTATTTTTATGTAATATGCCCGCTTAATTTTCAAGTAGACTTTAAATATTTGCATTCAGTGTGCATTATTATGCTCAAATGTTAGGACCCAAAAGTTTTATTTAATTTGGCCAATGTAATATATAATTGTTAATTCAAGTTAAAGCTCACCAGTTTGCAGAAATCAGTTAATTTATGTATTTTTCCCTGTACCAGCTTTATTATTTTGGACACATGATGTCATTCATGGGGCTCTATCATGTAACAATGGGATTGGACAACTTGTGTTTTATGTAGATTATTGCATCACAATCATTACATTGTGACATGATGTACCAAGCTGTACTGCAAAACATGAGCAAAAGTTGCAAACTAGAACAAAAACATATCATTTTTTTGCAATAAATTTAAACGCCAATGAATTTAATTTATAGCGACCCCAGACAAAGTTTAGGCGACACCACTTGGGGTCGCAACCCACAGTTTGAAGACCACTGGCGTAGATTACGTAGACGTAGATTTCCATAGATTATTTTAGAGTAGCCCCAAATGAAACAATGCGTTGGCGTCTGACTATCTGTAAAATGTAAACATTAAAAAAAACTGTGGCCAACTCATACATACCGCCCGACTGCTATAACCTCAAACCTGTACATAACTACGTAACCACTGTGACCAACCTGCAAATAGCGGGTGACCACTGTGGCCAATCTGTCGTATCTCAGAATAAACAAAAGTTTAAATTACAGAAGCAGTTATCAAGGGACAGAGTTAGGAATGTAGTTTTATTGTTATTAGTATTATTGCAGAGCCTCATTACAACCCAAATAGCCCTAACTTACTCATTTTAAATAAAAATATGACGCAAACCTGTGATTTACTGACTGCTCATGGTTAAACTTGAGGGGCCTCATTGACCGTCCTTTTTCGATGTGAAATCTCAATCTGTAAACGAATCCAACTTGGATCCAAGAGACGGGCAAGTTGTTTACTATTTTAAATCAAGCGGGTGGTCGGCACACGTCACGTGATTCCCATGCGTTGATTCTGACTGTAGTTTTTTTGTTTTTTGGCTGCGATTAAAAATAATGCAAAAATATCTATAAACAATAGTTGAGAAATAAAAACAAAGAAAGTTCGTTTTCTAAGCCTAAACACTTTATTTTTATATTACCACACGCGGCAGTAGACAATCAAAACAACCCATGCGTTCCGGCCGCGTGTATTGACAATTACATTTGTTTTGCTGCCCAGTCCACTGAAAAGTATCATAATAAATTACTGCACAGTGAACTCCGTTGTGCGATTTTTATAGGTGTGCAATTGAAACCAAATAATACAAAACGACGCTTGTCTTACTTTGAAGTGTTTTTGGGGCCCTGAAAGTAGTTTGAGTTCCCTGGACTGGTGTGGCCATGAGTCCATGACCATGGTGCACCAGTGCACTGGTCATCACGGAGTAGACTCACTACACTGTAGAAGTAGAGTTCACATACTTGAAAGTGGAATCGTTTCTACTTAATAAGGAAACAATGATAAGTGGTTATTATCAAAGTCTACATAAAACATGTTTTAAATATACTCTGGTTATTATGGGTCTCTTTCCCCGAAGAGGACATGTATTGTTTTTTTGTTTGTCTGACGCTGGTTTGTTCCAAGCCTTTGGTCAAAAAATGCTTTAAACGTATTCAAATTTGCACACATGTTAGTTAGTTAATTTTCCTAAACTTTGACCCAGTGGTTCACCCGCAGGCCCCCAAAACCTGATTTTTTTAAAAACATGACTATACCTACTAGTACATGTTCAAGTAGTTTCATACTTTGGTTTTTGATGGATTATGAAGTATTTTATAATTTTTGTTGGATTTACCTATTTTTTACCCCTTTAACCCCAATATACTCGTTTTAAGGTTTAGCAGTCCTTGAGGTCAGAAATACAAGCCCTGATGTGCTAAAATTTTTGATCAGCGGAGTGGTTACTTTTGCACTGAACAGTCAGTAGACCAGGGGTCGGCAACCTATGGCCCATGGGCGGGATCTGGCCTGCCAAGCAATATTATCCGGCCTGCAACCCTTTTAGAAACTGCCCACATCATGCCGGGGAACAATGTTGTTGTTAATGCTGCTGAGCCTGTGCCTCTATGTTAAACCTTATCTTATTGTTTTATCATAATCGTTATTCTAACAAACAATTCAACATACTTAAATTTAAATGCCCTTAATCAAGTGTCCGCAAATACTTTGTAGTGCAACCAACAAAAAACTGTCCAATGCCCCGTGACCCGAAGTACAGAAACTTTTGCTGCCATGGTCGTGACTGGTTATTTATTTATCATCATTGTGGGCAGCTTTATCGGTTTGAATCCAGTTTTTGTAATATAAGTGTTAAGAAAGGTTTGGGAGGGTAACGGAAAGTGACCGAATTTTCGTCCATTTTTTACGATGTCAGTTGCTTTGCCAAATACGGGGACAACCCCCATTAAGACAAGCTGTATTCGAGAGTTCCAACAACATGGCTAGAATTGGACGCAATTAAAAGGTAAAAAATCAAACGGCCCACTGCGACTTGGCATGTCTTAGTTTTAGCCCGCTGCGTGCTAAAGATTGCCGACCCCTGGACTAGACAGAAGTGAGAGTGATTTACTTGTTATGTCAATGTGGTGGTTTAATGCATAGCGGATTACCAGATGTGTATTATGGACATAAAGGTTGTAAACTGCAGGGCCCATAAAGCCACATTATGTGGTCAAAAATCGGCCATCATTAGCTTTGCATGGTGCATGACAAAAAGTTACTGTGTATCAACCTTATAGGTATTGTTTTGTTGGGGATTATGCATATTGGAGAATTTGAGTATTTTTCCATGTTTTTGTTGCGTTTGTATAACATTGTAAAGTTTAAATTTGGCAGTTGCTTTCTACTATTTTTTTCTTAGGAATCTAAAAATGATTTTACCGTTTTTATACAGCAACCAATTTGCACAAACACTGCTGTGGGGACCCAGTGGTTTTTGCTTGCAAAAATAATCATGTTAGTTGGTCAAATGACATGTATATAAAAAAATATAAAATGGAAATGTATAGGAATGCAACCTTTCAAGTTAGTAACTCACTAATTGTCAATGGTAAAAAAATGTTAATATTTAAGGCACAATGTAGCAGAATTAATTTAGCAATAACTGCCACATACTTGGTTTTTATCCGAAGCAAATTTAAACAATTTGGCATGTCACTATGACGCTAAAGTGTTGGAATTCTCATTGCATCAGTTATTTTTTTTGTCTATAGCAGGGTTAAGTTTGGTACAAATAAATCTGTTTGTTTTTATGCAACACAGGGGGTCTTCAAAGCACAACCCATGGGCCAGATGCATTTTACTAATGTTTTCAATCTGGCCCGCTCTGCTCCCGTCAAATTATTAAAAAATGCATGCATTGACAAAATTGTTCAAAAACAAGCTTTTTAACAATGATAAGCCACTTTCTACATGAAAACATACATCTGTGATTACGATTACATTTTATTATAGAAAACAAGGAATATGCCATTTTTCAGAAATGACTCTTTTCTTTGGGTTATTGAAAACTTCGATAAAAATAAGGATTTTTGAATAAGCACCATTTCTAAAAAATGACATGATATGAAACTTATGTAATTCGAACTAAATGAGAATATTGATGTTTATCCAACGATTCGGAATCACTTTTTTCTGATTTATTTCTCTCACCAGTTTTAATCTGAAAAGTGGTTCCCAAACTGTCCAAGGAAGCGGGTTCTCAACGCATTTTTTGTCATAATGGCCCATTCGCAATTTTCTTGAGCACTTGCGGTCCAAGCTAAATATATTTATGAAACTGGATATAAGCGAAACAAAACCTGTAGTCAACAACTAAAAGTTAATTTCTTTCTTTTCAAAGTTTTGCTGCAGCAACATGCAGGATGAATTTAGTTTAGTTTCGCAAAATTACTTTGTGTGGGAATGTTTTAAGGGCAATTTATTATGTCGAGACAAAAACAATAAAACCGTGCGCGAACAATCGTCTCTTTTATTAGTTGAAAATAAAATAAAGGCTAATTCTTGTCACATTATTATTTATCTGCCTGATATTAGCTGATAGAGTTGCAAGGTTTGACATTGCATAAGATTGTAGAGTACTTTTTGCTCCTCACGGTCCCTCACCTGGTGGCCCAAGTTTGAAAATTGCTGCTCTAAGGTCACTTTCGCATAAGCATCAAACAGGGAATAATAAAAAGGAAGAGAAAGTGTGTTAGATCCTACTTAAAAACTCTGAACCTTACCTAAACAGACCTAAACTTTAGCTTTTTTTCAAACAGCCAAATCAAATTTTGTGCGTTAGGGAATAGTCCAAAATCTGATCTTCCGCTCCAAAAACTTTGAAGACCCCTGGTCTTTTACTCGAATTTGTTTTTGTTTGTTTTCCTTCACAAAGTTTGTCTGACCCGTTTTTCCATCAAATGTTTGATGGATTTGGATGAAATTTACACAGATGGTAGATATAGGTATGTAGATGTGCATCCCACTTTGTTTTTGTTGATAACCCCAGTATTTTCCCCACTAGCCACCTAAAATGGGTAAGTTTGTAAACAATGTTGGATTTGGCTAAAATTTGGATAGCTTGTAGAGTATGACATTTAGCCCCAACATTTACCCCACAAGCCCCCAAAGTGTAAAACATATTTGTATGTTACTGGGCACCACAAACGAAAAAATTCTGTGGCGCAATAGTCTTACAAGGGCAACCAGTTGTATGTTACTCATTGGTGGGTTGCTTGGTGGACATTTTTGCGTCATGGCAGTTAGGGGTTTGTTAAAGCTCTATGATGTCAGAAGCATTAACGGCTGTTACTCAGAACACCTCTAGTGGTCAATTTTTTAAACATTGGCAGATTGGCTGAAATTTTGCAGTAGTATTGATTGAGTCATTGAGGTTTCATATTTTTTTAGTTTAGTGTCAAACCCCATTAGTAACCTTACTAGCCCCCTAAAATGGGTAAGTTTATAAAACAGTGTCGGAATTGGCTAAAGTTTGGGTAGCATGTGGACTATGGTTATCTCTTGAA